>NC_133757.1:50605178-50914732 GCF_036562045.2 Rhinolophus sinicus | reverse complement strand
AAGTACAGCACACTGGGACCCACCAGATCTGGGTTCAAAACCTGGCTCATAGTACCTGTGGAACCTTGTTTACCAGGTTTTACCTCCTAGGGCTTCAGTTTTCTAACTTATAAAATGGGGGGGGGGGGCGGGGGGGGTAGGCAACGAACAATACTTGCCTCACTTATCAAACACAGTGGCCTCAAGCAAAAGATATATTTGAAAATACTCTGCCAATAAAGCAATACACATAACGTGCTTCCCCGAAAATAAGACCAGATCTTATATTAATTTTTGCTCCAAAAGACACATTAGGGCGTATTTTCAGGGGATGTCTTATTTTTTTCATTTACAACAATCTACATTTATTCAAATATAGTCATATCATCATCTTCTGGGACATCGTCATAACATACTAAATGCGTCTGCCTGGTTGATGATCTTAACAGGGGCTTATTTTCGGGGTAGGTCTTATTTTCAGGGAAACACAGTATATACCGTGATACAGATTACTATTATTATTATTGAATTATTACTATTATAACGAACCTAATGATAACCTTAAATGTCTACCTTCCACTCCTATGCAATCTATAAATATCAAAACCAGTTACCATGTTTCCCCGAAAATAAGACCTAGCCAGACCATCAGCTCTAATGCGTCTTTTGGAGCAAAAAATTAATATAAGACCCGGTCTTAATATGATATAAAACCGGGTCTTGTCTAACAAAATATAAGACCGGTTTTATCTAACAAAATATAATATAAGACCGGGTCTTATCTAACATAATATAATATAAGACCGGGTCTTATCTAACATAATATAAGACCGGGTCTTATAGCACATGGTGACAAGAAACCATCGTTTCCCATCAAGTTCCTAAAGAACTAATTTCACTATATTCCTCTCTCAGAAATGGTAACGCTACCACTACAAAAAAACAATATGAGTTTGTAGAAGCTTGTTTTTCCTTTGTGGACACTTTGCAAGTCATAACAAAGTAAAATTTTCCATCGTTTTACCAGCTCAGATTTTGCAAACTCAACCATAGGGAGGAGGGGTTACAACTTTATCATTTGGTAGAATGGCCTGGCTGGTCATCCTCATCGGAGTTTCCGATTTTAGGATAAACTCCAAAATGACTTTGGTTATGTTACTTATAATATGGATCTGTCATTTGTTTTTCTAGCCTCTTTTTAAATTTATCTCTATGTTTCAGCTATACCAATATTTAGGTAACTCAGTATTTATTTCCAGGTTTATAAAAGGTATTTCTACCTTTTACTTGTACTTGAGGCTTCCCCCTTTTCACATGGCAGAGGAATGGAGGATTTGGGGAAACATAGTTTTATGATTTAATTTGTTTTTCCCCTTCAAATCTAGTAATTTATGATGAGGAAGCTTTTTGGTATGAGAGTCCAACTTTGAGAAAGTAAAAATATGTTGGGGCTATATAGTTTTTCTCATTAAAAATTAAAAGTTTATTGAGTCCTGAGGGTGGGGGGATATATACTTCCAACCTAGAAACCCTAGTAGGTGACTGAATCAGAGAACATCAATGAGGAAATTGTTACCGAGTTTCTGCCACTAAAATGTTAAAACGGCTGGGTATATTTAAGAAAGAATAACAGCTTTCGAATCATTCACTGTGAAGGGATACTGCAGACTCCAGCGGGAAGCAGGCCCACAGATGCTCGGTGCTGTTTCAGCCTTTTCTCTTTACAGATTAATGGACGATCCCATACAGAAACTCCCTCCTTCTTGTGCTCAAATTCATCTTTTTCTAAACACATACAAGTGTGTATTTGAGAATTCCAAGGGAAAACTGTCTACCACACTGTGAAAAGGCTACAGACAAAGGAGCCAGCGGTGAGAAATTAGAAGAGCCAAGAACCTTGTCAGACTGCACTGGCATTTCTCCGAATGGGAACAGAACTTCTTTTTGTGCTTTCTGTAAAGTTCTTGTCATGCTCACTACAAAGGAGACTGCTTCACAGCAGGAGAAAAAGGCTTACTGAGTTCAATGAGATAACTTTTATTTATGCTGTTCCTTCCCCACTTCGAGGTAGAGACTCTTAATGGGAAGCCCCTGGACCTTCCAGGGCTACTGTGAATCCACGAACCTCTGGAAATTATATGTAATATTGTTCAGATGCATCTTTTCAGGTAGAGATTAATGGCTTTCATCAAATTGTAAAAATGATCTTGGTTCTGAAATGGTTAAGAAGTACCCCTTTAAGAGCTGTACTCTTCAGTCTGTTATGTGAATCCCTTTGAGACCAGGTGTCATGCATGGTGGGCAGCATGCAAGGAGAGTTTCTGAGGCCCGTTTGAATGGAGATCCTGGATATTCCAATTATCTCAAGATGTTTCATGACATTCTTGAAGCAAAATTAAACTTCCTCTACACTCATGTCTCATCATACTTCAATTTTTCTCAATGTCCACAATATAAAATTTCATAAAAATTCAGATCTTTTAGAACTTCATTACCTCTATGGATGAGTTCCAAACAAACCTATATTATACTGAGTTTTCTTAATAGCAAACTGTATGTGTCTAGTTTATAGGGGAAAAAGTTCTAAAAGCCAAAGCTTGAGGCACATAAAAGAAAGGTAAAAGAAATATGAAACCAAATGAAGAATGATGAAATAGAACTCAAAAGAGCCTAGAAATGACCAACTTTAAGAATAACCTATTTAACCTGATTTTGCAAATGACATGGGAAGTAATTCCCATGTTTTCACTCTTTATTTTTCTTTCTACCAGTCCCTCATAAGAGATTATCTACCCATGCCAGACTTGACCACCGCCCCTTATTTTTCATGAGCTCACGGCTAGAAACCAAGATTAGATATCAGATTTCTATTTCTATTTCAATTTTATTACAAGGCATCTGCACATTTTAAAAGTTCAGCAAAAAGCAAGTTGACTTCAAGCTCAAAAGAATTAATAGAGTATAATATCTATGTTTCCTAGTAGCCACGGAGACCACTGTAAAATCAGTAGACTTGCTTTCTGAATCCCTCTGTCAGGGGAGAGGTCCTGTGTGCCACCCGCTACTGCTCTGGCTAGAGCAGAGGATATTACCTGGCTCGGTGATCAGCCACTTGATCGGTCATCTGTCCTAGCACTTTGCAGGTTCCCAGGATCTCCCTGCGTTCTTTGCCTGCACAGAGCTCACCAACTTTTCCAGCTTCATCTAAGATCTGCCTGATGGCCTGCTCACCAGCATCCCCTAAAATGAAAAGATATTCAATATCGATCGACATTGTTAACCTGTGAATTATTTAGAGAGGATGCTTTACAAGTCATTTCATTCATGAAGGAACTGATGATTTCAAACAAGACAAGTGAATAGCAGGCAATACATCTGATAGCTAACAGCCAAGCAGGGCCCTGACAACCTTAGGGTGAGGTTTCAACCACAAATATTGCTAAAAAAAGCTACTTGGAACCATAACCATCTGGAGACAAGAAGCAGCTGTGGTTAAGAATATGGATCAAAACAGGTTCTAATAATTGAATAGTACTTAGCACCTCTATCTAACCTCTGTTAGGCTTTTCACATTCATTCAAGTGTTAATCTAAAACTGAATAACCATTCAATTAGAAAATCCATAAAGTAGTTCAATAACCTATTTGGGTCTTATCTCTATATAAGCTAACTTTATTTTCCAATTTTTCTTGGCATCATCATTTAATCTGATCAAGTATTTTGTTGACATAAATGGAAATATGCCTAATGGGAATGAAAAGAGTAGAGTTTTTATTCAAAATAATTACCTTTCTGATTCAGGGAAGAGGTGAACCAATAATTTGGCAAAGAATACCCAGTTCAGCTTGGTTTATTCCTCCACGATAAGAGGTGATTAGTCTATGCCTTCATTCTTTGAAGGCCCAGTAACACTTCCATTAGTCAAAACCAATGAAAGGGTCTATGGCTCTAAATGTTGCAGTAGTTATTGCAGGATTATGAGATTCTAGGAAGATTTCCTTCTTCTGTTTGCTTGGTTTTAGGTTTTTGTTGTGTTTATCAGAAAAGTAGAACCAGGGGGTTACCTGGGGGCGCACTGGGATCCCGGAGCCAACCTTTGGCCTGGTTCAGTTTGGAGTCTATGGAGGCCAGTGCTCTTTTCATGGCCTCAGTGTCCTTTTGAAGAGAAATTCTACAATTATTTTCTTTGCAAAAATTGTGATACATGATACAAAGTAAGACAGAGAAGAAGTGACAGCACTTACATACAATAGCTATGGTAGTCCTACAAAGCCTTAAAAATATTCTCATCACACCAGAACGCTCATTTCTGTCAAAATGCAGCATCTTGCATGCAAATCTTCAGTTAATTCTATTCTGTTTCCTAATCTCCCTAGTGCTAACCCATGAAAACTGGTAAAATCGCTCAAGCCAAAAGATGTTTAATGTCTTCAGCAGGAAAAAGCCCTGTTGTCACATGCCTCATTATCAGCCTTTCCACTAGTCAACATTCATCTACTGCAGCCCTGCCAAAGCCCTCCCAGCTTCAAGGAAGCCTCATTAGCATGTGGTGCCACAAATCATGGTTCTTTTACATCTTATTTTGAAATACACACACACACATACACACTGGATAATGTTTCACTATATTAATCTGAAAACCTTGGAATTACTGGTTGGAAAAAATGAAAAAGTGAATCTAGCAATTTAGTTTTAATTCCACAAATAAACCACTAACTGTAATACAAG
Source organism: Rhinolophus sinicus (assembly GCF_036562045.2). Classification (NCBI taxonomy): domain Eukaryota; kingdom Metazoa; phylum Chordata; class Mammalia; order Chiroptera; family Rhinolophidae; genus Rhinolophus; species Rhinolophus sinicus. The sequence continues at coordinate 50,910,025 of NC_133757.1, read as the reverse complement.
AAAGAAGTATTTTTTTTTATTGTTTTTTGCCTTACCTGCCACTCCTCATCCTATTTCCCTTACTATCCCTAATCTAGAAGAAGAGGCAGGATAAAATAAGTGGGTCTCAATTTACTCTTTAAAATCAGGACTCATAACGACTAACATAAAAGTAGCATAAAAATCTCCCAGGATATATAGCATGAGAAGCTGAAACAACAGATTAATCACTTTAAAAAATACATATATTTTTTAGTAAAGTTTTGGAAATATAGAAAAATGCAGAGAACAATGTAACTAATACCCATGTACCCATCCTCACAATTGACAGACTGGCCACCTCTCAAGTCTATATCTAACACCTTAAAAGACAGTCTACCTCCCTTTTGCTCTAGGGAACTGCCTCTTACAGAGTCCATCCACGAAAGCATTGAATTAACCTGAAATTCTAGGCAATGCCCTAAATCCCTAATTTTTTTCAATTTGCAGTCCTCAAAACTTCGGTTCTTACAAGTGTTGTACAACAGTTTTCCACACGGGGGCAGCAGGAACAGCCCCGCCCCCCACCCCACCCCCTTCCGATTTGAACATGACCCAGCAAAGCACTAGGAGAAATAAGCACTGGGAGCACTCAGAGTTAGGCAGCCTGATCCCAGCTTTTCTGAAATACCTATTCAAATTACAGGACTCAGCTCTGGATTCCTTCCTTCTCCATCTTAACAGATACAGATTATTTTCCTGTTGAAGCTTTGGCTATCTAAGGGTCTAAAGAGCAAACTCTCAGCCAGAGCAACTAAAGAGCAGTGAACTAAATTACTGGAAAAAAAATGGAAGTAAAATATTTTTATTATCAAGTTATATGGAATTATGGTAGCTATCTACCAATAAAAGGCAGAGTGGTAAGAGGATCTATTTCAAAAATTCATTTGTAATTAGTATAACTAGACAAGTGACATTTTTTATGTGCTTTGATTCTGAAATAGTTTAAATATCTGCTCTTCCTCTATCTTGTTCTATGTTAATCTATACAGCCAACCCTGCCTTCGAAAGTCACACAAAGGTCACTTTAACTTAATTCCAAATGAGCAAGGCCCAAATCAATATCTTTTCAAAGAGAGTTCAGGCAACTCCTAACCTCAGAGAGTTGGACACGCTTTAGGGTCTAATACAAACTCTCACCTAGGAAATATGTGCACTTTGAAGAAAAGACATTATACCCATGTAAAAATACTTCATTTAAAATCTATTAATAGCCATTTCTCTAACACTCTAATATTTCAGTGAAAAATAATATTTATTACATTTTAAAGATCAAAATTCAAGGGGAAACAAAGATCAGAAAAAACTTTCAATGTTTACTGTAGCATTAAAGGCAACTAGTTAGGAAACTAACTTTGTACATTTCCTACATGTTAGGTTTTGTTTTAGGCATTTGTTTTCTCTTATTATTACATCACTGAAACTCAAACTTAAATGTAATTTAATTTTACAAATTAAGAGACTGGGAGAGGCTCCATCCTAGAAACCCAATTTGATCTCATGTTTGTTGACATCAAACCTCATTATTTTATATTATATGAAACGCAAGACTTTTTTTCTTTCACCAAAGAGAGTTGCAAAGAATCCACTAACCTATAATAGTCAGCAAATCTTTGCCTTGTTAATTTTGGCTTTGGTTAATACTGCCCAAAAAATAAGTTCTAGAATCAAATTCATAACCTTCACTAACTAAAATGACTGCTTTTATTATCCATTGCCCCCAAACTTTTTCAAATACAATGGAAAAACTGGCTATGTTCTATTCAGTGTCCTCAAAAATCATTGCTTCTTTTTCCCTCCCTAATAAAGCACAAGTGGCCACTGACACTTCAAGGAAAGAATCTAATTCTCAAGAAGTGACTAACTTACTCCTAAATGGGAGATATGATATCAACAAGTCAAAATTAAGAGATGCTCATTTTCCCCTAAGAAGAACCAATGGCAAATTTAGACCAAAGCTGTGTTTTTAAACTGGAAATTTCAATTAGTTACCGAAGTTTTTAATAAATGAATTTTAAACAATTTTGGAGATTTAAAATAGTCACCAAAAGGGCCACCTTAAATTTTTCTGGAGAAGATAAGGTTTTAAATAATCACTGAAACACATTTTAATGTCATATCTAGTAAAAACAAAAAGGTCAATGGGAACAAATATTCTGGTCTCCTCATATATATTTCCTTTGAAGGGCAGTATTTCTTATGGGATTGACAGAATTCTGTCATAAGCAACTAAGTATAAACACTGAATGTGATATAAAACAAATTCACTGAACAACTAGGATTGAAAGTCACTTTTGAGGTATATTTTATAAAGGGTGCAAATAATCAGAATCCTTGTGTCAAAACCATACTATGTACCACAAAGCTTTTAGTTAAACCTTGTCATGTAAATCTAAGTACACGGAGTATAATCTACGTATGAAACAGAAGACAAAAAATTGCACCTTCATGTGAGTACATGCCGCTGTAAAATCGCAAATTTGGGAAAGAGGAAAGTCTCCACCAATCTCTTCTCTGGGTTTTTTGGTTATTTTTTTTATAAAGAGTGGGTGTAAAAAAGACACGATCTAGTCATGCAGCTTTGGAGACAGCTGGCAGGGATCTGGTCCCTCGCCCACTACAGTCCCTTTTACTGTAGAACTCTTCTGAGTTCATGTTTTAAATGAAAAAAACCACCGTTCCTTGGTACTCTACGCCCACATATCAAAAGGTGGAAGGACAATCTAAAAGAACTCCTTTCTATATGTGTTCCCAGGAACTGAAACACTCCTGAATTTTAATATAAAGGTAGACCTAAGGAACTCAGAATAATACTAAGAATCACTGAGTTCCTCATATACAATCGAGAGGAACTGTGGTAGGAAAACAGGTCTTACAGTCCCAGGTTCTTAAAAATTGTAAATACGGGACTCAGAACCCCCTCTTTCACTGTCCAGCCTACTGCCCCTTTGCCCCTAACAAGTCCCTTCCCTATCCTTCCTACTCCTTTCCATCCCTGACCACATCGCCACCCCTCAAATCAATGTTCCAAACAAAGAAGTTTCTGAGAAGAACAGACTGGGCAGTAGAACAAAATCTTACAAACTTCATTTAAGCAATGACAGAAAGTTATCCAGCTCCTAGAATTCAAGCCAGTTACGCTCCTGGGTTTCAGTCCCTCAGCTCCAAGAATACTTTCCCAGCTCTAAAATTCTGTGCCACCTATACGTGTACAGTCAGACGTACCAACTAGAAGATCACTTGGACCAGAAGGGAAACATCAACTCCTTTAACATTTTTGGGCTTTGCTCCTTTTCGGGGGGGGGGGGTGCGGGGGGGATAGAACACCATAAATACCTGAACTAACTATTTCTCTCAAACTCCAAGAGATAGCCCTTTCGTTTTATTAGCTGCTAAAATAAAACACTAGAAGACTCATAAAAAGCTCACGTACAAGTTCATTTTTCAAAAATGAAATAAAAGTCAATGTTTAAATCCCAATGGTCTGTAGGAAGGCAAGTATTACAGGACTGCAGGTTCTAACCAGTATTTCCTTCTTTGGTCAATGTTCCAAACAAAGATGTTTCTGAGTAATCTGAGTAAGACATGGATGAGGCAGTCACTGCATTTAACCATCACCAACCTCGGCCCCCAGTGGGAGGAGACTCACCACAGGAACTAATTCTGAATAACATCATCTAATGACTCAAAGCACAGTTACAAGAGCATCTGTGTGGATACAAAATTTCTTAGCCATCAAAGGCTTTTAACCTTTTTTCTCACTTCCTCTTACTTCTCAGCATGCATCAAAATACAAGTAATATAAACACAAAAAAATAAACAGATTGCTAAATGAACAAGGGGTAGAATGAGAATTGTGTTTAATTCACAAACTCAGTAGTTTCATACTGTATTCCCCAGGAAAAATGCTAAGATAATGTTTAATGATCACTTATGCGATGACTGTTGGTTTAAGGAAGGGGAAATCTTGACTTTCAAAACAAAACAAAGTGTTTAAAGTAGAAGTACTTTTAAGTTTGTAAATCTGCAACTTGAATATAGGTATAGAGGTAAAACAATCAGCTATTGTATTGTCCCTTTAAAATCTTAATCAGCAAGACGTACTTTTACCAAGAATTTTTTCCACTTACTTTCTTCCCCCACTTTTCTAGAGGAACCATCACTTCCAGGAGAAAATTGCAGCAGTGGGGAAGCATGAAACAAGTACGGTAAGACAAAGTTAATTCTTTATTGGTAGGGGTGAGAGGAGGTAAAAGATACCATATTTATTCAACAGAATGGGAATCCAGGGGTCATAGACAGATGGATGGTCTGATTAAATCACTGCTTACAGTTCAGCAATGAAAGATGCTTAATGCTACTAAACTGAAAAATAACCAAAACCCTAGTTACCAATTTCCATTTTCAAGGTAAAATTTTTTTTTTCCTAAATATTCTTACAACTAATAAAAATGATTACTCTTAGGGGGTAAGAAGAGGTGGGGTGGGTGGGGTTGGGAGTGAGATTTGTCGTGTATATCTTCTTACAGCCTCTTGATTTTTGAACCAGGTAAATGTAAAACAAAAGCAAAATGAAATGAAAACGAAAATGTCTTGCTCATTCTGATGTCATTATGCACTTGAGCTTCTTTTGGCTGAACTAATTTTATTTCTTTTATCCTGATAGTTTTGCAGTAGCCTAACAGTCTTATTTCTTCCAGAACAGCATAAAACTGAGCCAGCTACAAGCCTGTTCACAGTGGGAGCCAGATTCATTTCATTTCCCTTGTTCAAACCCCCAAGTGCAAAATTCCTCGTTCTGAAAAACTCAACTGACCACATTTTTTCAAAAAAAGTAGTAGTTCTCAATGACACTTGTACAAAAGAAAGTTCAGTAATACTTATTTACTAAATGATAGACGACTTTTCCCCTCTGAAAATAGAGAAGCATTAAGGCGGCAATGCCTGCTCCTCTTTTTTACTAGTTCTCATCTGCTAGAAGCCAAGGAGAGAGAATAAGGAAAGAGATTAGGTTAGGGGAACACGAGATCATGGAGAACTATGGCTGATTCGCAGCTCAGACAGCAGAACGTGCAGAGTGAACTATGGACTGAACTTAGGAAAAACTGGAGATATACCTTATTTTTTTCCTTTTGATTGTGAAGGCAAGGAGTATTGCCAAGGACAGATGCCCCATCTACATTCTCTAGCGTACCCATTTTCATTATGGCTTAAAACCTCAACGACATATCTCCAAAAGCCAAATTCCAGAGCCTGCAACGGAGACTGGTAGGAGAAGCGAATACAGAGATGGTAGCAGCTGGAAGTTTCCTTTCCTAATAGAAGGGTCCACTGGTAACTTCGGGGTCACCCAGCTACCTGGGGACACCTGCCCCTCAAATGAAGCCAGTGGGAATGACCAGGCCAGAACAGTTCTCAGGAGCCTACTCAAAGAGACGAAAGCACCCACTAAATATAGAAAGCCTGATAGACCATAGATAATGTCTTTCCTTTTGCTTTCCCCAAAGAAATAGCTTAAGGTGAGCCCGAGTCAAACAGCCTGCTCAGCACAGCCTTGAGTCCCATATTAAATCACATTCTGACGCATATTCGAGCACAGTGTCACACACCGGCACACGGAATAAGGCATGGCACACAGCACAGGAAAACCTCACAGACATGCTTTTCTCTTTTTAAGTGGGGGAAAAAACAAAACAAAAAACTAGAGGCCAGGAGAAAGCTTACCTTCTAAACGTGAGAAAGAAAAGAATAAAACAAACAAGAGAACAACAAAAAACAGATGCATAAAGAAGTCATAACAGGGAAGTGAAATTTGTCAAATATGCAAAAGCAAAATGAAGTATAATATCAAAGACTTAAAGTGATTTTACGATACAGATTTAAAATATAGTCTTAGAACTTGTTCAAGAATTTCATGCCTCCGTAAACAAATCCATAATTAAGATAAGCTGACTCATTTCTTCTGCATGTTTAGATTCCCTTTCTGGATAACAGGAGAGGGCTTGGTGATTGGAGACCCCAGTTCTGACCTTACCTTATAGGTGACCTGGAGGAAAACAGCCTTACTGGGCACCCCATGGAAGTCATACTACAAAATCCCCTCTTGAGCCTGCCACCTGCCTGATGGGTGGCCCTGGAGACAACATCTGGGTCACAAGAGGGGAAGCTGGATGCTGGAGACAGTGTGTTTCCCCACTGCCTGCATCTTGGGCTCCTAGTAGGAAAGTGTAAGCCCAAGTGTCTCTGTTCCCCCCAAACAGTCACTAGACAGGGAGAAGCAAATCAGAGCAGCAGCAGCAGCAACACAAAACCACTGCTGCTGAACTCTAGAAGGAATCCACCAATGCTTCTGGAGTCCGAGAATAAATTCTAGACTAAGTTCTAAAGAGTGAAAGGGCTCATCAAACTAACTGACACATGAGAAAACTAACATTTTAATGAAGCTTTCCTTATGAAAAATGGAATGATGACAGCACACACCTAGAAATGCCAAAAGTTTCTTCTGTCGATTTTTGTGGGTCAAAGGTTGGTGAAGGAGACGTTTTCCATAAAATTTAGTCACAGCTATATTATGTCTCTGACTTAGTCACCTAACAACAACCACCCACAGAAAAGGCAGAGCTCTCACTCAGGGAGGCATACACCACACCCAAAGGAGTTCCTTCTTTGACCCATTAATGAGACTCTAACCTGAAGGAAAGCTCTACGTCTCAGCCTTCAACCAACATTCACCCGACATACCTATTTACTGTTCTACTTTGGAACAAAGGAAATTTGCAAAAGCAGCAAGTAACCCATGAAACAAAAGCAAAGAAGAAATTACTTTCATAATATCTGAGTAGTCTTATGCTATATCGTTACAAGATAAAATGTGAGACAATCAAACCCCCCAAGAGGGGAGATTTGGGGATTTTGCTTATTCCTCCTGTAATAACGCTTACCTTGCTGGCCCAGGCATCCTCATCCCAAGAAGTGAGTTGTAATACACGAATGATCTCATTAATTTCGGCACTCATCTTTTCTACAGTAAAATTGCGATTTTTCAAAGCTTCTTCTATTCCTTGGTTCTTTGAGTTTTTGGTTGTTACAAAAATCTTCATAGCTATAAAATAAACAAACGATCAGAAACTAATCTTGGAATTGAATTTCGCTGTGTAACAACTTTCACACGAGATGTTCCACACCTGCAGACACTGCAAGTCTGCCGATAAAGTTCCAATCTCAGCGACCTGCATTGTAAAGAAAACTAAACTTACAAAACAACACCACAACATGATCAGGGAACTAATTTAACATGCATATACTGATGACCTACAATCACAAAATATCCAAAATATCCTCCTAAATCAGTCAGCATCCCAGCCCTAACACTGGCCCCATCAAATACAAACCCAATAGGACAAGATGAAAACAGTCAGAATAACTAACTGGAGAATCCTGCTGTCCCCAAGATCCCAAAGTGTCGAGTGTATCTTCCAGGATTTCTCTCTACAGTTGGCAGGGACTTTCTAACCCCCAAAAGTGAAGAAAAAAATAAGAAGAAGAAAAAGAAAGAAGAAAGAAGAAGGAAGAAGGAAGAAGGAAGAAGGAAGAAGGAAGAAGAGAAGAAGGAAGAAGGAAGAAGGAAGAAGAAGAAGAAGAAGAAGAAGAAGAAGAAGAAGAAGAAGAAGAAGAAGCAGCAGCAGCAGCAGCAGCAGCAGCAGCAGCAGCATTGGAGAAAGAGAATATGTTCCTATAAAATAATCAAAATTGTAAAAACAAAGATTAATCAACACTGTGAGTGACCCACTTTAGAAAGAAATCCTCTTCCCAACACCCTTTCTGCCACATCAAACAGTTGGGCTCAAAAACATATTTCCCACAGAGATTGTAAGATTTATGTACATATTTTTGTTTTCTAGTTCATGAAAGGGCTTTCTGAACGCTTACACTCACAGCTCCTTTTTAGCTGCTAAGTGAAATGCCAGAGCTGAAGGGCAGTAGCTGGGGATCACAGTGACATGTCCCACAAGATTCTGAAAATAAAGCTGCCCCCTGAGAGTTCAACTAACTCACAACCTAACTAAGACAACTTAGGTAAACCAGGAGGTGTCTGGTACATCCTAGATCACAAGTGCAGCTAGTTGAGAGAACAGCCACCATCTTTGCATTTCTGGTCTCTGACCAATATGAAGGTGGTCCCAGCTGGCACAGACCACCAGCTCCACAATGTAGAGAACAGTTAAATACCTTTTTTGAAAAACCTGTGTTATCACAACACTGAAAAGGGCTCTGGGTTCACTTCTTTATCACACAGTACACTGTAATGTCCATTCCAGCTCCTAACTGGTTTTTTATAATACGAATATAGGTGTCAAAATCCATACGTCCAAGACTAGAGTTTCTAGGGGAGATTCCACCTCCCAGAAAAGGGGCTTCTGGATAACAGAACTATTCAACAGGACGGGCAGTTTCCAACAAAGAGCAGGAGAAGCAGAGCATCAGCGAAGATAAACACTGGTTCTTAGCCAGCCAATTGCAGCCATAGGTAACAACCAATCTGTTTGGTCTCATTTCTACCCAGGCTAAAGGATATGCAACTGGGCAGCAAAAGAAAGTGAACACCAGAGTTTAGAACATATTAACATTTTTTTTCTGTAAGATAAAGTAGAGGCAGAAAATACCTGAGATGAGAACTGGCAGCAACTCTTTCACAGTGTTCATTGAGTTCACCAACATCACTCGGTGCTCCTGGTGAGTCAGTTCCTGCTGCCTCTCGTCAATCATCTTTGCCATCTTAGTCATTCCTGAGGCAGAAGGAATCAAGCGTGCAGGGTGAGTAGTGCAATCCAGAGTCTGGCTTTCTGAGCCGAAATCCATCATGAGTTACTAGGCAAGTCCCAACTGAGTGCCCACTTATTTAAACAATAGACACTATCACTGAACTCGAGCATTTATGAAAGAGAATTTTTCAGGACAACTTTATTCTTTTCACTAAAAGTAATTTATTAAATATAAATTCTAAATGTGATATAATATTCACGTTTGACAAACACATTCACAAAGCATTACAAATGTTGAAAAGAATAAATACATATTTGTAAAAAATAAATTCACAATTGGGGGAGAAATATTTTGCCTGGCTACCATGCGTTCAGGTTTCACGCGGTGTAGCGGGCCACTGCGCCTACGTGTACGTACGAGGTCTGAAAATTCAATTCACGAACTCATCCTAGAAAAATGCTGCATACCTCATTGCTGAATATCACTACGGTCACCTTCAAAGTACTCCTCTTGGGAAGCTATGCACTGATGTCAGAACCTAGTCCACCCTTCAAAGCAATTTTGGAACTCTTTTTCTGGAATGGCCATCAGAGCTGTCATCGTATTACGCTTGATGTCCTGAATGTCATCAAAATGTCTTCCTTTCAATATTTCCTTTATCTTTGGGTAAAGAAAAATGTCATTGGAGGCCAGATCAGGTGAGTAGGGAGGATGTTCCAATACAGTTATTTGTTTACTGGCTAAAAACTCCCTCACAGACAGTGCCGTGTGAGCTGGTGCATTGCTGTGATGCAAGAGCAATGAATTGTTGGTGAAAAGTTCAGGTCGTCTTAACTTTTTCCTGCTGCCTTTCAGCACTTGCAAATAGTAAACTTGGTTAACTGTTTGTCCAGTTGGTACAAATTCATAACAAATAATCCCTCTAATACCAAAAAAGGTTAGCAACATCATTGCAACACGTTCGTGAACTTAATTGTCACACCTCGTATGTAAGAATCTCATGTGAGCCTGGTACTGAGAATCTAGTAGCCGAAAAAAATCTTAAGAATTATAATAATGTGTTTTGTTTTCAGCTTTATGTTTTTCTGTACTTTCAATTTGTCCAAAATAAGCATGTACTACTTTTATATTTAGAAACAAATAGAAATGTAAAAATAATTTTAGTGATGACAGTCTTTGAAAGCATCTGGTGTTTTGGAATCAGCCTTCTTGCACTTTTTGTTTACTTTGGAGATTATTCAAAGGTGCTGTGTGAGTCTCTGAAACTTTGATTTTTTTCAAACTAATCTTAGGATTTAGTAAGTAGTTCACAGATTGTTAAGGGGTACCAAAGGGGGATGGAAAAGGTGGGGTGGAAATGACAGGGTGGCCCGCTTTGTCTACAATAGCTCCATTTTTGTCTTTTATATGTTGGGATTCTGCATAAGATTTCATTTGAAGAAATAAATTTTTTTTCCAGTGTTATGAAAAAGTTTAAAGAGTACTGCTCTAAAGCCATTTTCCAATGATCTTCAGTGATGGCTCAGAGAAATTTTTAACAGCCATGAGTTTATAGAATGACTGCACCAAACCTCATGAAAATACTGTTAATTAAAAAATCAGGGGGCCGGCTTGGTGGCTCAGGTGGTTGAAGCTCCATGCTCCTAACTCCGGAGGCTGCCAGTTCGATTCCCACATGGGCCAGTGGCCTCTCAACCACAAGGTTGCCGGTTCAACTCCTCGAGTCCCGCAAGGGATGGTGGGCTCCGCCCCCTGCAACTAAGATTGAATACGGCCCCTTGAGCTGAGCTGCCTCCCGGATGGCTCAGTTGGTTGGAGCTCGGGCTCTCAACCACAAGGTTGCCAGTTCGACTCCCGCAAGGGATGGTGCAACAAGAAACGGCAACTGGACCTGGAGCTGAGCTGCGCCCTCCACAACTAAGACTGAAAGAACAACAACTTGAAGCTGAACAGCACCCTCCACAACTAAGATTGAAAGGACAACAACTTGACTTGGGGGAAAAAAAAGTCCTAGAAGTACACACTGTTCCCCAATAAAGGCCTGTTCTCCTTCCCCAATAAAATCTTAAAAAAAAAAAAAAAAAATCAATTCACATAAGACAAAAGAATTTTATAAGGTGGTATGTGATCTTTAATACCAACAGGTTAAACATCTGATGTATCTTGTCATTGGTCTCATTCATATTTTAAGGACCTACAAGTTTATGTTCTATGTCTATAACATGAAAAGCTGGTATCTGTTCATGTACTTTGAATATTCAATTCTCAGATGACTGAACAATCATTTCAAACTGAGACTTAACCACAGTATCTCTTCTCTCCTTCTAGGTCTGATTAAATTATGCGGCTTTGGGCTAGGGCATGAATCTTTAATAGTAGGCAGGCTAATCAGCAAGCGAAGAAGTCATAGAGAGCTACAAGCCAGCTGGCAGACAGTAAAGGAATGCTGTATAATGTGGAATGGAAAGGTCAGGATTCAGGGTGGCCTCAAGCATTAGTCACAGAAAAGCATTTCCTCCATTCTCCCACACTTGCAATATCGAATTTAATTCATTAGACAGGGCCAGGATTTGTAGAAAGCAGATTCAACTTTCAGAGACAATGACATCTCCTCCATAGAAGCACAGCTTCAGCTCTATCCACAGAGAAGCAACACCTAAACGCGCAGTGCATCATTACCTATCTTCTGCAAAAAGTAGAGGGGAGTTGGATCAAACATGGACAATCCATAAAACTTTTATTATAAAAATCGGATATAACTAACCTGGTCCAAGATTCTTTGTGTACGTGACCAAATCTTCCATAGTTTCTACCACCTCTGCCACTGTAAGGTATTCCAAAATTCCTTTGCAGACTCTAATAATTTTACGAACCTGGAAATATATTTCAGAGTATTCAGTCAACTGAGTGAACAATAAGTAGAAAACAAGGTAATTCAGATGTATTACCTTGTATTCAACATTTTCTCATTCTAAACAATCATCAATCCTCCATTATCTTTAAGACTTGGCTTTTGTCTGCCAAAGGTCTGCATGGGCCTCAGCCCGCCTACCTCAGCCTCATCGAAGGTGAGAAGCAGGTCTGATGTACCGGACAGGATGCCCCTCGAGCCATCGATGAGATAATCTCGAGCAGGCACTGAGTAAGGGTCTGACTGAAGCATCTGGGCAGCCTGGACAAGTTTGGTGCAAGCATTCTCAACCCTGTGGGAAGGAACATGGAGTTAACTCACTGGGAGAACCAAGCAGAAGATCACATGTAAAATGCAAAGAATGTAAATGGACGTAAATTCACATTTGTTTCCCACATGGAAAACAGCCAAGACCAATTTATAATAGAACCTAAGGCTTTAGCTTTTATTGACAATTGAGGGCAGCACATTCATTCATTCATTCATTCATTGCACTAAGCCCTTGTTTTCATTACTTCCTGGTAACAAAAAAGGATGAGAAAATGGTTTGGACCTCTTTAGATTGCAATATCTCTGTAACTCCTTTGTTTCCTTACTCCTTACCCTATACACACTTCACCAAGAACAGAAATCTTTGACAACAGTTTCAGATTGAGCATCTGAAAATAAAATGCCAAAGCACTGTGTTAAGTGAAATTTAATAGTCAGATGAAGCAAAGGAATAGGAGGAAACACAAAGAGGAAGTATGAGGTAATGCATAAATTTCTCATTCATCTAGCTAAATGGATTTGTTTAACAAATTTATTGGACTCTTTGAAAACAGCCTTATAAAACTGTTGTGAATTAAAATGTCACTAGCATTAATAAATGAACCAGTTATTAATAGTTTAATATCAATACAGTTTAATAACACAGACAACCTGATCCAGCCAAAGGTGTTTTTTGGGGGGAGGGAGGAGTCCATTTAAAAGAGGAACCCAAAATGCATAAACCAAGTAGTCTCTTTGACTCTCTTGTACTACTAAAATGTATTCATTCATCCATTCACAGAGTTGAAAAGGACCTCATAGATCATCACCTCTAATCTCATATTCAATAAACCCATTATGTTATTATTTATAACTTAAAAAGATATGGAACAAATCTTTTAAAGTTAAAATATTCAGCCAAAATTATACATTCTTATTTGAAAACATAAAAATTGTCATATGCATAAAAAAGCCCACATCACAGGGTTCTGAGGAACAAATGAAATAACGTAAAACTCTGCAAGTATCAAATAGTGCTACATTGCTAACAAATAGAATTAAAACAACATATGAATGCAACTGCATAAAAAGCATCAAGCTATGGACATCATAGGTATGCACATAAAAATGCAAAAAACACTATTCTAACTTTCAAGATGCATACTTTACTGAGCTAAGTCACTGAGCTAAGAGGGCCATGAGGCAGTCTGTATAAATGTCAGTGAAGAGCAAGACCTCACTGATGTGGCTTTTGGTCACTCTTGGAGACAACTGGTTATTTTCTGCTCCTTTTTAATTTTTACATTAAAACTTCATTTAATTTTAAATTACATAATATGTCTATTCATAGCTACAACACAAACATATACATATATAAAACTAAAAAAGCCCACAGTGAAAAATCTCCTTCCTTCTACTATCTCCTCGGCATTCATATTCCGTCTATTTGCTACCAATGTTATGAGTTTCCTATTCTCTTCAAAAAACTAATACTTTATGAATAAAAAAACAAAAACATAGGTTTCTGCCTTTTTCACACAAACAGTATCATCCTACACATACTCTCTGCATTCTGTTCTTTTTTTTCCACTTAATTCAACTTGGAGATGTTCTGATAAAAATACATGAGGAGAGTCCTCATTCTTTTATACAGCTACATTAACTACTCCATAATTTATTGGCCTACTGCAATGAATCACCTTGAATATATATCATTTTTAAATGGAATTGCTGACTCAAAGGTATGGAGATTTATAATTTTGACAAACATATTGCCATCCACAGAAGTTATTAGTTTACATTCCCACCACAGTGGATGAGAGTATCTGTTTCCTCAGTCTCAACAATTCAGTGTATAATATAATCAAACTTATGTATCTGCACCACTATGAGAGACCAAAATTGGATCCCAATATAGATTTTTTTAAATTAATATAAAATTCACTTAACATACAATTAGTCATTTTAAAGGGTGTAATTCAGTGGCATTTAGTGTATTCGCAATGTTGAGCAACCATCAACTCTCTCTTGTGTCTAAACTTTTTCATCACCTCAGAAAAACACCCTGCAGCCATTAAGTAATTACAGAGAAACAAAAATAACAACAGACTTCTCATTGAAAACAATGCAAACCAGAAGACAGTGGAGCAAAGAAATGAAAGAAAAAAAAAATCTATTCACCTAAAAATTTATACCCAAAGAAAATACATTTCAAAGTTTAAGGTGAAATAAAGACTTCTTCAAATCTATAAAAGCTAAAAGAATTAATCACTAGCAGACCTGAACTGTAAGAAATGTTAAAGGAAGTCCTTCAGGAAGAAGAAAAAGTATACCAGGTGGAAATCTGGATTTACAGAAAAGAATAAAGAGCACAAAATGGTAAGTATGTGGGCAAATATAAAAATAATTTTTTCTTTATTATTTAAATATCTTTAAAAGATAACTGACTGACTGAAGCAAGAACTTTTTTTTAATGAACCAATCTTTATTTATTTATTTTTTTTAAGGAGGGCGCAGCTCACAGGGACCCATGCGGGAATCGAACCGGCAACCTTGGTACTGTTAGCACCATGCTCTAACCATCTGACTAATTGGCCACGCCTAAGCCAGAACTTTTTTAAAAATGAAGTTAAAAAAAGTAAATTTGATTTGGCAGCCTAGTTAGACAATGAGAACTGGTTTTGTCAATGATTATGGCAGATGTTTTCCATAAATTAAGCGAGCTAAATTTACATGGAAACATTTAAGACATATATATAACATACAATATGGCAGAAAATACAACTCAATTTATGATTTAAAATGTTTAAACGAAAACTTTAAAATATTCAAGAGAAGTATTTCAAAAGCCATTTAGGAACAGCCAACCACTCATTAAGGACCACTAGTATAAGAGCACTTACCTCTTGCTTCTAACTCAAACACTCTCTCCCCCCTTTTGCTTAACTAATCCCTACTTGTCCTCTTAGACTCCACTTTTATTTTTTTTATGTATGTATGTATGTATGTATGTATTTATTTATTTATTTATATCTTTTATTGGGGAATATTAGGGAATAGTGTGTTTTCCCAGGACCCATCAGCTCCATGTCAAGTCGTTGTTTTCAATCTAGTTGTGGGGGACGCATCTCAGCTCTAAGTCCAGTTGTTTTCAATCTAGTTGTGGAAGGCACAGCTCACTGGCCCATGTGGGAATCAAACTGACAACCCTGGTGTTATGAGCACTGTACTCTAACCACTGTGCCAACCAGCCGCTCTAGACTCCACTTTTAAATGCCTCAACTTTGAAGAAACCATCCCAAATCTATGAGTACCTCCCCAATGTGCTCTCACGAGACATATCACTCCCTCTCAGTTTAGTTTTCTCTCTCTCACACAAGAATGCAAGCTCAGCAGGGCCAAGGACCTTGTCTATCTTACTCATTAATGTAGTCACAGACTAGAACGTCTGACACATAATAAATGTTCAATCAATATTTGAATAAATCAATGAATGAATGAATGAATTTTCAACAAGTACAGTTAATCAGGAAATCATCTGGCCTATAGAAATCACTGACTTTAAAAAGTCACAAACTTGATTTTATTTCCAAGGAACATGAACCTTGATGAAGTTATAGCAAACATAAGCATCATCGAATATAACCATTGCACAACACCAATTTGCAAGGATCCAGTTACGGAATCAGCATTTCAAATTTGGAAAAAACAAAAAATAAATGAAAGCTAGGAATAGACATCATGGAGAAAGGAAACCAAAAAAAAAAAAAATATGAAATGGAAAAGTTTTGCAGAATCAATTTGATTCTCCACTAACGTGGTTCCCTTGTGTGGTAAAATGATAAGGCCAAAACAGACACTGCACCATTTCTTTTTTTCTAAAATAAGATATCTGATCTGTACATTAAAATTTAATGGTATTCATAAAAGCCAAACAAATCCCACCATGACTAGCCAGTAGTCGGAAACAGAAAGCAGCCTGTCTTGTCTATGGAAAATGAGACTTTATTTAAACATTCAAACTGTACAGCTTCTTAAAGTAATCTACTTTTTAATATAAATCCGAATTTTTTAAAAAACATTTTAGAGAATGACAGCAGGGATAAGATCCATATCCTAAGTAATTGTGTATCTTGACTATATACTATATACTAATAATATTGACTTAGATACTTTAAATCAGTCAACTAACAGGATTTAAGACTTCTCTCTACTTTTGAGTCTTCAACCTAAATTAATAGAAAATCCTTATAGTTTATCTCAATGAACCAATGACAGCCTCATGGGACCCCAAATATGTTCATTCATCATAATCCACTAACCCATTGTACTTAGAATTATCACATGACATATAACTTGATACAATTTAAGAAATATAAAGTTTCCAAGTTCAGGTCCATGTGACTTCAATTATCACTAACAAGAAACTTTAGGGGAAAACAGATCTGGAGATTATAGATTGCCACAAGTCATTCTTAAATGCTCTTCTAGACTGCATCCAGAAGTGAGTTACTAAATCTAAAATTCCTTTAGTTTAACCCTTTCATATATTGGTACATCTAACATACTGAGCACCTACTACATGCTATGAGTCCTAGAAATAGAAAGACTTTGCTAAGTCCCTAGCTTTAAGAGGTTACCACCTTGGTTGGAGGAGACATATACGTAAACGAGTAAGAATTAGTATTTAGAAGTATGTCCAGCACATACTGAGCAGATATAGAAGTGGGAGTATCATTTTTAGCTGAGATTAGGAAAGTTGTGATGGAGGTGAGGACACCATTGCTCCTGCGCTCAGACACTCAGCACTACTTAAAAAGATGATTCTCTTGGTAACATCTTTTTGAGTTGTTTTTCCAATGGAACAACATTCTCTATGCCCACCCCCACCCCACACACAGTCCTTCCTATGAAAAATAACACGCATTAGTAATGGTCCTGGTTTGATTAGGGAGGGCAGTCTACCATCACAATGCACAGGTATCACTCTGAAGACAAACAATTCCCGTCCGCTTTGGTAACAATCAAGCATCATATCTCAGCTCACTGATTCAGCTGAGGGAAGGACAGAGAGCACTGGACAAAATAACATACAGGACACAGTCTCATGGGCCTATTTGGACATATACTGCTCCATAATTTAAAACTGAAAAGCTCTCTGAAACATTCAAGTTAAACTTTCACCCCACCCCCAAAAACATGTTGGGGGCTGGGGGCAACTAACCTTTACCTAATTCACTGTTTTAATAAAACCTGACCTTAGACAGTATACCATTTAGCTTATAAATACTATCACACACACACACACACACACACACACACACACACACACACACGCATTCTGTTTGCTAAAGACTGAAGTGCTATGGAATAGAACACCTGAAAATCTGATTTCATGGAATTCAGATTACCCTGGAGCACACCCAAAGTAGCAGGTGTTTACATCACGGGACCTGTCCCTTCAAGAAAGTTGGCTGGTCAGACCACAAGCGTATCTAATCACATAAAGTACAGAAGACACTTAGGAGATATGGGAAGGAAACAGGTGGAAAGAAGAAAGAGAATACAATCAGCTGGAAGATGAGGCTTTCCCAACTGTGGCCACTGAACCCACCACCTCCATTTCCAACTAGGCTGGCCCTGGCATAATCCCTTGGCAGGCAAAATTGATTGGCAGGGCTGTTTCTGCTCCCTTCACAACTCTTGTCGAGACTTTCTTTCCCTTCCCATCTGGGCAGGGTCTCTCAGAGATCAAGAAAGGCCCAGATTACTTCCACGTTTGAGAAACCCATCATATTTAAAAAGAAGAAGTGCCAAAACACGGTCATAAATACAATGGTATACTTAAAGTGTTTACATTTATTTCTTTTTTAATAGTACAGAGGTCTTTTACTTCCTTCCCACTTATCATGCCATGAATTCATAGGGAAGGGGTTCCGGCAGCTCAGGCTCCTTTCCATGGGTTCTCACAAAGTGTGCTTCACTGGGTGGGGCTGGCTGGCGCTTCGAATGACCCAGGTGACTTTCTCTTTGGCTCCCTTCTTTTCCTGATCATTTTCCTTCATGCGTTTCAGGAAGCTATCTCGACTCTTAAGAGTGCTTGTATGCTCAGTATGTACAGTATTCTCTTGGCAAGCATCTTGCACTTGTTTGTTTACAACAATGCCAACCGCACGCTGGGTGACACTGTAGACTCTTCCAGTTTCGCCATGGGAACACCGGTGGGGCATTCCTTTTTGAACAGTGCCCATTCCCTTGATGTCTACAATATCACCTTTCTTGTAGATTCGCAGGTAGATGGCCAAAGGCACGAGTCCGTGTTTTCTAAAAGGCCTAGAGAACATATAACAGGTGCCTCTCCTCTTTCCTTTTGTGACAGTCATTTTGGCGAATTCATGGAAGATGGCAGTTCTGGCTGAAAAGAAGCTACATTTAATCATTTTATTTGCATGATAAGCATCTTCTTTTAAGACTCCCTCTTTTTCTCTATGACTAAATATGTGTTATGTTTGAAGACACTATTAAAGTCCAGGCCCTTCATAAATCTAAGGCCTGAGTGAGAGGCCGGGGGTAGCGGGAAAGGACAGGCCCTCAGACTCTCTCCTTTCCCATAGTTAGAGTCTATCCTCAGCCAAAGGTCTGATAAGTGAAAATGACTGTTTCTGGCTCAAAAATTCTCCCTTCACTAAGAACTTAAGTATTGAAATTGTTAACCTGAGGAATGAGCTCCAGGGAAATTTCAGGTACCCACAACTGATAGTCCAGTCTTCCTGGTACTTCCTCAAATAGGAAGTACCGCCTCTGTCATCAGTTCATTTCATCCTCAAGTCGTTTCATGTTGATACGTGTGATTAAAATAACAAAAATAATATATGTGAGGATTTCAAAAGAATAGGGAGACGTATGAAAATAAATTATCGTGTGTGTGTGTGTGTGTGTGTGTTTAATATACATTTGCCATTCATTGGGCACAAATTTTCCCCTACAACAGCCAAAAAAGATTTCTTCTGTGGCATCCCAGTGCTAGTCCCTATGCTCTGTTCTCGGCGCCACCAGTGTGAGAAAGGTCAAGGATCCTCAGCCATTAGTCATCCAGAAACCTGAGTGAAGGCCGCAAGCAGTCACAGTGTTAGGAGGGCGTCAGGAACACAGAGTACCACGAGCCACTTTAATCTAGTTCAAGTAGCAAGTGCAGAGCACCACCTCTGTGTGTACACTGTGATAACACAAAAACGTGCTGTTCCGACCCCAGGCTCCTAGATTTAAAGATCCTACAGGCCTGTCCACAAATAATCCCTTCCCTTGTCCTAACTCAGTGATCATGTAAGACACACCGCATGTGCAAACCCAAAACTGAAATTAAAAACCACGAGAAATCATACTGAAAACATTCAAAACCCTTTAAGGTCAACGGCAAATTCTTTTTGTTAAAACACGTACACTGAGATAACAAAGCCTAAAATACTCAAAAAAAAAAACAAAAAAAAACACAGCTCACTAAAATTCTTTTATTTCAGATGAGATTAGGAGGGCATGCAGCCAGTTTTGACTTCATCTTCAAACAAAACAGGATTCTGCCAGAGCCAAGAGATAGTAAGTATGTTGGGAATGAGAAAGTTAAACGTGTCACTGCTGCCCAAGCTATATGCTGCTCGAGTCTTGGGAGGCAGCTTATTTGAAAGGTAGAGTATGAGTCACAACCTTTGAATGCTTTAAAGCCTGAATGACCGGTCCTAGTCGTTCTCCCCACTTCTTTCACTCCGTTCAAATCTGGCAAGTGTGAAGAGAGAGGAGAGTCTGAGTCTGCGAGGTTCAATCAAGAACTCTGGTACCTACATGTCCATCAGTTTCTATACTCCTTCGCCATCTCATGCGAGGGTTACAGCAGAAACCGATGAATATATAAGCAAGTATATCTTACAGATGCTAGTAGTTTTCAAATGTATGTTGATGCTGTTGTGCTTAATAAAATAAAAATTTATTTTAAAACATCACAAATTCATTATGTCTTTTGTTTTTATACATTCCTCATAATAAAAAGTTCACTATTATTATTTGAAGGTCCTTACGCTGAAAAAAGTTGACAATCAGTGTTCTACAGCAGAATGTAACGAATGAGTTAGAGGTGTGAATACCTAAACACAAAATGAAGTGGAATAAACACGTAAGGGAACATTTTTACTTATGAAGAAAACTGCCAAAAACTAGGATATGGTTAAAAAAATCTGGAGATACAAATAGGCTAACATCAATCAACAGTCACTCCAAAAAAGAGTAATACACGGCAAAATAATTAACAAAATTTAGGACCCAGGAGAATCATAAACATGTAACCACTTAATAATATTGCTTTGAAATATGTCTAAAATTGACAATCATAAGAAAAATTGACAAATCTATAATTATTATAGGAGATTTCAACGTACCTCAATCATAAACAGATAGTTCAGACAGACAAAAAGTTTAACCAGTAACATACATATATATGTTACTAATTGATATTAAAAAAACCTAATTGATATTAAAAAAAAACCTATATCCAAAAGCAAAGGGGAATATACTTTCTATCTAAGCACACAGAGTACCCTTACCAAAACTGACCAATTACTATATCACAAAAGAATTTCTAAAAATTGATATTATACCAACCATGCCTTTTGAGCACAATGCAATTAAATCAGAAACAGAACAATAAAAAACAATAAAAAGAACTCTGAAATCTTTAAAACATACTCCTAGATAATGCATATGGTTAAAAGGAATTCACAAACAAAACTACAAAATATTTAGGGTTGAACAACTATTAAACTACCTATAGCTGTTTCCAAACTTGTGGTAGGACTTCGAGCAAAATTAAGAGCGTAAAATACATTATTTAAAAACAAGGAAGACTGAATTCAATTAAATTTAGTTCTTTTTAAAGACTGAAATATTGAAAAGAAGGAATTCAAGTAATAAACTTAAGAAAGTAAATAATAAATGTGAGGGAAGAATTTAATGAAGTAGATTCATTCTTTGGCATCCCAGTACCAGTCAATATGCTTTGCTCCTGGCATTGCCATTGTGAGAAAGGTCAAGGGGTAAAATAATAAAACAAAAATTTCTAAAAGAGTGATAAGAAAATAGGCAGAAATAAATAATACCGAACAAACACGGCTATACGAAATGGTCAGCTTCCTAGAAAAGTATCAGACTATCAAAGTTGACTCAAAATTTATTTAAAATCTTTATTCACTAATAAAAGGAAATGGAATGAGTAATCAAGTTCTTCCTCCAAGAGACACCAGACCCAAAGAGCTTTATATACAAATTTTGCCAAATTTTCAAGAACAGATATTCTTTATCTTATGTAAACTGTTTCAAAGACTAGAAAAAGATCTGATGAGGCCAAAATAACCTTGCTACAAAAACTAGGTAAGAACAGAACAAAAGAAAATCACAGATCAAGATCCCTCATGAACAAAAAAGGAAAATCCTTTAAAACATTAGCAAACTGAATTTAGCACTGTATTTTCTTTTTTAAGTCACATCCAAGTAGGGTTTATCCTAGAAATGCAAAGATCAGAAAACCTATACTCATGTAGTAGACCACAGATCACCTTACAGAGTAACGGAGAAAAACTGTATTATCATCTCAACGGGCACAGAAAGAGCAATAAATAAAAACAAGCAATCATGGTTTAAAAAAAAAAAAAAAAAAGTCTTACTACAGGAGACAATAAACTAGGGGGAAATTTTCTGTGAGAAAAGCTTAAAAAGTAACTGAGTTAATCTGAAGACAGTATTCACGGAAAAAAGATTGCACACCTAAGGAAAGAAGGTAATAATCACAAAATGTCTCTCTTTTTTTTTTTCCAGGTACTTTCACATACACTATCTCATTCATTTAAGCCTCCTAATAACTATTACATTATAAGCACTTCTTACCATGAAGGGTGAGAAAGAGTCTTAGCCAGTGGAATGAGCACTAACCTGGGAGTCACACACTTCAGGGTTTGAACCCTACCTCTGCCATTTATGTACTGGGTAACATTCCACAAGTTACTGAGCATCTCTGAGTCTTAGTTTCCTCATATCCAAGATGAAGTGGATAAAAGAACACAACGTAAAATACCCCTCTCATAAAAGGTATTCCAGAAATGGAGCAACTTTTCTAAGTGTTTTGTTTTGTTGCTTCTACCAAGGACAGACCAAGAAAGATCTTAAATAGATGTGAGAAACAAATTTAAACCTTAAGAACTTCTTAATTTGGGACTGGACCTATATAGGAAGAGTCGAGGTAGTAATTAAAGAAATGCTGTGGTCTAATTACTTTTAGTGTTTCTTCGTTTCTACAGGGTAGAGTTGGGGCAGCCAATGACATCAATTCATCTATAAAATAAAGCAGTTGGATTAAATAATCTCTATAATCCCTTTTAATTTTAAAATGTTACGACTTTAACTTCTTTACAGCTTAAGAGTTGCAAGACACTGCAGTACATCACAAAGTATATCTGTAATATTCCTTCTTTGGAAATACTTACAAAAAGTACTGTTTTTCCTCGAAAATAAGACCTACCCCAAAAATAAGCCCCCGTTAAGATTGTCAGCTATATGGACAATATGTTATGACGATGTTCCACAAGAATATGACATGACTGTACTTGAGTGAATGTAGATTGTTGTACATGAAGAAATAAGAC
Source organism: Rhinolophus sinicus (assembly GCF_036562045.2). Classification (NCBI taxonomy): domain Eukaryota; kingdom Metazoa; phylum Chordata; class Mammalia; order Chiroptera; family Rhinolophidae; genus Rhinolophus; species Rhinolophus sinicus. The sequence continues at coordinate 50,887,402 of NC_133757.1, read as the reverse complement.
ATCCCCTGAAAATATACCTTAAGGCATCTTTTGGAGCAAAAATTAATATAAGACCCGGCCTTATTATCGGGGAAATACGGTATAAGAGCCGTTCTTGTTTTTGGGAAAACACGGTATAAAATGTTATCCTCTAAGAGTGGTATAAAGTTAGTACTGCCTGGAGCGAGAGGACTGGTGGACCACATGACTTCTTGGAAGGTCAGACAATGGAAAGAACAAGGACTTGGAAGCCAGGACACTACCAATAGGAAACACGTCCTGCCACTTACTAGCTGAGAGACTTTAGGTGAGTTACAGTTTGTCAAACCTCAGTTTTCTTATCTGTAAAATGTAATATAGTAATACCTTGAAGCTGGTGTTCTCGGAGTTACACGCAATAAGTGAAAATATATTAAGTACCTGGCCCAAATATGTACTCAATAAATGTGAGTTCCCTTGGCCCCTTGAGTTCCTTTCAATCATGTAACTGATTACTCTGTACACAGTGGAAACCAGTATTACACGTTGAAAGTTTTATTTGTTTATTTCTTAATCATGAAGGATATTGAAAGTAAACCAAGGACTAAATTCCTGCCAAGCTGTTTAGAATTCTTCTGCAAGTAAATAAAATGATTCAAGAGTTCATTATTGAGAAGACTCAAAACTTAACAAATCATTTTTGTTTGAGAAAGTCTGAAAACCAGTCATACCCAAGTATGTTTATATGGCAAGTTCACCCGTGAACTATTTAGAGTACTTTACTCTAGGTCACAAACGCGGCAAGTCAGCTGGCAGATCTGAATGATTATCACACTGAAATTTGGTTATCTATGTTGAAAAACAAAAATTGTCTCTTAAGATAGCAATGGAAAGGATCACAAAAAAACTGAAGTTAAAAACACAAAACATTAGAATTACACATTAGCCCCAGATAAGCAAAGTGTATTGAGTGGTACGATCAAAGAATTTTTTTTAAAAGAAGATATTCTGGGCACTTGCATGGAGAAGGGTGTCTAAAAATATAAATTTCATCAGAAATTATTTTGAGTATTAAAGATCATAAGCAAAGAAAAGGCTAAATATAAGGGCTGGTGATCTAAAAATATGATACTACTACCTTAGGTCAAGTAGATCTAAATTAAATGTAAGCATGTTTGAATCGTTTTCAAATTTCTTCTTTGTATGTGACTACTAATCAAGGTAAATATCATACAATATATACTCTAACTGTGCTTAACTAACAAAGTTTAAGGGTTAAAATAAGGCAATTTCCTAGGAAATATGATTAATAGCAATTATGTAGATTGCTAATAGTACACACACCCTTTCACACAGTATTTTAGGGACATTCTCTTATTAGCTAGGACTAGACTACAATATTTCAAAACTAGTCCAAGTGGTGAATCAATCCAGCTTCTGATGATTTCAAGCAGCCTGTTCACAGCAGCACTGAGACAAAGTGGCAACACAGTTCTAAATGAAACTGTCCTTTGCCAGCCAACAGACAAAAACAGGTATTATGCCCTTTGTGAGTTCATACTACAGGACTACCTCACAAGTGACACATTTTGATATGTTCCGATAATGAACACCTTTGGGTAAGGTCCAAGGACTGCCTTCCTTATCCATTTCTGCTCCATTGCAGAAATAAGAATGAAATTCCAATGTATAGTGCAACAGCAATTTTTCCAAGGCAAATAAAATAGTATGCCATAAACATTGTTTACCTGTAAGGAATCAATTGGACACAAATCCACAGTGACAGAAGATGAAATCGGTCGGTTTGACATACAGCTTACTCTCCTTCACTAGCACTTATCTCATCCTGTACTTGGTGATGAATCTTCCTGAAAAACCACTTTCACCTTGTCATTTGACTGCTCAAGAACTAACTGCACAGCGTCTGCGCTGCCCAATTCCAAATTCCTCTGCCTGGTTTCAAGAGCCTTTATCACCTGGCCCAAACTACCTATCTAACCCTAGCTCCCACCTCCTCACGGGCCCATGACTGGCTCATGCAGTTCATTCCACCTGGAGTATTCTGTTTTCTCCCCACACCTTTCCCCACCCAAAGCAGTTTCCTTTTCCCCTACATCTATCCTCCCAAGTCCCACTTTCTACATGAAGTCTCTTCCTACCTATAATGATTGCACTCTTTCTCTGAATTCCTATTATAAATTAGTCTGTATTTATAGCTCTTTACATCAAAACTTCTTATAACCTTTTTTAAAAAAATCTCTCTATAGCAGGAGTTTTCCACCTTTGGTCCTCCACAATACATAGAAGAATAAAACTCACATATATAACATAACCTACAGGTGTACCTGGGATTATGCACAATTTCCAGCCACAACAGCTGTCATTCCACAAATTTCTCTCCCACTTAAGAAAGCGTAATAAAAAGCCAGTGAATATATTATACTTCAGAAAAAGTTAAAACGAAAAAACAATACCTAGAGATTGGGAAAGACAGGGATGTTATTATACATGTGACCTTGAATACGCGCAATTTATTTTCTAGAGAAGTAAAGCATTTACAAACTTTAGCACTTATTGCTATTAATAAATAACTTGTAATACAGCTACCAGTGATCATTCATAATACACTGGTAAGAACTGCTATTCCATGTAGCACTCTGCATGTTAAACACATAGAAAGCAATTAATAAATATTTCATTAACCAGTTAGTGTGTCTAGCCCATTAATCAATCAATTGCACACAAATATTACTACTGCTGCCTGACGATGATTGATGATGATGATGATGATGATGACGAGGCAGCATGCAAACATGGAGTACAGTAGCTCTACTCCATGCTGACAGTCTCTACAGGAACACATGACTTCTCATAGGACAAGTCTAACCAACATTTTAATATACAGCACTTTCCAAGTCTATGAAGATTGAGAGAGTTTCTATCGCAATCTTGCAACCCTGCACCTCTTGCAAAAGTGTGGCTATTAATGCAATCTTGGGTAAAATTAATAAATTGTAAACTCTATCTGCCAGTGCAGTGAGAGAACAGATAACTTTTGCTCCCTCAACGAAAAGGCTTCCTGTGACAATGCAAATTTTGCTCTATATTAAAATGGCTCTCACTTTTACAATAGCCTGAGCATTGGAAGTCCCTCATCAACAGTTACAACTCAGCTATATAATCTTTAACTGATATTAAACCATTCTTCAACATTCCAACATGCTCTTAATTGCCAGCCACAGAAATAGACTATTTGATTTTTCAGACCCCCAAATCCTGAAAATGTCAAAAATTTTGCAAATGTCATTTCCTTCCCTAAAAAATATCCAAATATCTATCAGATTGCTTGGGTATAAATCTACCTACAGACCACATGTCTTCTGTTTTCTCTAGCCCTGACATTCTAACATTCTAGGTGTAGAGATTGATCTAAGAATAAAAGTTTAAAGCTTCTTTTAATTTATTCTTTAGTGTTGCCAAAGTATACACTATCCAGAAATCTTTGTAAAAGTGGATGACAGAGGAAGCTTCAGTCTGTCATGCCCTGGAAACTGCCAAACATCAACCAAACAGCCCAAAAGAATGTCCTACTCAACAGTTCCAAGGATGTCATTAATTGTTTCCATCTGTTTCCCCTCTCTGTCCCCTCCCCTTCCCAGTCAAGGCATCTATTAAAGTTATTTTCTGCTTAATTTTGCATTCTAAAGAAAAGCATTCATAGCCATCATGTTTTAAATTGCAGAATATTTTTATGACCCAAAATTTGTTTGACAACCACTGCCATGTTGTTTTTGTACTCTAGGCTACTGTCAGGTAACATTTCAGAGTACAGCATTTTAAGTTATGTACTTTTTAAACACTGCTCAGTAAACTTTTCAGTTATCATCACACTAGTTTTCCCTGACTCTCCAAGGAGACCAGGGTTTCCCCTATGGTACGATAAAGGTTAAAAGCTCTGACTGGTTTCATCCATTGATGATCCTTACCAAATCAATGGTTTTGTGGAAAGTAGCACAATGATGACTTTCTAGTTCTGTCATTTATTCCACATTTATTGGTTGGAATTCCCCTCAACAACTAGAACTATTAGGCTACAACAGTGAAATAAAGTCTGTGTGGGAAAGGCAGGGTAGTTACAAATTTTTTTCCTATTATGTAATGAGAACTTTTAAGATCTGTTCCCTTAGCAACTTTCAAATATAGAATACAATAGTGTTAAATATAGTCACCATGCTGTACATTACATCCCTGGGACTTATTTATCTTATAACTGGAAGTCTGTACCTTTTAATTACCTTTATCCACTTCACGCATCTCCCACCCCACACCTCTGTCAACTACCAATCTGTTCTCTGTATCTATGAGTTTGGGGGATTTCTTTTAGATTCCACATATAAGTGAGGTCATATCATATTTGTATTTCTCTGATTTATTTCACTTAGCATAATGCCCACAAGGTCCATCCATGTTGTTGCAAATGGCAGGATTTCCTGAATTTTTTGGCTGAATAATATTCCATTATATATATATATATATATATATATATATATATATATATATATATGTTAATAACATTTTCTTTATCCATTCATTCATGGACTACTTAGGCTGCGTCCACGTCTTGGCTATTGTAAATAATGCTGCAATGAACACGGATGTACAGACACCTTTTGAAACAGTCTTTTCATTTTGTTTCTTTTGGATAAATACCCAAAAGTGTAATTGCTGGATCATACAGTAGTTCTATTTTTAATTTTTTGATAAACCTATGGAAAGGCAGGATAAATGCTTAATTCTTTTCTTTAAATTACCAATTATCAGAGTAAGGGGTTGGTGTCCTACTTACCACAAAGGGTGATCAATGAAGTTTCTTTTAAAGTTACCTGCTTTTTAAAATATGTTATCACAACTAGGGCACACTCCTTAATTTTCCTAAGTCCCCGAGGAAGCCTATGATAATACGTAGCATATTTCAAGGGCATATCTCTGCGAATGAGCAGAAATGAGTTTACTGAAATTCATTTACCAATCAAATGATATTCATAGACTTGAATGTCAAGGTTGAAAGAACTTCCAGCAGTGTCATCTAGTGCAAGTACCCACCTGATGTGAAAACTCCCTGTACACTATCTTACCATACTCTGTACCTCCAAGGGGTGAGAAGCAAACAAGTGCAAGCTGGGCTGTGTGTTTAATGTAAGGTAAATGCAACTTTAATTTAAATATGTTTACTGACAGTATAGGATTCCTCTTAGTATCACCATGCCAATGGAATGGCACGTAAAGGAAGTAGGCTCATATTGGTTAGAGCCGGAAGACACCTTGGAGGTCACCAAGTTCAATGAAAGCAAGTCAAAAAAGGTACTCCCACAAAACAAGCTCGACAGAAAACAGATGCTTCTGGTACCATACTTCCTGACACATGACCATTTGGTAGAATTAACAGAAACATAGTTCTATAGAAACACCCACTCAAGTAAGTTAGAAATAACAAGACAGCAATACTGGTGAAATTTTGCATCTGTTCAATTAAATAATAGAACATAAGGAGAATAAAAATAAAGGAACACTTCTTACTTTATTTAAAGTTGTGACATATAACATACATAAAGTTGCACAACACATATGTATGATGTAATGAATAAGTATAAAACCATCACCCATGTAACTCAACACTGTAAGTCAAGAAACAGAACATTACTACCACTTTAGAAGCTCCTATGCGCTTCTCCTGTGTATAATCAATCCCCTTCCTTCTTCCCAGAGATACCACTACCCTGACTTCCATGATCACTTAATTCCTTACTCATCTTTATCAATGTACCAAGTAGACATCCCGAACGACATAGTTTATTTCTACAATGTTTTTGAACCTGAAATAAATGGAACCTAACTACCTCTCAATCATTCCTCAATTATTTTTGAGTTTCATTCATTCTTTTTTTCTAATTGACGTGAAATTTATTGAACAGAAAACGAACCATTGTAAAGTGAAAAATTCTCATTCCTTGATTATTGATTAATATTCCAATTTATGACTACACCATGACTGTTCTTATCCATGCTACTGTAGATAGTCCAGCAGGGTCATCATGAACCATGGCGACATCAGTATTTTTGTATATGGACCCTCATGGGCATAGGCAAAAGTTTCTCTAGGGAACATACCTGGGGTGGAACTGCCTATCTTCTACTTTATCAATGCCAAACTCTTTCCCAAAGTGGCTACACCAATTTACACTCCCAACAGCCGTGTATGAGGGTTCAAACTGCTCCCCATCCTCAGCAACAACTGATATTTTCAGAAATCCTATTATAATAGAATAATTTTGAATTTCTCTGATGACTGATGAGATAGAGTATCTTTTCATAGGTTTATTGGCTATTTGGACTTCCTCTTCTGAAGTGCCTATTCAAATTTTTTGCCCCTTTTTTGTAACTGAATACTTATCTCATTCTTACTGACTGGTAGAGGTTCTACTTTTTTTTTTTTTAATTGTGTTATGTATCAGCCTTTGCCTTTACTTAGGATTTGACTGCCATACAGATCAAAGCCATTAATCAAAGACAATATAATCAAGAACCTGAGAAGTTTTAACTATTCAAAAATTAGTATCGCTGCTTTTATGCAGGATAAGACAAAATGTCTGAAAATTATTTATAGGAAAATTAGTAAAATTGATTTGTAAATGTAACTTACATTTTAAATGCTATTGAAATACATTACAATAATTTTTTTTAAAGTTTATTATTCCCTTATTTCCCAGCAGAGGTGTTTAGAGTGTAATTTAGATTCATGCATGCCAAGGTCAGAATGTTTCTAAATCCTTTCCATTCTGGAAAACAAAACTCAGAAGTCATGGTTTTATTCAAAATTATTACATTAAAAATGCCTAACACCAATGAATAAAATCAACAGTAGAAAACCTATATGTTGAAAGATGAAAAATTTTAATTTCAATTGTATTTTATTTAAAAAATAAAAAAAATTTGCTCCTGGAATCAGTTATATTTCTTTCTAAGAAGAGGATTATTTTGCTTAGCAACATAAGAATGTTTTAATTACTCACTTAATAAATGCTGGTGGCATATCTCTCTTCAAAATTTGATCTTCAGTGGTTTGAACAGTCTCTTTTCCGACCTACAGAGGGAAAAGATTCACAATTCAAATATAAATTCCCAGATACTTAAAACTATTATTTAAACATATTTAAAATACATACTTTATAGCAAATCTATCATTGAAGTTTCCAGATTCAAAGAAAATTTCTGGATTTTGAAATGATCACGATTGCTCCCATATACGCTTCCACATCTTTATTATGCTTCCACAATGTACTTGGATAACAATATGGAGTACAAACATAACGTATTAACCCTTCTCCAGAGCAACTAAATTGAAAACAGCGTTGAACACGGTGGAAAAAAAGAAAAATTCATCATTTAGTACATATATGTCTGATGTGTGTATGCTTAACTGACAAATGGCTACATCTCTAAAAGAGTACACGAAATATATGAATCAAGTTGGGTGGGCTAAAATGTCTATACAGAAAAAAATTTATGTTATTGAACTGGGAAAACTATGTGACGCAATTATGACTCTGAAACTCGAAACCAAACATATGAAAATATACAACTTCACTAGTAATCAACACAATTTTTTCCATACTTACAGAGCAAATTAAAAATAAAACTATATAATACTAAATGCTGCAATGGAATAGACAGTTTTACACCATACTAGTGGCAATATGGACTGTGATAGCCTCTCCAGAGAATTATTTGTTAGTGTGTTAAGAGACATTAAAAAATGTCCTATCTTCCTAGATATTCCACTTATGAGAATATACCCTATGAGCAATAATACCAAATGAATGTAATAATAATGTTCACAAAAGTGTTCACCATCATGTTTGTTATGAAAGCTACTAAAACATTTTTTAAATAACTTATCCAACAATGAGGAACAGTTAAGTAAATTAAAATGTATCTTTAGATTTAGTACTATGGGGCCATTAAAACAATGGTTATAAAGTCTCAGCACTATGGGAAAATTTATGACATTGTATTTCATTTAAAAGGAAGAATCAAAAATAATAAATACACTATGATTAAAACAAACCAAAAAAATCGTATGTATAAGGCAAAACAGTGCAAGAATATAAAACAATATGTTAGCAGCGGTTGTATTAATCCTTAGGAAATTTTGAGTTAATTTGTATCTATATTTCCTGTTTTCTAATTTTCTGGAATACGAACACAGAATTTTTGTAATTTAAAAACTAATAAAATGTTACCTGGGTTATTTAGGTACAATTATTTCCTACTTAATAATTTTAGTAATTACTTGTTATTTTATATAAACCTTCTAAATAGTAATGGCCAAAAAATTTTAAATATATTGAAATACTAAAAGTCACACTAACTAGATTGTGTGTATGTACACATGTATTTATTATACCATAAATGGTACACACACTCACGTTCTTCAAAATTATTCCTATGTAGGGCTTAGATGTCAATGTTTCTTTCACTATATCACATATTATGAAGTATTCTAGAAGAAGTAATCGGTAATAGAGTGAATGATGAAATTCACCAATTTTATCAATATAAAGGGACCTAGGAGCGTTAAATCGTAAATATAAACCACATTTTAATGCAGAAATCTGTGAAATTTTCTAAACTCAGAATGGACAGTATCTCAATCCTACTATTTAACCATTTAGCTTTTGATTGGGTTTAAAGAAGAAAAACGAGTAAGAAAAATCCCTAAATGCACAAGAAAGCAGCTAAAGAAAATAACACAATAAACTATTCTCAGGGAATACAAGTCATGCATAAGTTAATGAGTACAAGTTTTTTCTCTCAAATTAATAGCTGAGAAAGAGCAACACACACACACCCCACTGTGTCATAGCCAGTGCTTTTGTAGACAATCGACTGTCTGTATCACAATAAAAGCCTTTTAAATCAGCAGCTGGTTCTGTAGAGTTTCTCAGATCAAACCATGACAGAATATTTCCAGATGTATTGTTCACTGTATTTTCCAACTAAAATCAACCATTCAAAAAGCTGTGGGCCATGATTTCATGAAGTAAAAGATGATGTTCAGCCACAGTCACTAGTTCACACTAAGTATAAAGGGCCTAGAAGGATATTCACATTTAGACACATGGAGAGTCCTTTTATTTTACACACACGTACATACATACACACACACGAGGGAACCATAAGGAGGCCAGAGAGGCTGAGGCTTAGTGAAGCGGAATGTGTGATGACGAGGTTGGGTGAAAAAGCAAAGGCCAGGACACAAAGAGCCTTTCAGGCCAGGTCAAGGTGTTTTGGGATCTCTTCTTGGTACAATAGGAAGCAGGAGTGCTGAACCAAGATTGACAAGATCCGATTTTCCTTTTAAAAGGTCATGTTGTCTGTTTTAGAGAAGTGATCTTAGTGGGCAAGGGGAAGCAGGGCCAGTTAGGAGGTTACTGCAGTCGTCCTGAGGAAAGGTGGCAGTGACTTAAAATAAGATGTGAAAGTGGAAACGAGAATTAGTTCTTTTGGAGGAAGAACAGGGCTTGCTCTTAGACTGGGTGGGGAGCAGGGTGGGGAGTGGACTGAGGGAAACAAAAATCAAACATGACTTGTAGGTCAATTCAGTGAAATGTCTTCACAGGAAGCAATGCTAGGAGACCAATATATCATGAAAAGATAAAACAATCATGAGTACAGCAGGCAAAACCATTCAAGCAATTTTGCAAATAGCAAATATTCTGACCCCAGTAGAGGTAATTACTAAAGAATGAATTTGATTGAATTAGTTTATGTCTCTTTTCTAAGGGCAGAGGGTAAGTGGGGAAAGAGACATAGAGAATAAAAACACACTCAAGGGCTATTTGTTTAAAAGCTATTTGTAAATATTTAAGTGATGGGCACTAACTCGGATGTCTTATTCTAAGCTGCGGTCATACTTGCAGGGACAGTATCCACAGATGCTCCGACCTTCGCTATACTCAGTCGAGAATTAGGTACGATGAACGGTGTCCAGGTTTTAGGGCGCAACACATAAAACACGACTACGTCGAATGAATGCCATTTCCCTTGGGAAGTTGATGTTTGGCAACGTTGTCAACAGAACTTCGCTATGACAGAACTGTTCTATTTAAACTGTTCGCCTCCTGTGACTGCAGAGCCCTTGAAGTGTGGCTCGTGCAACTGAGGAACTGAAACATTAATTTTAATTCATTTATTAATTTTAAATTTTGAAACGATAATTTCATTTACTTACAGCCGTTTTAAGGTTAGTAAAATTGAGGGGAAGCTACAGAGATTTCCCATACACTTCCTGCCCCCACAGCAATAACCTCCCCCATTATCAGTATCTCCCAGCCAAGTGGTACATTTGTTACAACTGATGGACTATATCAATCATGACGTACTACATGATGAACTACTGGCACGTCATCATCACCCAAAGTCCATAGTTTACATTACAGTTCACTCTTGGTGTTGTACACTCTGTGGGTGTGACAAACAATGACATATACCCATCATTATGGTATCACACAGAGAACTGCCCTAAATATCTTGTGCTCTGCCTATTTATCCCTCCCGGTCCCCAAACCCCTGGCAACCACTGATCTTTTTATTGTCTCCATACTTGTGCCTTTCCAGAATATCATCTAGTTAAAATCATACAGCATGTAGCTCTTTCAGCTTGGCTTCTCTTAAATAATTTTAATTTTAATTGCCACATGTGGCCAGTGGCTACCCTATTGGACAGCTCAGGTCTAGGACTTTTATTTAAGTCTCCTAAAACTGGTCTTCCTGCCTCTGGATTCCTCCTTCTTCTGATCCACTCTTCACACAGCTGCTAGATTAACCTTCATTTGTGCCTTTGCTACGTGGTGTCTTCATAAAAGAAAGGAGTTGGACCTGGAAAGTCAGAAGTTGCCAGGTGTGGACAAGAGGGGGATCAGACAGCCCAAGCAGAAAGAAGAGCACAGACAAAGGCTCAGATGTTTGAACACACGATTGACTTGACAAGAAAGACAGCCGGGTGTGACTTCAGCAGAGGCAAGGAGGCTAGAAAGGAAAGTTTAAGTCAGCCTAGGAAGAGCTGTGCCAAGTGTGAAGGCAGAGAAATATATAACTTGACTTGCCCATTTATTCAAAGGTTGTCACCCTTTGTTCTAGATCTTTCCAACTCAGTGTTTTATCACCGAAGTAACAAGTCAAGAAATTCCAAAGAAGCCAGTCTCTAAAGATATGCAGGACCAGAAAATCATCTACTCTTTGTGAACAACTGGCAAAGCCTGTCTAGGAAGCCAAAGACAAAGCTTCACGTTTTCAAGCCATCAACCAGGAGATCACAGGAAATGCACTTTCCTCCTCTCTCCCCACACCACCAGAACAGACTGTTTCTCTAGCACCCGTCTTTTCCAAATATACAAGAATAGAACGATTAAGAAAGGAATTAATTCACAAAATGTTCTTTGTTAACTAGCAGGAATCTTCCTGGCTTGTGGAAAAACATTCCTAGAGGTCAATCTTTGTAGGAGGAAGCATATGATTCCTAAAGTAGGCTACAGCTTTGGAAAAAAGCAGGTCAGTAAGAATCTTGGCAAATGCTTCTCGAAACCATTCAGGACCAGGTCATCAAAACACCTGGCTGATGAAGCCAAATGCTTTTTTGCTACATACATGTTAAGAGCGCACGCATGGAAATATGGTGACTTGGTTTCTAGGTCCAGCTCAGCTAATAAATGGCCATGTGACCTTAAAGAAATCATGCACTTACAAGGATTTCTTCTACACTATGTGATCTCTTTAGGTGTCTCCTCACCTGTTGGCAAAACTCCATTTTAGCTCTCTGATAAAGGAAATTCACCTTTAAATTTATCGTTTCTACCTTAAGTCCTCATTTCCTACCTCATATTCTTTTGGGGAACAAGACAGGTATAAAATGATTAATAAATGCACATTTTAAAATATCTTAATTCTTGTATATTTTGTGTCTTACAGTTGTGACAGCAAACTAAAGTGGATGCCTGATTTTTTAATTTAATCTTATTCCCTTTAGGGTGGGGGGGAAAGCAAGCCTATGTTATGTGAAAGGGTTAAAATACACACACACATTGAGAGAATGAGAGAGAGAGAGAGAGAGAGAGAGAGAGAGAGAGAGAGAAACAGGTTTTAGTTACAGTCTAAGTTCTGAGCAGGTTTTCATAGTAACTATGTTTTATTTTTCCCAAAGTTTATTCCATTGCTGGAACTCAGATTTGTTGGTTCTATTCACAACTAAAAATTATTTCTCTTTTTATTTTCTTATTCAGAGAATTGCCTCTAACGTTTGAGTCCAAGTCCATTCAATTCAATAAACAGGCAGCCAGTGCCAGCCATGTGTCCACTAGGTGGTGGGAAGAGAATGAGATAAGAAATAAAAGCATCCTCAGACACATAAACTGAAATAATGGCAGTGAAAGAGTAAGGCCTGGGGGCATTTCTAGGGGCTTGGCAGTAAGCCCTGTTTCTTTTGAAGAGCTCTTACTTTGTTCAGTAGTTAATTTAAATATCTTTTGTTCAATTTGTGACTTTAGTTCAAAATTCTATGTGAGAGGCCTTTTGTCTTCCGCTGTTGTTATTATTTCTCCTTTTATCACAATCGCCTCGATTTGGTTTAGTAATGTAGAAAGAGATTTGGTTTCTTTCCAGCAAAAGAAAGCGTGGCTGGTTCAAGCCACTCTCCAGACTAAAAAATATGTTCATGTAGATGTCTCCCTTAGGCGACCAAGCATAAGAAAACAGGAATACAAAACACAGCAGGGAGGGCTTGGGTACCGATTTGTACAGTGTAAGTGGTAACGATACCGCATTGTATCAAAAGGGAGCAAGGAGATGGTAATCAACAGAAGTTCTCATTGTATTTGGACAAGAAGCTACAAATAATGAAAACATAAGACTAACTTACAGTTAAAGTTACAGTGAGCCAAGCTGCAGGGCCGGGCCAACTGACGGACTGATTGCGGCCGAACAAGGGACTATGCATCCATCTGCCTGTACTTAACTTGGCTCACGTCAATGTTCCTTATGGCCTAAGTATTAGGCTCATCGACCCATTATACTGAACGGCCATTCAGATACGCAGCTGTGTCCAGTACCATGCCTGGGACATGCAACAACAATAATGTATGTGACCCGCCATCAGCAACACTTTTAATGGGTTTCCTGCAATAGTGATGGACTTGGGACCCATCCACCCTGCCACTACCCTTTGTTTCATGCAGTGATGATACGCCAGAGTCATGTGTTTAAAAGCCATATATCCAGAAAAACAAGGACTCTTAACCTACTCTGATTTCCAACTCACTCATTCACTTCATCGAGCACTTACTGCTTCCTATGTGGTAGGCGCAGGGTACCACACCGTGCGTGATGGGTATACAAAAGCAAGGGAGACTCAGTCCTTGCCCTTCATGACAAGAAAATGCATAAAGAAATCACTGTTACTCAGTGTAGCACGCAACAGAGTTACATGCAAGTTTCAGCTCTGCATCAGTGAGGTTAGGGAGGCTTCACAGAAGAGAAGATACTCTAGGAAAACTGATAAGAGTTCTCCAGAATGGGATTCACCGGGAAAAGGAGTGAGTAGCGGGGCAGCGTAGGTGAACGCATGGCCAGTTCAGGGAACACATCTCCACATGGCGGAAACACAGGGTATTAGGTGCAGAAGAGATGCGGAGAGGATAGAAAGCTGGAGAAGCAGAAAGAGGCCACATCACGGAGGGCCTTGGATGCAATGGGCTTATACTTTATTCTCAAAGCAATGCGGAATTACTTAATGGTTCTAAGCAAAAGACATTACTAGGTTTGCATGTCAACCAGAAAAATTCAGCAGCAAGAATGTACCAGAGGGAAGAAAACTAGGAAGAAAAAGTTTGTTAGTTCACTTATTCAGTCAACAAATATCGATATAGCATACCACATGCTGGGTATTACAGACAGTGATGAAGAAAACACATGGCCCCTGATCTCTTGGAGCTTAGTCTTAGTGAAAGATACATGAAAGATGAACTAAAGCAGTAGTATGCATGGAAATGAGGATGGATGTAAGAGATGCGTGCATCTTCGTGACACTCACTTCACGTGGAGGGTGAGGGAGAAATCTAGGATGACACCCAGGCTCCTAAGTCAAGTGTCCTGGAAGTACAGGTAATATAGTAGGAAAGCCAGATCTGAGAGGGAAACTAATTAGTACTTATGGCATATGTAGATGGAGACAAGTCAATGTTCAATAAGCAACTGAATAGGTGGTTCCTCCATTTACTTGCCTGGGCTGAAGAAATAGACTGGAAAGTAACAAGCAATCAGGTGCTTCTAAAAGCCTCAGACAATGACTAAAACCAACACCCAACACCACCAATGGATAAGCAGCTGGTTGAAGAATAAGCTGGTGAAAAGAGCTGAGAAGGAAAAGTCTGAGAGAGGGGCAGGCAGGGGGAATGGCAGAACAGTGTCTTGAAAGCCAAAGAAATTGCGTTTCAAGAAAGGGAAACAACAGTCAATAACGTCAACTGCCAGAGACAGGTTACTGGTTTCTGGTACATTCAGAGTTGGGCAACCATCACAATTTATCAACATGTTCATCACCCCAAAAAGAAACCCATTAGCAGTCACCCTCCTCATTTATCCCCAACACTTCCCCACCCCCACGCAGCCTTAGGCGTCCACTAATCTACTTTCTGTCTCTACAGATTTGCCTATTCTGAATATTTCATATAAATGGACTCATACAACATGTGATCTTTAGTGGCTGGCTTCTTTCGTGTTGTAGCACGTATCAGTACTTCATTTCTTTTTATTGCCAAATAACATTCCATTGTCTGGTTGTGCCACATTTTATCATTCATCAGTTGATGGGCATTTGGATTGTTTCCACTTTTTGGCTATTACGAATAACGCTGCTATGAACATTGGTGTGCATGTTTTTGTGTGGATGTATGCTTTCATTTCTCTTGGGTATATAACTAGGGGCAGAATCACTGGATCATATGGTAAATCTGTTTAATGGCTTGAGGAACTGCCAGGCTGTTTTCCAAAGAGGCTGAACCATTGAACATTCCCACCAGCAGTGAATGAGGTTTCCAATTTCTCTACATCCTCAACATCACGTGTTCTTACCTATTTTTAGTTTTGTTTATTTTTAAATTATAGCCATTCTAGTGCAGCCATGTCTCACAGCAATTTTGATTTGCATTATCTCTCATGGCTCATGACATGGAGCATCCTTTCATGTGCTTACTGACCACGTGTATCTCTCCTCTGGACAAATGCCTATTCGTTCCCTTTACTCATATTTTAATTAGCTTATGTGTCTTTTGCAAATACTTTCTCCTAGTCTGTGAGTTTTCTTTTCACTCTCTTGGTGGTGTCCTTTTATAATTCTGATGAAGTCTACTTTATCTTTTTCTTTTATTGCTTGTGCTTTTGATACAGTCATGCATCACTAACGAGGGATAGGCTCTGAGAAATGTGTCATCAGGCGAGTTCATCACTGTGCAAACATCACAGAGTGCACTTACGCAAACCTAGGTGCTACAGCCCACTACCCGCCTAGGCTGCAAGCCTGTACAGTATGTCACTGCACGGAACACTCCAGGCAACTGTAACACAGTGGTATCTGTATATCTAAACATATCTAACCATGGAAAATGTACCGTAAAAATATAGTTAAAAGACAAAAACTGGCCAACCTGCATCCAGCATTTCCCATGGAACCTGTAGGGCTGGCAGGTGCGCTGGGTGCCTGAGTGAGTCAGTGAGTGAGGGTGAGGGACCGAGGGCCCAGAACATGACTGTACACGGCTGTGGACTTTATAAACACTGCCTCACGGCCCTCCCCCTGCTTCCTTCCCACAGGGTCACAAACAGAACATCAAAGTTGTCCATGCTGCTCTATGAACAGGGATGGGGGCTGGATTGATTGGAAATCTGGAGGAGAAACCACCCGGCTACGGCGTCGCTCAGCATACCCGTGACGGCCAGGAGGGGGTGGAAGGGGGCCTGAAGATCAGCAGAAATAAGACATCAACATGGAGAGATAAAGGCACATAAGGGATAGTCATGGCGGTGTGGTTTTTGGCTGTTGCATGTTGGAGCAGTGGTTAGATTAAGTAACTGTATGGTATTTATTTTCCTTTTAAAAGTGTTTAAAATGCAGAGGGTGTAGAACTGAGAACTCAATATTTTTACTTTGCAAATGTGTTTTTGGTTCCATTGACCCTACCTGGCACAAAGGGCTCTCTGGCGTTGAATTGATGGAAGAAATAAAACTTATCTGTGCTTTACATCATTACAACCTGGAAATAGTTCCAAAGTACAGGGACAGGCTGACTCCACACCACCACAGAAAGCTTTTACTAAAGTGACAGTGGCACTTAATACTTGTAAGCTAGTTCCTCTGGACCTGTGTCCTTGTGCAGGATCTGAGGTCTTCAAAAAAAAAAACTTTACAGAAATATACTCCGAAGACCATCACGCTACATCAGGGAGGGCCATAGCACCCTGTGAATATGTACCACTGACAGGACCAGCTCCTCTGTGCTGTAACAGGTCAGTGGCTCACTGATTGGGATGGAAATACAGCTCCATTCTAATCTCACGGGACCACTGTCACACAAACGGTCCATCACTGACCAAAATGCCATTCTGGGGCACAGGGCTGTAGTGTCTAAGGAAGTTCGGCCTAACCAACATCGTGAAGATTTAACTCCTCCATGGTAGTCTAAGAATTTAATAGTTTTAATTCTTACACATAGGCCCATGATCTAATTGGAGTTCTTTTTTGGTATGTGTATGGTATAATATAAGGGTCACTATTTATTTTTTAAATCGGGGAAGAGCATGCATGTTGATAGCCTGCAGGAAAGGCGGCAGGAAATAAGATACTGATTAGGAAGCAAGGCCCCTGGAGAGCAGGGAGACAGATTACCCTATACCAGGAGGAAGGCCATCTCTTCTCAGAGACAAGAGGGACAGTGAGGAAAATGAGTGGACACAGAGCTACAGCTCTGAGAGCAGGATCTAGGGACTATTTCTTCTTAGGAATTTACAAGGCCCGTTAGTATATTTAAGGATCTAAGATAACCTGCAGTCAGGAAATCTGTTTGATTTTGTTTAACCCACCATTTTCTACATACAGTTGACCAAGAATTCCTCACTTTTTAACAACACATGATGGAACTGGGACTTGGAGAACACACTTAGGGAAACCGTGATCCAGACCACAAATCGCAAACTTGGCCTTTGTGCAGAATTTGGGCCAAGGGTGGTTTCTGTTTGGTCCCTCCCCCATTTTTTTTTTTTTATAATCAAGAAATTTCACAAAGATCCAAATTTCTGACATCTCTTGAAACATCAAAAGATTTGGCCATGTTAGATCTGTATTCCAGCAAGGAACCAATTTGCTGGAACCCCCATGTCCCATACGGGGAATATACTCTCTGCATCACTCCCTATAATCTTACTATCCAGACCATTCTACTCGTGTGTGTGACCGCCTGATCCCCGTGGGTACCCAGGGATCATTCCTATCCCACGCAACCCTCTCAGTGTTTATACAGAGTGAAAAGCTGCTGAAGCCTCTCTTGGAAATTCCTTACCCAACTCCTCTAAATATTTTCTTCTCCAAAAGTGTTCTTCTTGTGAGAACCATGAGAAAGATTTAGAAGCATTTCTGTCAGGAGTGACAAAACGGCAGCGTATGGATCAAGTGCCCCAGACCTATTTTGTTTGACCTACACAGTATTTTTTTAAATGGAAAATGTCACCATAAAAAGGAATCAAGATTTCCAGATTGTATTCACTATCAGGGAAATGTGGTAACACGAGGCCCTGTTTTCACATGGCAACAACAAGCTGGAGATAGTAGGAGTTTTCTTCGATCAGGGCCTTCATTTTTCCATTTACCACACTGTACCCACCTACCCACTAGTCCCCAGTTTCCTGTAACGGGTCTGACTCACTCGTTACCTATTTGGCCCTGCAGGTATCTTGAGTTTGTGCCACCTGATTTAACAAAAAGATTCAGTCTCAATGAGCACAGGGCATTAGGCAAGCTCCCCAATATCATGAGTATCCTGTGAAATTTTACTTATGCCTCAGCTAGTTCACTAATAATTTCACATCCCACTCTCCCATAAACATATTGCAAAAAAATGACTGGAGGAAAATACAACATGAAAAGTAGAGTTTCAGATGATTTGTATTTTCTTCTTAATCCTTTTCTGTACTTTCCAGATTTTTAAAAAGTTAAGTATGCGTTGCCTTCACAATCAGAAAAACATACACTAAATTTCTAAAATGTATCAACCATATTCTTATTATATAATCTATTAAATAATGGGAAAACCACCAGTTTTTCCAAAAAGGTTCAAATTTTGACCAACTGTCTAAAAGTTAATTTAAATGTACATCAAGGAGAACACAATCAAATGGGGGAAACAGCAGGTGAACCAGGTAGGTTCAAGTAAGCTCATTTCATGCCGCACACTTTCCTTAGCACTAGTTACGCTGCCTGTTTATTTCTAACCCAATATGAAATTAAATAGCTCAGTTAAGGCTAGATAAGTGTTAGCAGAGCAGCCATGCTGGCAGGTCCCTATTTGTGAACTCTGTGGGCAGGCCTCCAACTTGCAAATGCTTCATTGTCTCCCTCAACTCAGGATTCTTCTGTAGACTTCACAACCACTTACCCTCCTGCTGAGTGGCCACCAGTTTAACAATAAAGCAGGTCATCATCTCGGGGAACTGATCTCCACCACCCACTTTCTCCCCAACTCTCTCAATGGAACACAAGCTATGGCTCCGTCCACTTCACAGAGCAGAAAAGAATTTGGCAATCTAATCCAAATCCTTCACTTTAGAAATGAAGACCAGAGAGGTTATTCCTCTAAGAAAGTTGCAGGACCAAGTCATGGCTTCATTTCCTCTGTTTTAGGTACACTTCCTAAATTGCAAACAATATACATTGTTAGGTGACAAATATTTCCACGTTCACGTAGAGTCTATCAAACCCTCCTTAAAGGGGTTTCTGTACTGGTTTCAAACACATACAAGTAAACGCTGCACAAAAGAACAAAAAGATCCTCCGTTCTCACCTTTGGTTCTTCCTTTAGTGACTGGAACTCAAGTAATAAGTATGGGAAAATAAAAGGACTGTTTTTCACTCAATCTCCTTTCGTTTTTTCCAATTTTTTTAGTTATTAAAAAGACTACTTAAATGGAAATTCAGTATTAGTTCCACTAGTTTCATAATTAAATAACTATTGCATATTCCTAAATTCTGGGGGAGAGGAAAAGATCACTGAATGATTTGAATGTAGTCTTTAGTAGATGCTTCAGACAGAGAACAAACTCCTTAGTGGTAGGATCTGAACTGTTTTTTCCCTCATAGCCATGATACACAGTGACTCGCACACAATAAGTGCTCAGAAAACAAGTGCCATCTGAAATAAGTAACATGGTCAAGAAATAGTTAATAGAAATAGGTTAACATTTAACTCTACCATTTTCATATCTGCACACAAACTCGTTACCTATTCCATTCTAATTCCTTCTATTTCTGCACAATTAACTCAGGAAGACCTTCATTCTTTTATTTTCATTCTCTCTTCAATACACCTATGCACGAATCCTCTTCGGCTCTATTAAGGTGAATAGCTGCACTCCCACAGGCCATTTAAAAAAATATAATGGATAAAAACATGAAGAAAAAAAAAGCTAAATATTGCAAAAGGAAAGCAGATCAATTTTACGACCCATCCTATCTCATCTATGGTTATAAGGAAATAATGCATGTGAATATGCTTTGTACACCATCAAAGCGTCATCAAATATAGGATGTTTCTGTGTGAGGTATAAATGTTTAGTCCATTAAAGTATCCCAGAGGTTCCACCCACATCAAAACAGTCTCCATCTCCTTTCTCACCATCTTCTAACCAAATCTACTTTTCTCAGAGTACTATCACTCTACAGAATTTAAAATATACTTATTTTTTCGGTTTTTCCGCTGTAACAGCTAGAACTGCAAACACACTTTTTCTAAGTTTTAGTTCACAAATGTGCAGAATTTCAATTACATTATAGCTTTTATAGCTAAGCCTGAGTATGTAACCACCATTTATAACATTGTCCCTATGGAAAAATAACTCCAACCCAATTTATAAATGAATTTTTGAAAAGCAACCTGTTTTTATCTTAGGAAAACTGGGACCTAGACCCTTTCCTGGGTAACATGGAATAGTGGGAAAAGAACTGGGGCTTTGGAATGACTCTCATCTCACTCTGCTATTACTAGCTCTGTGTCCTTGGGCCAGTAACTTAATGTCTCTGAGCCTCAGACTCCTTATCAGTAAAATGGGAAAAGTAAAATCTCTCCCAGGGCTAAAGGATGTAATACATATGTGAATAACCAAAAACAGCCTGGAAGATAATAGTCCCTTTTTCTTTCCCTCTTTCATTGCAGTACACTGCAGTCATTTGTGACTTCCATTTTCCCCTATAAAAAGGTTGTTTCATTTTGTTTTTTACTGAGCACATGCTATAAGTCAGGAGCTTTTTATTACTTCATTAAATCCTTATACCAACCCTAGGAGGTAGGTCCCATTACCTACCTCGGTACCTAAGAGGTAGGTACATTCATCTCATTTTACAGGTGAAGAGGAACAACACCAAGGTTAATTGATTTGCCTAAAATCACTCCGATAGTGGTGCTGACATCAGCACATCGATGCTCTAATCCTAAACCACCTGACTGTATTTGTTTTAAAATGAGGGAGAGGGATTCAATGATTCTAAAGTGTTGTTCTGAAATATTGCATGATGCTATGATTCAATGGAACTATTAAATGGCAATAAGGACAAGAAAAACTTCAAGCTCACAATGGGCCGACATAAACCATCAGGATGCAGTCTAATCAACTGATGTCTAGTTTGTTCTAGTTTTTCTTCCCAGAAGCTGGAAGGTTTCCACTGACGAGGTTTATGCTCGCTAGCGCTTCAGCTGCTTCATTTCCTTAACTGTTACTTGCTTAGGGATGATCACCTGAATCAACCCAGCTGCAACTGGCAACTAGCTTTTAAAATTAAACCAGAACTAACCAACAATGTAGCCTTTTTTTTTTTTTAACAGGTGTGGTCAAAACCTGACACAGTAACCCAATGGCAACAGTCTTGAAGTGTTGTTCCTAATTAGGAGCATTCCGCTCGCCCACTGGAGGTTATTCAGTATAGTAACCGAATGTAGCTCCAGGCTGTAATAGACACTCTGACCCATTAAATTAGGGCCACAGCAAAATCACTCTTATTTTTTAGCTCAAACTACAAACACATTTCTTACAAGCAGCCAGAACTGGAAATTTTGTAATACTAATGTGTCAAATGGTTAGAGGCTACCAATTAAAATGCTCTTAGAAAAAAACTGTTTTATGGCACCTATACTAAATAAACCCTGAAAGTTTTACTTTTAGGCTTTTCTTCTTAATGCTTTTACCTTTCCTTCTCAACTACTACTACAAACGTAATTTAGTGTGAATGCATGTGGGCTGAGTACAGACTCAGTTTGTTTTTTGTTTTTTTCCAGGTTTTAAAACTTTTTATTTGCATTATTAAAAATATGGAACGCTTCACGAATTTGCATGTCATCCTTGTTAATCTTCTCCGTATGGTTCAGACTCAGTTTTAAACTTGCTGAAAAGTGAAATAAGAGAACAGCTACAGCACATCCAGATCAAACTGGCCAAGATGTACAGACAGAAAAAAGAACTATCAACCATCCCCATCAATACTGGCTGTGTTTGTGCCTTTTGCAGATTGTATTTTATCACTGCTCTTCAGATAACTTTAATAGATTAGATGCACCTTGGTCTAATCACGAGAAAGACTTTTACAGAAATGTAAGTTTATTTCCTTTTGTTTCACTTGTTTACTAATACAAAATATCAACACTACAGCCTTGACGTCGAACAGCTGCCACAGACAACTAAACCCAGTAGTAAATTCTCGTTCCACCATCGTAGATTACTTATGCCCAGTTGGGCAAAACGAAGAAACAGAATTAGTTGGAATTGAGGGAATTACGCTATAATGGGGCTGTATTCACCTATTTAGCTTTGTTGCTGTTTTAAGGAAAATATTAGCGATAATGCTGGCAAGGTACCTAAACACTAAACTAACTACAATCCTTTTATCTTCAGTCCTCCTACTAAATATCAAGTTCACTCATGGTTCATTGCAGAATACAAGTCTATAATTGGTTCATAAATGGAAACCACTTCAAACTGAGTTTATATGGAAGACAATATCAGCAGAGAATCCCTGCAGACTGAGAGAGAATGTCAAAAGTTTTCATTGATGAATTTGATTTTAAAGTGTGAATTCCTACCTTAGCACGCAAGCATAGCAATTAATAAATATACCACACAACGTAGCAATTAATAAATATACCAGAGGCTTCAATAATATACTAGCGACTTAAATAATCATCACACAATTAGGTAATCCTCCTTAGGACAAATCCAAGTTCTCTCCTCAGGGTGCACATACTTCATCGATTGCTAGGTGGATATGGTGTAGGTAAATTCCTTGTGAATTCTTCTGTATAGCTGGTCCACCAAAAATATTATTCAATGGTACCATATTTTCTTTCTCTTTCTTTTTTACTAAAAGAGAAGTAAACTAGAGACCTTGAAGGCATTTCCTGCATCCTAACATTTTTAGATTAACTCATTCTTTGAATTATGTCCTGAGAATTCTGTAAGGCAATGTGCAGGTGACACTTCTTCAGGTGACACAGAGATGCACCGTTAGGGAGTGTGTGGCCTGGAATTAGCATCAGAACTACATAAATGACTCTGATGAGTGCCAATAGGGAGGTAGAACTTAGCACCTCCTGGGGCCTGGTGGACAGAGAGCTCAATCAATTGCTGAGATAAGGGCAGTCCTCAGTACTGTTTCCCCAAAAATAAGACCTAGCGGGACAATCAGCCCTAATGCGTCTTTTGGAGCAAAAATTAATATAAGACCCAGTCTTATTTTACTATAATATTATATTAATTTTTGCTCCAAAAGACGCATTAGGGTTGATTGTCCCACTAGGTCTTATTTTGGGGGGAAACACAGTATTTGAACTGAGCCTTAAAGCATGGATAAAATTTCTAGTGGGAAGAAGTCACCTTAGATAGAAGGAAATGCAGTACGTGCATAGACGCAAAGGTGAGATGGACTGGAGTTTGTTCATGAAACGCCAAGCAGTCTCACGGGGCTAGTACAGGCTTCGCGGGAGGGGTCCTATGGTGAGGTAGGACCCACAGTGGAGTCACATTTTGGCATTTCCACTGCCAAAGGTGCCTGCCTTAAGCACATTGTTCATTACATCTGAGAATACATTTTCTCATTTTTCAAATGAGAGTTGGATCTGAATATCTCTGAGGTGTATTTAGAACTTTATAAATTTATGACTCTAGGTCAAGGATGGGGAACTTTTTCTATAAAGAGCCAAATAGTAAATATTTTGGGCTTCATGAGCCAGATGGTCTCTGTCACAACTTTTCAACACTCTTGTCATGTGGAAGCAGTCATAGAAAATATGTAAATTAATGGGCATGGCTGTGTTCCAGTAAAGCTTTATGTATGGATATTGACACTTTAATTTTATATAATTCCATGGGCCACAAAATATTCTACTTTTGATTTTTTTTTTTAATTGGGTAACAGTGTGCTTTTTCCAGGACCCATCAGCTTCAATGTTTGTCCTTCAATCTAGTTGTGGAGGGCGCAGCTCAGCTCCAAGTCCAATCACCGTTTTTCAATCTTTAGTTGCAGGGGGCGCATCCCACCATCCCATGTGGGAATTGAACCGGCAACCTTGTGGTTAAGAGCACGTGCTCTAACCAACTGAGCCATCTGGTTGCCATACTTTTGATTTTTTTTTCAAACATTTACAAATTTAAACACTATTCTTAGCTCCTGGGCAGTGCAAAATCTGGCCCACAGGCTGTAGTTTGCTGACTTCGCCACTCAATAGAGAAATGAGAACAGAAAGGGGATAAGGTGTGTTAGCCCTCAAGAGTTAGAATAAGACAGACAATAATACTGTACTATAATTACATATGATCATATTACAATATATAAATGTATCAAAGTAACATATTGTATACCGTAAATGTTATAATGTTATATGTCAAATATATTCAAATCTTTAAAAAAGAGCTAAAGTATTTAGATTAATTTAGAAGTCACTGGGAGGAGGTACAGGTTTCTGAGCAAAAAAATGCTGAGATCAGAGCTGTACTGAGATTTGCTTGGCAGTAATGGATGGGAGTGCGAGATAAGTCACTAACCATCAATGAAGGATAACATTCAAGCCTAATCTAGCTAGACTGTTAGCTTTGAGGAAGAAGAAAAAAGATATGGAAGAAAAGAGCAATGGAATACTACTTGGGAAAAAAAAGAGAGAGAAAGGTTTATTTATCTGGCAAACATAAATTTTAAAAAGTCAATTTCCAGACAAGAAGGGACAAAAGGTGATTTTGCATTCGCACTCCTCAGTGCCATCAAGGCCATATCTGACTGCAAGTAGACTAATTGAGGAATCTGCCTTTTGATGGAAGCTTTGGGACCAATGGCCCACACTGAGCTCCCAGTTCCAAGATAAGAGTTTCCTGGTATACAGCAGGTAACACGTAGCATTCATGTTTTGGTTTTAGACATGCAATAGATATGGCAGTTTCAGGGATGATGTTTCTTTATGGCTCCTTTTGCACCAGAGCATTTTCAGCAGCCTTCTCAAATTAGGGAAGAGTATTCATCTGGTGTACATACATACATCATAGCCCTCAGAATTTTAAAATAACTCTGCTGGCTGTGACTCAGAATTTATATCTATCTTTTGTTGCTCTAGAAGAGAAAAAGAAAAAAAAACCTGCAATGCTGCAAATACAACCGATTCAGCTTCGAGTATCTAGCAAGTGCAATTAACCCCAGTCTATGGGTGCACTACGTGCCTTCCAGAACTCAAGTCGAGGCAGGGGGTTGTCAGAGGAAGAAGGGGTGCAAAAAGACATGCACATAAGGAGCTTTAATTCATGATAAGAAACATAGTCAAGCCTTCTGGAAACACTGCAGAGAGAGAGTCATTTCAACTGAGTAGCCCGGAAAGAGCTTCCCAGAGAAAGTGACATCAACACTGGGCCCGTTTTAGCAAGAGAGGAAGGGTAATTCCAGGTACTGAGAATAGTGCAAACAATAACAACAAAAGGATATGGGGAAAAATGGACTTATCCTTTTTACTTCAATAGGGGTACATTGTTAGGGGAAAAAACGTGAATTATGGCAAGCAAAACAAAAAATTTTAACCTGAAATCCCACCACTCAATCCACCACATTTTAGTATATGCTCTTCCACATAGAGGATAATATGAAATGGGATCATTCTGAACATATTCCCCTACTGTTTTTTGCATAAAATCTTAACAGCATAGTCATCTGTCCATGCCAGCTTAGAATACATATTGGAATGATTAAAAAATACAGGCATACCTGAGTTCAAGGACCAGTACAGGCCTTTCCTTACTTAGAGCTCAAGTCCTTCCTTCGAGCTCCTGCTCCAACTTGATCATTCCTTTCTGTTTTCTTCCAAGATTTCTAAAGGGAGATCCATGCTACTAGCCACCGTATTCAATTTCTCTTTTTTCCACGAGATCAAAAAGGTATGAATATGACTTGTTTAATCTACAACTTCAATAAAATCATTGCTGAAATCTTTTAGATTTGATAAGGATGCTATCGTGTTTCCCCCAAAATAACACCTAACTGGAAAATCAGCCCTCGCATGATTTTTCAGGGTGGCATCCCCTGAACATAAGTCTTTTAGAGCAAAAATTAATATAAAACCGGGTCTTATTTTCAGGGAAACACGGAAGGTCTTCTGTCCAGCGTGCCAAAGAGCTTATCTGCATAACTAAAATACTTAAGAAACTGGAAGAGCAGAAGAAATTACCAAATGGAAAATAGAAACTGTTAAGAGACATTAAAGTCCAACATTTTTCTAAGTAAGAGTTCAAAACGCAGAGAATAAAATAAGGAAAGAGGCAAAAATTCAAAGAGATAATGGCTAAGAATTTTCTAGGACTGATACAAGAAATCAACCTTCAAAACCAGAGAACCCGAAAAAATTCCAAGACAGATAAATAAGGTCTTAAAAGCCCCAGAGAGAAAAGTCATCTACAATCTACAGCAAAATAACAATTAGACCGATGGCTGATCTGAATGGAGAAAGACTGGAGCAATATTTTCAAAGTGCTGGGGAAAAATTACTATCAGCCTAAGTTTATATACCCAATGAAATCATCTTTCAAAAAATAAGTCAATATAAAGATTTTTCAGACCAAAAGAAAATTAGAGTGTGGACCACCCAAAGACCCCACTATGGATACTAGTGAAGGATGGACTTCAGGAAGAAAGGAAATTACCAAGACGGAAGATCTGGTCATGATTTCTCTTACATCGCAAAGAGAATTGGTAAACGTAGATAAATGGGAAAAAACTGTATAAGAACAATTATAGTATCTAATTTATGGGGTAAAAAAAGAATCAAGACCAAAGCAACCATTTTGTTAGACAACCATATGTAACAGGACAATGGAATGAGAAGTATTTTACAATCTTTGTATTACTCAGGATAAGAAAGACTCTAATTAAGTTAAGCCTTTGAAGTTAAATAAGCATGTTAAAAATTTCCAGAAAACCACTGAAAGACTAGAAATAATAGGTATACCTTCCAAACTAGTAGTTATAGTAACCTGACCATCATGTTCAACTCTATTACTCCTATGTTGACAGCACATCTGAAAGAGAGTCTAACCCTCCTTTCAGGCGCGAGATACTAAGCTTATCCAGTATCCTGTATAGGACGTACTGTGTTTCCCCAAAAATAAGACCTAGCTGGACAATCAGCTCTAATGCATCTTTTGGAGCAAAAATTAATATAAGACCTGGTCTTATTTTAATATAATATAGTATAATATAATACAATACCAAGTCATATTAATTTTTGCTCCAAAAGACGCATTAGAGCTGACTGTCTGGCTAGGTCTTATTTTCAGGGAAACAGGGTAGTCATTAAATATTTGTTAAATTAATTTGGCTGTTCCAGAATAAGATGAATTCTAGTTCACAAATGCATCATGTTTCTCAACTCTACCGGAAAGGCTGATTCCATCATATGATTTTAGTGAGTAGCCTGACGACAACCTCAGGGTTTTCTTCCTTATTAGAAAACAGGACAATGAATGCTTGGGATAAAATCCCAAATCCTAAGCCCCAATTCTTGCTTCTAAATTGAAAAAAAATACACTTGTCCCCTCACTATTGCTCCAAATAAACGAGTTATCTAAAATTTAGACCATATGACCCAGCAATCCCTCTCCTGGGTGTCTACCCAAAAAATCTGAAAACATTTATCTGTAAAGATACATGCGCTCCGATGTTCATTGCAGTTTTATTTACGGTGGCCAAGACATGGAAACAACCAAAGTGTCCTTCAATAGATGACTGAATAAAGAAGATGTGGTATATATGCACAATGGAATACTACTCTGCCATAAGAAAAGATAAAATAGTGCCATTTGCGAAACACGGATGGATCTTGAGATTATAATGCTAAACGAAATAAGTCAGACTGAAAGTCGAGAACCATATGATTTCACTGATATGTGGTATATAAAACTGAAAACAACAAAAGAACAAGACAAACAAATGAAGAAACAAAAACTCATAGACACAGACAATAGTTTAGTGGTTACCAGAGAGTGGGGGGTGGGGGTAGATGAGGGTAAAGGAAAACATATATTGTGATGGAAGGAAAACTGAACACACACAGTGATATATAGATGATGAACACACAATGTGATACATAGATGATGTAATACAGAATTGTACACCTGAAACCTACGTAACTTTACTAACAATTGTCACCCCAATAAACTTTAATTTAAAAAAATGTCTTAGATGTTTCATTTTAATCATGGGAAACTGGCAATCAAAGGCTCAGGCACCTAAACTGTGAGTGGTATTTTCCCCACAGTTGGTAAAACTGTGTATTCCACAACATATGGAATTTTACTGAAAGCTTTCACTGGCACTTTGCCTTGTTGAATAAAAGTTAGAAGTTATGCTTAGACATTTTTTAAAAAGTCAACACTGCCTTTTCATTAGACATTTAAAACATGACTTAAAAATCATGGAAAAATATGTTAATATGTCTAACACTTGCTGAGCTCTTAACTATGTGTCAGGCATAGTTCTAAGCATTTTTATGAACTCATTAATCCTCACAATAATACACTATGAGTCAGTTACTATGATTAGCTTTGTTTTACAGAGGAGGACCATGAGAAATAGAGATTAAATAATTTCCTCAATGTTAAAGCCTCGCAGGTGTTAAATAATGGTGGGATTTCAACCCAAAGGAGTTTAGCTCTGGAGCCTTTATTCTTAACCATCATGCTACTGCCTCCCAAGAGTCTTGGCATGTTTGTAGACCCAGTTACCTTGTATCCATATCTAAAGTCCGACTTTAGTATTTGATAACTCATACTGGATACATTTTGCCAAAGTTGACAATTCTGTTGATCTGCAAAGGATCCAAACCAATAGAGAATTCCAAATCCATGTTATATTTTGATTTATGCTTACACACTCTGCATAATGCTATATTGGGCAGGTTTATCCCCTTCTGCACCCCAGGACTCTGTGCCTAGAATTTATTCATTCAGGAAACACGAATTGGATGGTCCTACTACAGCCAATTCCTGGGCTAACCAATGATTTACCGTCACTTTCTTAATTGGCAGTTAAATTTCACCAAGATTTACCCACAGCATGATATATATTTTTCCAAAGAAGCATAAATCAGTTTTCAGTAGGAAAGCAGCAAATGGTCTTCCCATTTGTTCATTCAACAAATATTCCTCAAGATCCTACTGTGTGCCAAGCACTATGATGGGTGCTAAAAATTCAGGAGCAAACACAGCAGGGTCAATATTTGCCCCTGGGGCTCTAGTGAGAAGAAAGATGTTTAACAAGTAATAATCACACAAATAATTACTAACAGTAAGGAATATAGAAATGATATGCTACAAGGACCTCTCCTAGTTTTGGAGGTAAGAGTTAAGGAAGGTGGCCAGCCCAGTGGCTCAGGCGGTTGAAGCTCCATGCTCCTAACTCCGAAGGCTGCCGGTTCGATTCCCACATGGGCCAGTGGGCTCTCAACCACAAGGTTGCCAGTTTGATTCCTCGACTCCCGCAAGGGATGGTGAGCTGTGCCCCCTGCAACTAGCAATGGCAACTGGACCTGCACCCTCCATAACTAAGATTGAAAGGACAACAACTTGACTTGGAAAAAAGTCCTGGAAGTGCACACTGTTCCCCAATAAAGTCCTGTTCCCCTTCCCCAATAAAATCTTTAAAAAAAAAGAGTTAAGGAAGGTGTCTCTAGAAAATTGACATTTAATATGCAAGTCGAGGATTAGTAGAAATGACCCAAGTAAAGAAGCACAGGAGACGAGTTCAGGCAGAGGGAACAGCACACGCGTGTGTGAAGGCCCACAAGAACTGCATTGGGAGGAAATGGAAACCCACTGTGCCTGGAGTGCCACAAGAAAAAGGCAGCTGAGGCCAATGTTCAAAGGTCTTTTCTAACTATGGGGCCCACCACCTGCTCACCCTGCTGCTGACCCACTCACATTTTCTCCATGACTCCAAGGAACAAAAACTGTATGCACAGTACGAGCACCCAACCTTTTAAATGAGTAATTTAAATTCGGCAATAATTTCATTATTGGAAAGGATGTAGATAAATCGTTATAAGATTGTAAATTTCATTTGTATTTTAACAACTTGAGGCCAGAGACCATTTCTTCTATATCCCACTATAATTCAGAACACCTAGTAAGGTGCACAGCTAGAATCTAATACCTAATTTTGCTATTTGGAGAGAAGAGATGTAAGATAAGGATTTAAGTGTTACTTGCCTAGATATTTTCCTATATAAGACTTACCAGCCCATTCATGTGTCCTTATCTACTTTAACCGTGTAAATAAAAACATGTTGTCCACTTTACAGATAAAAGATGAGCCAGTTCTCCAGAGATGGGGGTGGGGATGGAGAGAAGGCTGGAAATACAGAGAAGCTAGATAATACAGGTCCCTCAATTCTCAACTCTAAGAACAAATGTACCATTTTTCTTTCTTCACCGAAAGCTTACTTTTGGGAGTAAGTTAAGCTTATTTCAAAGCAGGAAAGACTTGGACTTGGATTGTGGCCAGCTGCGATGAAATTCAGCCACAGTCCCCTTAAAGCTCATTTGACTGGAAATCTTATCAGTGGGAAATTCTCTAAGGGCCAAAGACTATTTTCTGCAACTTAACAACATTTATAAAACATTCTTAGTTCTAAGATTCATTACCCAGCATCCTCTATACACACACACACACACATCCCACAGTCACACCAATCCAATGACCTGACTTCCGACAGTGACAGAATTTTCTGAAATCTAAAATTCCCAATATGTAACCAACACAATACCATTTATGAAGCTTTGTTTCTCTTTGTGATTACTTGGGCATTTGTATATAGTAACATTTCAGGGCAAGAAAAGAGAACCACCATGCCTTCCAATGGCGACAAGGTTAGTGAGCTACCCTCCTCATGAAATAGCCTAGAACGACCAGCTGGTAAAGTTAAGTACCAAAACACAATGCCCCTATGGAAGGAAGGAATACCATGAGCAAGGGACTGGGATAAACACGGCACCAGGAATCTCAAGAAGACTATCACCCAGTCCTTGCCCTCCAGAAACCAAGTCTTCAAGGGAGACACCCTAGGGGAGTAGGGAGGGAGGGGAAAGAAAAACCCACAGTCAGATCAATCATCCCAAAACTTATGACCCAGCATACAAAAAACATAAAAACTACAAAGCTTTTACCAAGGGATTGGAAAGAAGGCAATGAATCCTCAACTTCTATGTCTAATTATCTAAGTCTCCTTTTATCCATTATTCTATCATACTCGATCCCTTTGTCTGCACATAATGCACACAGTTAAATAGATTTAATCAACTTAAGCCCCCATATCTTTAATAAGTATGTTGAGATTAGAAGTTCTTTCAGGACCTAGCCCGTTATTTTGAGTGATTTCATTCCACACTTACTGAAACGGCAGTTGGCTAAGCAGAGCATGGTTCCCTAAACAGCACACGACAGGGAAAGTCTTGGGACATTGTAACAGACTGGGTTTCCTCACTTGCCTTTGCAATTCTTGAGCAGGAACGTGAATTAAAGGCTTTGGGGGTGTTTTTTTAACGGTGAAAAAGAGCTGGCGCATATGTATAAAGTTAAGTTTGTTTTTATATCCAAGGAAACACAAGCTGGTTTGGAGTACAGAAAAAAGACAAAGAGAGTAAAAGACAAATCAAGTTCAAACAGACTGAAAAAGACTGAGAAAATGAGAAACACTGAGATTGTAACTAAAGACTTTCTAAATTATAACATTTAAAATGCAGTACTTTTTAACAAAACTTTGTTCTTTCTAAAAGACTATGAAGGCTTAGCATGACAAAAACTGATTACTATTATAATAGTATACTGTTCAAGAAAAGACTGATTATGAAGGATAAAACATTTTAGCTATGACGATATAAATACAAATGAACAAAAGTTCCCTACTTATAGACGAGTATATTCATCACAGCTTCCTTCCATAATAAACTTCTGTAAATTGTTAAGGAGAAACAGGTAAGACAGACTTCCAGTCTGTAACCATCCCCAATGGGAACAAGTACTAAACTAGCTGATAAAACAGAGAAGCAGGCCTTTAGATTCAAAAGTTATGTTATCTGAACTTAACTATGTGGCCCAATACACCCAAACACATACTGAAAGAATTCTACCGGTCTCGTGCACGGGGGGGAAAAGATAGATGAAAGCCTCCAACGGGAAGCCCTTTCACCAACATATCAACTTCTTCTCTGGGTGTTTCAGAGTCTTATTGCAGATTTGAATTTTACTCCTTAAAGCTCACTCTGAAGTATGTATACGACATAGCACTGGAGGCTTTAAAAAAGCCTGAAATTTATGTTTTCTTCTTCTAGTCCTATCTACATATAGGGAAGATTTAAGGGCAGACCTTCCTGAAAGCAACATGAACTGATAGAATGACCCTTTTTCAGCAAGAGTCGTGAGCACAGAGCATTATTCTAGAGAGAAACGTGGCTGTATGTGATACCAGCTAATCTCTGACATTTGCTCATTAAGGACTGCTACTTTTTTTTTGATACTGTTCTAATGCAGCTTTATTAAAAAATATACCCCACCATCATGACCATGACATAATGGGAAGCTGGGCCCAGATCAACCAGAAAGCAAAAACGAAGCAGATCGACTGTATGATATCTTTGTCTCCTGCCATGTGGTTCAAGAAAACGAAGACCTTTTAATGGGGAATTCATGACTCAGGGGCAGCAGGGCTCCAAATAAATATATCTACACCTGGTCTAAATGGTTACATTTTAAAAAGATGCTTCCAATTTTAAAAAAATGCAAAATCACAATGCCACTTTCAGATAGGAGGCAACATATTCTCAAGTTATGAATTTAGCAAGTGGCCTGCATAGTTGAAATGACACTGAAACAGAGAACCACAACCCAAAATAGCCTGAACACTTTTGTTATCTCAAACAATGGGCAGTTAGCCATTCATTCCTCCCTCTTAGTATATATTCTACTTGTTTCAGACAAAGCCCATTACAAATTTGATGAGACTGTTCAAATTCAGCTATACCAGATGTTTGAAGGCTGGGATAGAAAACATTCCTTGCACAAAAATTCCTACTACAAGATTTTATACCTAAAAAATGAATGCTACGCAATTCTTCATTTACTAAAAGTTACATTGCACACCTATGATCAGCGTGACACTAAAAATCAAGGGGTACACACAACAGACATGGTCCCTGCCACTGAGGAACCTACAATCTAGTGGAAAAGACACACACTGACCAAGTACGATGAATGTCACAAGAGAATATATACATGCTATGCGGGAGTGTATACGGTGAATAACGAAGACATTCCCACCCTACCCCCTTCCTAAGTGTGCAGTAAAAAACCAGGAAGTTGTCAGAAGGCTTTTAAAATAATGACCCTCTCAGGTGTGACACATATAAAACATAAGCATTTTAGACATAGATAAATGACCAGCAATTAAATAAGTATGTAAAATGACTACTTCTTAAACAAATACACAAGAAATATTAAAATCCAAATAGGTCTCATCCCCATAAAAGTATCTGCCTTAATGCTGCCCTTACTCCTGGACTGTACAGAAGGAGCCAACTTAAGATACTGTGGTTGATATCGTAGGACTTCTGCTCTTTTATTTTGTCACTCGGCGTTATACCAGTGCTATTTATAAAACAGCTTTAGAAAAGATCAATGATTCCACTGTGTAGATATATATTTAAATTTGGGCTCCATTAAGATTATCAACATAGTTGTCAAAACATAAAAACTCCAAAACTCTTCTGTTCTCTCCATCACATGAGTAGATGTTACATGTCACTGGAACAAAGTTCCCATCTGTACATGTGTCCCATTCTTATCTCTTTTGATCTCCAAGTTTTTCGAATGAAACTTCATGATTCCCCCAAGAATCCACAAACCTACTTTAAATACTGTGTAACTACAAAACTCCTACAAACCTATTTTAAATACTATTTAGTTCTAATAGACGTCAAGCGAAGCAGCCATATATACTATAAAAAGTCTTGATCTGTTTTGCTGGCATAAATACTTTTGTGCTGATCTGTAGCTACTCTTAAAAAAAATAAAAAATATAATGAAAGAAATGCTGTGAAACTGAGTGTCACTGAAACAGAACCCTACCTTTACATCATCGCTTTCATAGAGGCTACTTCACGCAGACCATGTGAAAGCCAGGCTTTCAACAGATAATCTTGTCAGGCCTAGGATACATGGAAACTCTATGACTAACAGCATGCTTGCTGCTTCTGATCTAGATGGAACAATTCCACTGATATTTAACAGCTTTGCTCTAAGTAGATGTACAACGGCAGAGTGAAAAATGCAGAAGATCCACAGTAAGAGAAACAGTGTGTGAGTTCAAGTTCCATCAGTAACCAGCTGTGCCACTGTGGGCAAGGTACTTAATTTCTACAGTATCTTCACCTGTAAAACTAGGACCATAGCAATACCTACCTAAAAAGATTGCTATAACAGAGTATTTTATAAACGAAAAAGGATTATACAAATGTTATTATTTACTTATTGTATTGATTTTCCCCCTTAATATAGGAATTATATGTTCATTTTAAAAACTGGAACATACAGAAAAGTATTAAGGAAAAAATCACCCACAGTCTTTATCACCCAAACATTGTTATTTATTTTAACTGAAATAAATCTAACATCAACCAAAAGAAATGAAAGCAAAAGTCCTTTCAGATGTTAATACTGATCATTTGTGAATGACAAAATTAATTGCTGATCTCTTTTTCAGAGCAGAACATTCTTTTCTATCAGTGGAAAGGAAAGACAATGCTGCTATTTGTCCCAGAGCTGATCCCAACAGGGTATGATATATGGGTGAGGCTCTTAACAGTCAAGGCCATGAAAACTCGCAAAATAAATATTTCATGAACCCAAGAAGTAGTTTCAACACATGCCCTCAGATGCAATGGGGAAAGCAAGTGTCTGAAGCCCCATTAACAAAACTGGCACCACTGTATGGTCACAAAGATACAGATTTCTATGGGCCCCTTCAATGGAAAAAAGAAAAATGTCTGTATCATGCTTCAAGACAGGCAGTCTAAGACTTCTGACTTTTTCACACTGCTTACTGAATCCCATCCTTGGAATTTCTCATACCGCTCCTGTTTCTTCTTTCCCACTCTTCTTTCTCCTCATCCCCCCACTCCCCACCACCACTCCTTGTGTTATTACTGCATTAGAATCATTCTCTGTGGTTAAAATGGCCTTAGTCTGTGTAATGGAATATTATTCAGCACCAAAAAGGAATGAAGATCTGATACATACTACAGCACAGATGCACCTTGGAAACACTATGCTAAGAGAAAGGAGTCAGATGCAAAGGCCACATATTTTCTGATTCCATTTATTTGAAATACCCAGAATAAGCAAATCCACAGAGACAGAAAGTAGACTGGTGCTTGTCCAGGGCAGGGGAGGTGGGGATGGGAGAGAATGAGTGACTGCTAATAGAAGGTATGAGATTTCTTTTTAAGGGGCAAAATGTCCTAAAATTAGACTGTAGTGATATTGCACCACTCTGTCAATATACTAAAAAACACTAAATTATACACTCTAAATGGGTGAATTATATGTTACGTGAATTACATCTCAACAAAGCTGTTTTTAAAAATTGATCTTGTTCAGGAACCTGAGTTGAAAAAAGGACACGTAAACAAACGTTCCCATATTCCCCCCGACCGAAGTGTGGAGTAAAACTGATGACTCCACTGTGATATGTGTAAATAAAGTAAGCAGACTACTTTTGTTTAACAGATATAAATGAAATTACAAATCCAAATGAACCTTGCCCCCCAAAAAAGTAGTTAACCTTTAATCACATCCTAAATCAAAACTTGGTCCTCAGAGTCTCAATAATTCTGTGCCTTTGTTAGGGTATTTCTTCCCACTTGTAACAACTTTCTTACCACATCTTTAACTGTTCAAATCCCAACTGATTTTAAGATCAGTTCAAATGTTACATTCTCCATGAAGCCTTCCCCACGCTCTCATGAAAAGTAATTTCACCTTCCTCTGAACTCCCATGGTATTTCACTTCCTCAGGGCTACTTTGAACTTTCAATCCAGTATTATACTTAGTCTGTCCAGTTTTGACATTAAATGGGGGTCTCCATAAATACCTATTTGGTAAGTAGATAATGATTATTTAACAATTGAGAATTTCATCTTCACCTAATTTTTAATTTTGGAACTATCCAAAAGTCATTTAGACACAAGAATGGTCCATGAAGTAGTAAGGCTAAGGAATGCCCACCTCGGATAACATTTTCTTAACCAAAATAAAACAAGACTGATTTGACATACGTATGTACGTAAATAACATGTAAAAAATTCCCAAACATAAGCACTAGAATAACAATACAACCTCCCAAGGTAACCGAAAAAAATAACCTGAATTATATAAGTTCCAGGATATTTGTTAAAAAATCAGTTCTATTATTTTATAGTAACACCACATGTTTTTTTCCCTGAGAGTTCTATTATCAAGTTCTACTAATTCTGCTACTATATTTTTAATACAGTTTTAATTCCTTCTCTATTTTTCCCGCCATACCCAAAGTCCAGGCCCTCATTTTCTTCCTGACCAACCAATTTAAAAAGTCTCCTAATTCATCTCCCTTCCCACAGTTCCTTCTTTCCTTCAACAATATTTATGGAGCCATCCTGTGTGCCAATGTTAAGCGCAGGAACAGAGGAGCACATAAAGAAATATCAAACAAGGCCCTTTCTCCAGAAACAATCTAGTTGGGAACTTGACACATGTACACGATTCATCACAACACTCAGCAGCATACAGATAAGGCCAACTGACGCTGAGAACTCCAAGCAATGGGGAGGTCCTCTGGCCTCCCCAGGACACAATCTATACAGTTTCCCTCACGTACTATCTATCCTCACGCTCTCCCTCCCACTCTTTGGTCATCTTACTGGATAAGGTCTCTTTTTGTTAAACTGCCCATATATCATGCACTGACTCATCTCCAAGTTCTCTCCAATTTGCCTTCTGAGCTATTCAAGACAATCTACTTGTAACCTGGAAGTGACTTATTCACAAGTACCTTTGTTCATGATTGACTATCACCATAATTCTCCCTACGTTCTTATTCTTATCTACTACCAATCTCAAGTCCCTTCTTTTTTTTTTTTTAACTTTTATTCGTTAAGTGTGTTTTTCCAGGACCCATCAGCTCCAAGTCAAGTACCCTTTTCCCCCAATATAAGACCTAGCCGGATAATCAGCTCTAATGCGTCTTTTAGAGCAAAAATTAATAGAAGACCCAGTCTTATATTATATTATAGAAGACCCGATCTTATATTATAGTAAAATAAGACCGGATCTTCTATTAATTTTTGCTCCAAAAGATGCATTAGAGCTGATTGTCCGGCTAGGTCTTATTTTCGTGGAAACATGGTAGTTCTTTCCACCTAGTTGTGGAGGGCGCAGTTCACTGGCCCATTTGGGGAACAAACTGGCAACCTTGTTGCTAAGAGCACTGTGCTCTAACCAACTGAGCTAACCTGCAGGCTCTCAAGTCCCTTCTTTTGTATGTCTTAGAAAGTATGTAACTATATGTAATCTGTTTCAGTTTATGATTGGCCTTAATTTCTTTTGTATTTGTCTCATGGTATCTATTACACTGTTTCCTAACTAAGGGTGTATATTACAACGGCCTATGGAGCTTCTTAAAAATATTAATACAAAGGTCTTTACCGAATCCCCTGGAATGCTCCTCAGTAAGTCTGGGGTGAGAGCCGGACATCTTTATTTCTAAAAAGCCCCACTGGTGATTCTGATGCACATGCCAACCTGAGAACCACTAATTACAATGGTCCCTATACAGCAGACATTCAATTCTTATTAATTCATGCACTAAAGCTCATAAATAACTTTTCTCTAAATAGCCTAACCAGATAGCAACCCCCAGACTGCACCAGCTCAGGTCCAAGTGCAACATATGGTTTTGAGATTTCATTTCCTGAAGTACTCCTTGGAGGGACA
Source organism: Rhinolophus sinicus (assembly GCF_036562045.2). Taxonomy (NCBI): domain Eukaryota; kingdom Metazoa; phylum Chordata; class Mammalia; order Chiroptera; family Rhinolophidae; genus Rhinolophus; species Rhinolophus sinicus. The sequence goes on along the minus strand of NC_133757.1, from coordinate 50,849,534 downwards.
CTATTACCTTGTCTCTTTACATTGTTTCTTATTTGTTGAAAAATGGAGGCCTGGAATGCAGCCATGTTAGACAACACTACATAAGAATGTACTCTGGAGTCTTTGACGAAAATTAGTTATAAAAAGAACAATAACAATGTAGAACCAGGAGTTCTGAATGAACACAGTATTCTTACTGAATAGATTCTTACTAAATCTAAGTCTAAACAGGAGGCAGATCAGAAATGTGGTCAATAGTGTCTCCCCATCTTCCTAGTTACCAGTCTTTTGAACTGCCTGACCCAGTGGAGCAGGCCCTGAAGACTGAAGAAGACTTTCAGGGGCTGCAGTGCCTCGGTGCATTAAAGTGCTCTAATCAGATAAATTAACCCAAGCCCCACCCAGACCCACAGTAGCCTCCCAACTACCCTGACACACTATTTACACAGCTCAGGGAGGGAGCTGTATGAACTTCTCCCAAAGTTTTTCCTCACAAGCAGCAGCAAGTCTGAGTCACCAACCCAGGGTGGGAAAGAAAAGTATGGTATTAGCCACAGGAGTGTTAGGAGACTGGTCACAGCATCTCTTTTTCCATTTCAGAATTGGGCTCCGTCTCAGTTATTAGTCACAGCTGTGGGCTACAGGGGTCTGCAGAGCAACTCAGCCACCCAGGAAAGTTGTGGATTGGGGAGGAGATTCCCCCCCCCCCCTTCTCTCCGGCAGGGGCCGCAGGTCCTAAATTCCACAGGCCTCTCCCTGCAGCTCCATCTTGCTTCCTGCCAGGAGGAGGGGCGAGAACACTGCCGTGTCGTCCCCCCCCCCCCCCCACACCAGAAGTCTGGAAAGGCCCCAGTGGGAGGAAGCCGTTTGACAGCAGGTAAAGTCAGGTGGGAATCTCCACAGGAGGGGGAAAAAAATGAAAGGTAGCAGGGTTAAGCGAAAGGGGAAAAGGGATTCGATCATAAATTACTACATAAAGAAATTATCCGGTATGTGCGTGCCAGAGGTGTGAGCAGAAGTAGACTGCCCAGGAAGGGAGGAGGAGACAGAGACAAGTGGACAAAAGGGCAGGACACGGGGAGCGCTGAGGAGGGCTGGTGGGTAAGGCAGGTCTCAGAGTGAGGGGCAGAGTATTAGAAAGGAGAACAACGTGGCTCAAATAAGAATCCCTGCAAGGAAAAGCAGGGAATCCCTACGGGAGCCCGTCAGCCCAGAGGCCAGACTGGGGAGGCCTAAAAAGGAGCTGAGAGTAAGGAGCTGTCAACGTGAGAGGCGACAACCTGCTGAGGGAAAGAAGCCATCAGATATCCAAACAACTATCATTTATTAAGCACTTACTATGGGTCATACGCTGTGCCGGGCACTTTATAAATACCACCTCGCTAAATCTTCACAACAAACCCACAAGGCAGGCATTATTATGATTGACCCCGTTTTACAGATGAGGAAACTGAGGCCCAGTGAGGCTGGGGGCATGCTCAAGGTCACAGCGCAGGGGAACCTGGATTCGAACCCTGGCCGTCTGGCTCCAGAACCCACGCGCAAAGCCACATGCAGCTAGCGGGCAAAGGTGAGCCGCGAGGCGGACCAGGACCACGGTCCTGCCCCTGGTCCCGCTCCCCACCCCAGGCCCAGGGAGCTCACCCGGACGAGGTTGCTGACGGCCGCCTGCACCGCGGCCACAGGCGCGGTGAGGTCAGGGATGGCTTTGCCGTCCACCTCGCCTTCCTCGTGCATAATCACCAGGTGCGAGATCTGCTGCGCCACCGGCTCCAGGATGCTCTCGATCGTACGCGTATGAAACACCGGCATCGCGGCGGCGAGCGGGGCGGCGAACCGCGGGTTACAGAGAACTGGGAACGGCGGGGTTGAAAACCCACTGGCGGACGAACTCCGAGCGGCGACTACGGATCCTGGGCTTCCCTCGGCGTAACCAGCCTTGCGGGGCGCCCCGCCCCCTCGCGTCGCCGCACCCAATGGCAGCGAGGCTCAGATCCGGGCCGCCACTCCTATTGATCCTGCTTAGAGATGCTCCGCCCCCGCCCCTGCGCCGCCAAGACCCCGCCCAGCCCCGCCTCCATTCCCAAGGGAGGGGCCTGGGATTGGGGCTGCGCCGCCGGGATTGCGACCGGATTCCCGAGCCCGAACGCCGGGCGCTCCTTATAAGGGCATGGTGGGAACGGAGCGTGCGGCTGGAGTCGGTGGCCCCGCCCCCCGGGGCCACCTTCTTCCTCGGCTCCGCAGAGCTCCTCCCCTCTGCAGAATCACCTCAGCAGGGCGGGGTCTCACCTCCGGCGACGCTTGGAATCTGGCGAGACCCAGCGTAGATCTCCCTGTACCCTCCCCAAATTTTCTCTTCACGCGACGTCATCAAAATACTCTTCCCCATTTCCTCTCAGTGATACATGGAAACGGTTTTAATAAAACATTCAAACAACAGAAGTGCACAGAGAAACATGAGCGTCCCATTCATTCACAAACACACTCCACCCACTCCCTCGGCAGAGATACTCACTGTTAACCGTTTGGTTGTAGACCTTTGTCTATTCATTTTCTTGTACATATATATTTTCTAAGTAAGTGGGATTAAATATTTTCCTGGAGCTTCATTTTTTTCCCCCTAAATTAAAATCCCCTGGTTATCTTTCTACCTCATTCTTTTCAATGGCTGCATGGTATTCCATTGCTTGAAATCAAAAATGTCCTAGTAATGGACATTTAAATTGGATTATATTTTTCACTATTAAAAAAAATTCTGCATGGACATCATTGTACTTGCCTATGTGTTGTGCACATGGGAATTTATCTAGGACAGATACCTAGAAATGAAATGAAAATGCAAAAGTATATATAGTTTACATTTTTATAGATAAGACCAAATTACCTATTCCTCTCACGGCTCACTTTGTGTAAGACGTCATCTTACTGTCTTCTTCACCTCAAATTCTCTTTTGCCCAAGCTTCCCCATTCCAAGATGAAACACTTTCAATAATACCTCCAAGCAGAAGATGCTCAATTCAAATGAAAATATCTCTCAAGGGCCCACATGTCGCTAGAGGATAAACTGTGTGTGTATTGTCCTGTGTCGTTTCTGAAGCTATTTTTATCTAGTAGTGTATATCCCCCGTTTCTGCTGTGCATGTTGCCAAATCCTATACTTTTCCTTTCCATAATACTGTCACTTTTTGTTTACTGCTTCCGTGTCCTTATAGACATGGATTTATATAACTCCTTTTGAAGATAACATTTACTTGGTAGTACTTTCTAACTTCTAGGCACTGTATAAGCCCTTTAAGATTATACGTAGGACCAGCTACTCAATTTGTGTGGCCTAGTACAAGATGAAAATGTGGATCACCTTGTTTAAAAAGCAGGAAAACATGCTGTTAAAGATACTAAAATGTAATGCTTGTTCCGTTTTTTGGTGTTCTCTCTCTCAACCTGTCATGGTTTTTGTGGGAGTTTTTTGTTTTGATTTTGGTTTTGGTGATTATTTGTTTGTTTGTTTTGCTGTTTAGTGTGGCACTCTCTGGGCAGGGGGATACCTTCATGGTAAATACAGGCCCCCCACAGGAACTTGGGGTCCCATGCAACCACTGGCTGCAAGAAGCCCCCTCCTACCTGTTGCTGAATTGCCATGCTCTTCCTCACTAGGGACAAGGAAGCAACGCCAAGCATCTCCCCTTCCTACAGGCCCGCCTCCCAAACCCACAGCATTTCAACCTTCACCCTGAGATTCTCAAGTGCTGGATCAAGGAAGGGCAAGAGGCTTACCACCATTGAATCAACCATAAAAAAAATAAAAATAAAAAAATGCTGTGGCATTGTTAGCTTGGGTTGATAATGGCCACCTCCATGCCTCACTCCTAGACACCATGGGTAGCACACATGGAACCCTGCCCAAGGCAAAGCAGAAGGCATCCATGGTCACTGGGCAGGGGAGTGGTCAGGAGGCTAGAGGTTGAGGGAGCAAGCAGGTGATAACCCATCCAAGGGAGCTGGCTGGAGGCAGGAACATGCAAAAGCTGAGGCTTCAAACCCTCAGTGCATGCTCCATTGTCCCATCGGACTTCTGTTCTAAAATACAAACTCAAAGTTAAAATTATTAAAAATCAAGACAGTGACTGCAGAGCATTAGACCTCAAATGTGAAGCTCTTCCAAGTACAGGGCCTGTATAACTACATTGATTGCACACCCGTGAGCCTGGCCCTAGTTACATAGATGGTATCCCAGGTCTGACCATGACTGACTCTTAATTACTAAACAGTTCCCTAGGAACTCCCATTCCTTTTGGAGACTCTCATCAAAACTAATAAAATTTTTGGCTACTCCCAAAGCTGTTTTCTCTGCTCATTATTTCACATTAGTAATACTGTGGTCCCCCTGCTTACCCATGGTTTTGCTTTCCACAGTTTCAGTTACCTGCAGTTAACCGCAGGTCCAAAATATTCAATGCCAGATATAAAAAATTCATAAATTTTATTAATAAATTGGGCTTGCGATGTTTCGATGTTTTGTTCTGCCCTGCCCTGGACGTGAATTATTCCTTTGCCCAGCATAATCATGCTGTATACGTTACCCGCCCTTTAGTCACTTAGTAGCCATGGAGGTTATCAAATCATGTCACAGTATCACAGTGCTTGAATTCTAGTAACCCTTATTTTACTTAACAATGTCTCATTCCCCTCACTTCATCTCATCATGTAGACATTTTATCATCTTACATCATCACAAGAAGAAGGATGAGTACAGTACAATATGATATTGTGTGAGAGACCACATTCACATAACTTTTATTACAGTATATTGTTATAATTGTTCCATTTTATTATTAGTTATTGTTGTTAATCTCTTACTGTGCCTAATTTATAAAGTAAACGTTATCTTAGGTATGTATATATAGGAAAAAACATAGTATAGGGTTCAGTACTATCTGTGGATTCAGGCATCCACTGGAGGTCTTGGAACGCATCCTGCAAAGCTAAGGGGGTACTAATATAGTACTACTTGGGTGATGGAACTATACATGATTTTTTTTTCTGTAGTCCTCACTCTGCCTCCACTTTGCTAATCACATACTTACGTGCAGTTTAACATGTTCTTCTTTCCGATGTATTTCCTACAAATTGGCAAACAGATTCAGAGGATTGATCATTAACCGTAACATTATCCCTGCCTCCAAGCTTTTAATTCAGGCTCCTCCTGACTGGCCATATTAACCTCCTAAAATACAGCAGGTCCTTGAATAACGTCGTTTCATTCAATGTCGTTTCGTTATAATGCTGATGAGGAAAAAACTCGATTCTTGGTCAGGACGACTGTCGGTGTGGAGTTGGCATGTTCTCCCCAGTCTGTGTGGGTTTTCTCCAAGCTTTCTGGTTTCCTCCCACATCCCTAAAATGTGCAAGTTAGGTGACTGTGTCCTGTCCAAGGTGGGTTCCTGCCTAGCACGTGAGCTGCCGGTATAGATTCTGGTAACCTGCAAACCTGAACTGGAATAAGCAGGTTGGAAAATCATGATCTTCCTTGTTTTTATGAATCTTTCTTAAATGTATGTAGAGTTCATATTTATTTCAATATTTAATATTAGAGGTGCTTTGGATCTTTATTTAGAAGTCGGTGATGTTTTTGTGACCAGAAATATGCCATAGGATCTTAACTCTATATCAATTAGCCTTTGGTGAAATTGGTTTCGTTACAGGTCCTTTCACATACAGTTGTAGTTTTCAAGAACCTATCAATGATGTTTAGTGAAGATTTACTGGACCACATCACCCATTCACGCCATGTGTTACCTCCATCTACAGCCATATCCACTTCTGTCCCCTTCCCCCCTACATGTTCACACACTCCCTCTAAAATCTTCTGTGACACGTTAACACATGTTACCGTCAATGCCCACCACACTCTGGGCTCAGACCAACCTCACTACCTTCTGCTTCTCCACCCAGACCCGGAGACAGGTGAGTGAAACAGTGCAAAGAGGACAAGCTCCCAGTCATGCAGAGCTCAAACCATAATCCCAGCTTTACAACTGGATTGGAATAAAACTCTGGCAAGTGGCTTTCCTTCTTTCTGCCTGAATTTCTTTCCTTGTAAAAGTGGAATAATATGACCTTCATGGAGCTGATGTAAGGATTGGTGAATGAATTTGTGTAAAGCACCCAGGAGACCCTCAGTAAATGGGAGCTGTGGGGACAGAGCTAGGAATGCAATTTCTAGGCTCTTGGCCTCATGTGGAAACGTGCTGGCTCAGGTAGTAAATGGCCATCAACTGTGATTGGATGGCCATCAGCTGTGGCTAGTTGGCCGTCAGCTGTCACCAGTGAGCCATTGGCCACTAATATAACTGCCGTGGCTACACTAGCAGCAAATGGGGGCTAGCAAGAAGATTGTGACTGAGCTAGCAAGTGCGGGTTGCAGTTTAGCACGGCGGATTACAGCTAGCCATTGAGGTTGGTTGGCAGAGAGAAGTGGACAGCAGGTTGCAGATAGTGTGGCTCCTGCTTCCTGTGTCTCCAGCCCAGCCGCCAGCGAGAATATAGTGGTATGACTCCCCTACCTATGGCGCCATGGGTGTTCCTTTTTGGCCTCACCCTATCCTGCATTCTTGTGCGGGGAGCGGGACCAGAGACCCCGCATGACACCCTGCATGACAGGAGCTATATTATTATTATTATTATTATTATTATTATTATTATTATTACTATTGGAGCAGTCACAAACAGACATATTCACAATCTCCAAAAATCCCTCATGGAGTTTCACTTTGGAGCTTGTGCTACATTCCTTCCCCCTAGAAAGCTCTCTCTGCTTGTCTAAGTCTTACCTACCGTGGAAAGTAAAACTTTAAGATGTCCCTGTAGATTTCCCACCCCTGGTATAATACCCTGGACTATGAATGTAATGGATTTTACTTCTGTACGCAGAGGACATTATTTCACACAGCTGAATTTAAGGTAGGGAGATTATCCTGGCAGGCCTGACCTAATCACATTAGACCCTTTAAAGCAGACAGTTTTCTGCAGCTGGTCACAGAAGTGGAAATTAAAAATTAGAAGCATTTGCGAAGGATTTGGCAAGCTACTGCTGGATTAAAGATGCCACATGCCACGGAATGCAGGCAGCCTCTAGGAGCTGAGAGTGGCCCCCGGATGGCAAACAGCAGGGAAACATGGACCCCTTTCCCACAGCTACAGGGAACTGAATTCTGCCAACAGGAGGAATGACCTTGGAAACAGACTTTTCCCCAGAGCCTCCAGATGAGAACTACATCCGTTAAACACCTTGATTTCAGCCTTGTGATACTGAGCAGAGAACCCAGCTATGCCATGCAGAACTTCTGACCTATACACCTATGAAATAATAAATGGGTGTTTGAGGTAATTTAAGCAATAGAAGCATATCAATAGAATACTAGAATACCTACCTTCTAGGCCCTCTTCTTCTAGTCCTTTCCCTATGAGTTCTCACTATAAGGCCCTGGCTTGAGCTATTTGTACAAATCCTTTCTCTTTCATAGCACTTATTGCAATTGTTCTTCTATTAAGGGACCATTTTACATTTCTCTCCTGTCTGCTATGACAGAGGCTGTTAGATGTCCCTCAATATCTGTTCTGCTCTTCCTCCACAGTAATAGAACCCCAGATTAATAGCTGGGCATTTAGCCACAGGATTCCAACTTGACACTTGGCAAGTTGCAAAGCTTCAGTTTTCTCATCTCTAAAAGGAAGATAATTATTTCAATCTCATTGACTTCAAATGACTTAGCACATAATAAGCATTCAGAAAATGTTACCAGAGAGATAGAGGTCAATTCACAGCCTGCACTAGACTAAGAATCATCATGGAACTAAGTTACAAATATAGTGAAGCCCAAGGGGTCACATTCCAAAAAAAAGAAGATCGCCATGGACCTGAAGATAAGACAGAGTTTATGGAACAGTGGAACTAAATCTGGCCTCAAAGGAAGAATAATGTTTGGTTAGGCAGGCAAGAGGGCAGACATTCCAGAATGAGCAAGGCCTGGAGGTGGAAGCATGTTCCAGAACAGTGATTAAGTAGTCAGACTGAAGTGAATGTTCATACAACTCAAAGATGAGGATGAGAAGGTAAATTTCCACAAGATTATACCCTACAGAGGTTAAAGACTGTGTAACATTTGCTCATGGTTGTGGCTAGCTCAACGTTACTCTTTGCCATGTAATTACTTTGAAGGCCAGGAATGATAGGGAACATTGTTAGATATGTAACAATTTAGCATTTCTCAGTCAGAAATAAAGGGGGGAGAGTTTTTTATAATGGCAATTATGTTACACAGTGCCCTGTGACATAGGAAACTTTCTATTCTTTTCAGTCCATAGTAATTCTCTGAGGTAGGTGAAAAACAAGAAGTACAGCTGTTTTTTATTACAAAGACTGGGAAATTGAGACATGGCATTTTAATCAAGGATAGTGCTGGATATAAAACCTGAGTCTTCTATATTTAGTTGGGATGCTCAGTTTTTGTTTGTTTGTTTGTTTGTTTGTTTGTTTTTAAAAGATTTTATTGGGGAAGGGGAACAGGACTTTATTGGGGAACAGTGTGTACTTCCAGGACTTCTTTTTTCCAAGTCAAGTTGTTGTCCTTTCAATCTTAGTTGTGGAGGGCGCAGCTCAGGTCCAGGTCCAGTTGCCGTTGCTACTTGCAGGGGGCACAGCCCACCATCCGTTGCGGGAGTCGGACCAGCAACCTTGTGGTTGAGAGGACGCACTCCAACCAACTGAGCCATCCGGGAGCTCAGCTGCAGCTCAGCTCAAGGTGCCGTGTTCAATCTTAGTTGCAGGGGGCACTGCCCACCATCCCTTGCGGGACTCGAGGAATTGAACTGGCAACCTTGTGGTTGAGAGCCCATGCTCCAACCAACAACTGAGCCATCCATGAGGCAGCTCAGCTCAAGGTGCCCTGTTCAATCTTAGTTGCAGGGGGCAGAGCCCACCATCCCTCGCGGGACTCGAGGAATTGAACTGGCAACCTTGTGGTTGAGAGCCCACTGGCCCATGTGGGAATCGAACTGGCAGCCTTTGGAGTTAGGAGCACGGAGCTCTAACCACCTGAGCCACCGGGCCGGCCCCGGGATGCTCAGTTTTATTCCATGTTTCTGTGCTCTCTTCTTGGTTACTTTTTGGATTCCTACATATTGGTTATGTATGTAGGGACTTACACCTTATCCATACACTCCAGTACACTTCAAGCCCACATGGGTCAATCTACAACTTACACACACACACACTGCTTTCCCTCAACTCACCACAGATGTATGTTCTCTGTATGGAGACCACTCACCAGCCCCTTCCCCACACTGTCCCACATCTGAACCACACAGTGGCTCAATCAGTAGTTCTTCCTTCCCTTCCCCAGATGCTGCAAGAATAACACACTCTGCTCTTCACCCCCACCCAAAACCACAACCACTTCCCCTGTCACTTTAAAAATAATGTGGCTCTTCTCTTTTCTTTCTGCACTCCAGCTTTATTGAGGTATAATTACCAAATAAAAATTATATATGTGTGTGTATTTATATATGGCATACAACATGATGTTTCGATAAACATATACATTGTGAAATGATTACCACAACCAACCTAATTAACACATCCATCACCTCATATACTGTGTTTCTCCGAAAATAAGACCTAGCAGAACCATCAGCTCTTATGCGTCTTTTGGAGCAAAAATTAATATAATACCCGGTATTATATTATTATATTATGTTATAAAGACCCAGTCTTATAGTAAAATAACACAGGGTTTTTAAAACATAACATAATATAATATGATATAATTGTATATTATAGTAAAATAAGACCAGGTCTTATATTAATTTTTGCTCCAAAAGACGCATTACAGCTGGTGATCCAGCTAGGTCTTATTTTTGGGGAAACAAGGTAGTTGCCATTTTGTGTGTGTATGTGTGTGTGTGTGTGTGTGTGATGACAATACTTAAGATCTACCTTCTTAGAATATTTCAAGTATACAACATATAATAATATATATTAACTATAGTCACCATGCTGTATGTTGGGTCTCTAGAACTTATGCATCTTATAACTGAAAGTTTGTACACTTTGTACGCTTTGACCAACACCTTCCCCTTTCTCTCACCACACCCTGACTCCATCCCCTGGTAACCACCCTTCTAGTCTCTGTTTCTATGAGTTTGACTGTTTTAGATTACACATATAGGAGAGATCATGCAGTATTTATCTTTGTGTATCTGACTTATTTCACTTAGCATAATGTCCTCCAAGTTTACCCATGTTGTCACCAATGGCAGAATTTCCTTCTTTTTTAAGGCTGAATAATGTGCCACTGTCTACATATACCATATTTCCTTTCCTTTATCCTTCAGCAGACACTTAGATTGTTTCCATATCTTAGCTACTGTGAATAATGCTTCAGTGAACACGGGAGTGCAGATATCTCTTCAAGATCTAGAGATTATTTCCTTTGGATATATATCCAGAAGCGGGATCGCATTTTCCAAAGAAAGCATCCAAATGGACATCAGGTACATAAAGTGGCGTTCAGTATCACTAATCATCAGGGAAATGCAAATCAAAACCACGTTGAGATACCACTTCACATCTGTTAGGTTGGCTATTACCAACAAGTAAAAAAATAACAAGTGTTAGCGAGGATGTGGAGACAAGTGAATCCTTAGACACTGTTGGGAATATACATTAGTACAACCATTATGGAAAACAGTATGGAGTTCCACGAAAAAACAAAAATGGACTACCATATGATCCTGTTCTTCTCCTTTTTGAACAATTTTTAAAAATTCAATGAAGATTTAAAGCATTTTCAGCTTTACACTTTTTCTAATTTTCTCACTTTTTTATTGCACTTCAACCTTCTTCATTGTGTAAGAAAGCTACAAAGAAGGCTATTAAAATTATGTAAGATTCCATCTCCCAGAGATAACTACTAATAACATTTTAATATATTCTCTTGAAGCCTTTTTTCTTGTTCATATATATTTTTATGTGTGCATACAATTTTTTTCTTACACAATTTTTTTTACTGAGATAATTTACATAACATAAAATTCACCCCTTTAAAGTATTATGTTCAATTCTTAATCCCTTCACCATTTTCACCCAGTCCCACAGCCCCCCTCCCATCTGGTAACCATCAATTTGTTCTCTGTATCTATGAGTCTGTTTCTGTTTTGTTTGTTTGTTTGTTTGTTTTGTTCTTTAGAGTCCACATATAAGTGAGATCATATGGTATTTGTCTTTCTCAGTCTGACTTATTGGACTTAGCATAATACCCTCTAGGACATTAATGTTATGGCAAATGGTAAAATTTCATTTTTCTTATGGCTGAGTAATGTTCCATGGCATATATGTACCACTTCTTCTTTATCCAATCATCTATTGATGGGCATTTCAGTTGCTTCCATAGCTTGGCTGTTGTAAATAGGGTTGAAGTGAGCGTAGAGATGCATATACGTTTTTGAACCAGTGTTTTGAGTTTCTTCAAATAAATACCCAGAAGTAGAATTGCTGGGTCATAAGATAGTTCTACTTTTAATTTTTTAAGGAACATGAAAACTGTTTTCCATAGTGGCTGCACCAATATACAGTCCCACCGATGGTGCACGAGTGCTCCCTTTTCTCCACATCCTTAACAACACTTGTTTTTTGATTTATTGATGATGGCCATTCTGACAGGTGTGAGGTGATGTCTCACTGTGGTTTTAACTTGAATTTCTCTGATGATTAGTGATGTTGAGCATCTTCATATGTCTATTGGCCATGGGTATGTCCTCTTTGGGGAAATGTCTATTCAGGGCCTCTTACCATTTTTTAATTGGATTACTTGGTTTTTTGGCGTTGAGTTGTATGAGTTCTTTATAAATTTTAGATATTAACCCCTTACTAAATGTATTATATTATGGGCAAATATCATCTCCCATTCAGTAGGATATCTTTTCGTTTTGTTGATGGTTTCCTTTGCTGTGCAAAAACTTTTTAGTTTTATGTAGTCCCATTTGTTTATTTTTTCTTTTGTTTTTCTTGCCTGAGAGATATATCAGAAAAAAATATTACTCAAAGTGATGTCTGAGAGTTTACTGTCTATGTTTTCTTCTAGGAGTTTTATGGTTTTGGGTCTTACATTTACATCTTTCCTCCATTTTGAGTTTATTCATGTACATAGCATAAGAAGGTGGTCCAGTTTCTTTTTCTTTTTTTGCATGTATCTGTCCAGTTTTCCCAACATCATTTATTGAATAGACTGTCTTGACCCCACTATATATTCTTAGCTCCTTTGTCATAGATTAAATGACCACATAGGCGTGGGTTTATTTCTGGGCTTTCTATTCTGTTGCATTGATCTACGTGTCTGTTTTTATGCCAATACCCTGCTTTAACCCATTCATGGTTTAGTAGAATGTTATTTAACTTCCATGTGTTTGTGTGTGTTTTCAGTTTTTTGGGGTTTTTTAAATTGATTTTTAGTTTCATGCCATTATGGTCAGAGAGGATGCTTGATATGATTTCAATCTTCTTGAATTTGACACTTGTTTTGTGGCCTAACATGTGGTCTACCTTGGAAAATGTTCATGCACACTTGGAAAAATACATCTACTCTGCTTCTTTGAGGTGGGATGCTCTAAAAATATCAATTAAATCTATCTGGCCTACTATGTCATGTAAGGCCACTCTTTCCTTGTTGATTTCCTGTCTGGAAGACCTGTTCATTGGGGTCAGTGGGGTGTTAAAGCCCCCTACTATGACTGTATTACTGTCAGTATCTTCCTTTATGTTGGTCAATATTTGCTTTATATATTTAGGTGCTCCTATGTTGGGTGCATAGATGTTTCCTAGGGTTATATCCTCTTGTTGGGGGGTTATATAAATGACAAAGGGGTTATATGAAATGATAAAGGGGTTATATCCCCTTTATCATTATGCAACGTCCTTCTTTGTCTGTTATTATAGTCTTCATTTTAAAGTCTATTTTGTCTGATATGAGTAGAGCTACCCCAGCTTTTTTTCATTTCCAATTGTATGAAATATCTTTTTCCACCACTTTACTTTCAGTCTATGTGTGTCTTTCAATCTGAGGTGAGTCTCTTTTAGACAGCATATGTATGGTTCTTGTTTTCTTATCCATTCAGCTATACTATGTCTTTTGATTGGAGCATTTAATCCATTTACATTTAAAGTGATTATTGATAGGTACATAGTTATGGCCATTTTATTATTCATATTTTTTAACTTTTTTGTGTGTTGTTTTCCCCCTTCTTCTTCTTAAAGAAATCCTTTAACATTTCTTGTAATACTAGCTTGGTGGTAACAAATTCCTTTAGATTTATCTTGTCTGGGAAGCTCTTTATCTCTCCTTCAATTTTAAATGATACTTTGCTGGGTAGAGTAGTCTTGGTTGTAGGTCCTTGCTTTTAATCACTTTGAATATTTCATATCACTCCCTTCAGGCCTGCACAGTTTCTGTTTGAAAATTAGTTCAGAGACTTATGGAAGCTCCCTTGCAGGTAACTAACTGCTTTCCCTTGCTGCTTTTAGGATTCTCTCTTTTTCTTTAACCTTTGCCATTTTAATTATGGTGTGTTTTGGTGTAAGCCTCTTTGAGTTCATCTTGTTTGAGACGCTACACTTCCTGGCCTTATATGTCTATTTCTTTTGCCAGTTTAGGGACGTTTTCAGTCATTATTTCCTCAAATAGGCTCTCGATCCCTTGCTCCCTCTCTTCTCCTTCTGGTACTCCTATGATACAAATGCTATTACACTTGATGTTGTTTCACAGGTTCCTTTAAACTATCTTCACTGTTTTGTTTTTAGTTCTTTTTCTTTTTGTTGTTCCAATTGGGTATTTTCTGCTACCTTGTTTCTAAATTGCTGATTTGATCTTCTGCTTCATCTAATTGGCTGTTGATTCCTTCCAGTGTATTCTTCATTTCAGTTATTGTATTCTTTATTTCTGTCTGGTTCTTTTTTATGGTTTCTATGTCCTTCATTATGCTTACTATCTCTTTGTTGATGTTCTCACTAAGTTTCTTAAGCATTCTTATAACCAGTGTTTGAACTCTGTCTCTGGTAGTTTGGTTGCCTCCATTTCATTTAGTTCTTTTTCTGGAATTTTCTCCTGTTCTTTTATTTGGGACATGTTTCTTTGTTTCCTCATCTTGTCCATCTCTCTGTGTTCATTTCCATATTTTAGGTAGATCTCCTATGTCTCTCAGTCTTCACTGGGTGGCCTTATGTAGTAGTTGTCCTGTGTGGCCCAGTGGTCCCAATCACATGCACTGTGTGCTTCAGGAGTGTCCCTTGTATGTGCCCTCCTGTTGTAGTTGAGCTTTGATTGCTTTTGGAACATCAGTGAGTGGGACTGACTCTCAGGCTGACTGTCTGTGAGGATTGGCTACACCCCCAGCATATGAGCTGCAGTGTGGGTGGCTGTCCCCTCAGAGGGGGATTCACCCCAGTGGGCTCTTGTGCCTATTGAGACCACCTTTTAGATGTGCCGTTTGTGGGACTAATTGGGGGTGCTCTGTTTTGGTATAAAGCCAGTCTCCAGGTGTGTTGTTTCTGGTGCCTGTTGGGAGGGACTCCCGTGCAGGCCAATTTCAGCCATTGCCCGGGACTGGCTGCCTGGTAAGAGCTACAAAGCTATATGTGGTCGGTTGCTGTTTGTGCTGGACCTAGAGGCATGTGGGGGTGGCCACGCTGTGAACCAAGACTGGCTGTCACCAGTATTGGGCCTGGGGCAGCTTAGCAAAATGTCCAGGGCACCCCTAGGCCTGTTACCACCTGCCAGCTGCCCATAAGGCTCAGCCACTGAAAGAGCCTCTTTGGGTGCACAGGGCTGGGCTGGTTGCCCTGGTGCTGATAGTGCCTCTGGTTCAACCTTAACATTATTATATCAAAGACATAGGCCCATGACATTGAATAGTCTTTAAAACTTGATTTTTATATGGTCAGTTTATAGCCATATTATATTTGAAAACTGCAAGAACCATAATTTATTTCAGTATCTCCCTATTATTACACATCTAGGTTGTCTCTAACTTTTCATTACTGTAAATAGTGTTGTAAAAAATAGCCTTGAATTTTATTTTTATAGGCTTTGAATTGTTTCAACACATTTATTACTTATGAGAGGGGCAAACACCAGTGGATGCCTACCCAATAGACATTCTCTCCTTTATTCTTAGATTATAGAATCTAATATTTTGTAGAGGTGTATTAGTTATCTATTGCTGCATATAAATTACTCCAAAACAATAATCCTTTATGCTCTCTCATGTTTTCTGTGGCTCAGGAATTTGGAAGTGGCTTGGCTGGGAGGTTCTAGATCAGAGTCTCTCATGAGGTCACAACCAGATGGTAGTTACAACTGAGGTCATCTCAAAAGCTTCTTCAATCACAGGTCTAATACCTGGACTGGGAAGACTCGAAGCTCTGGGGCCTTAAATCATGGAACCCTTCAAGCATCTCTTTCTACTTCTACCATGGTATCTCAAGCATGCAGGCTTGAGGGTAGCAAGACTTCTTATATAAGGCTCAGGACTCCAAAGTCACATCTCCCAAGAGATCAAGAGCTAGAAGCTGTATCACCTTTCCTAACTTAGTCTTGCAAGTCACAGTAGCACTTCCCACCTGAGTCATATACAAGTCTGCTCAGATTCCAGGAAGGGAAGTGATGGGAAAAAGTATCAATGTCACATTTATGGAGAACATTTGGAAAATATAATCTGCCAGAGGAGGCAAACATCCTCAGATAAGGTGGGCCCCTCCCAAAACCTAAGGGATGCACCATGCTGTGGCTGAACCAAGTATAGTAACCCCACTCTTCATTGTTAATATAAAAGACACTAGTTGTCCACCCAGAACTTATTTCCCCTTCCTCCCATCAGATCCCAGCAAAATGTACTAAATTACTCAGGCTGTCTTGCAGCTAGGATAGCCAAGTGATAAATTCTGCCCAGCGCAACTAAGCTGAGATCTAGGAAACCTTTCGCTTTCCTGATGTAGGTACTTGCCCTTTTCTGATGCACTAGAACACAGCTCCAGGGGTGTCCTTGATAGGCATGAGCCAATCAATATACTCTATCCACATGCTCATAGTGATTGGTTCAGGAAGGAGCAATTGATCCAATTTGGTCCCATATGAGAAAGAGTGACACCCCCCTTCCCATTGGAGCTACCAAACACATGCTTTATTTTCCCCTCAAGGTATGACGTGAAAATGGGAAGCATCTGCAGCCATTTTGCTTTCATAGTGGGAATGTCTGGATCTCTGAGGAATACCATAAAGAGCTTGAATTTGGAGGCAACACCAAGATGAGAGAGAGAGAGAGATAAATATTTTCAGTAAAATTTTTATTTTGGACTCAATCCTCACTTGAAGCCAGACAGACCTCAGGGTTTTCAGTTACTGAGTGTATTAGGTTTCTCCTGAGAAACAGAATCAATAAAAGCCAAAGATATTTATTATAAGGAATTGGCTTGTGCCATTATGGAAGAGGACAAGTCCCAAAATCTGCAAGATGAACTGGCCATCTGGAGACTCATATTGGGCCTGTACCAGAGCAATAGTTCTAGTCCAAGTCTGAAAGCCAGAGAAGCGGGAGAGCCAATGGTGTAATTCCTATTAAAGCCTGGCAGGCTCAAGACCCAGGGAAAGCCCATGTCCCATTTGGAAGGCAGACGCAGGAAAGAATTCTCTTACTCGGGAGAGGGTCCCCTTTTTTGTTCTACTCAGGCCTTCAGTTGATTGAATGAGACCCACTGACATTAAGGAGGGCAATCTGCTTTACTCAGGCTACTCATTTCAATGTCAATCTCATCCAAAAAACACCGTCACAGAAACACCTAAAATATTGTTAGAGCAAATATCTGGGCACCCAATAGCCCAGTCCAGTTGACACAAAATTAACCAGCACACTGAGCAAGTTAAACCTTCTTGTGGTTTAAACCACTTTGATTTGGGTTTTATTTTATTTGCAATCAAAAGCGACTAAATTGACATAGGCCATCTACTATGTGCCAGACTATGCCATGTATGCAGCAGTAGTGAAAAGGCAGACAGAGTTTCCAGTATAGTAGCAACACGTGTAGGGAAACCATTGCTTTTTTGGACAAATGTTATTAAAGCATAACATTCAGATGACTTCAGCCTGGTTGACATATTGACTGCAACCTCACGAGAGACCTCGAACCACAACCACCCAGGTAAGCTGTTACAGAATCCCTGATCTGAGAAATTTATGTGAGATAATAGATGTTTTTTGTTTTATGTAATTATGATTTCAGGTAATTTGTAACACAGAGTAGAATCTAATACACCCCTGCCCCAGAAGTACCCACCAATATGATTTCTTTCATCATCATAGATTAGCTTTACCTGTTCTTGAAATTTACATAAATGGAATCATACAATATGTACATATTGTGCTTGGCTTCTTCCACTCATCATTGTATCTGTGAGATTCATCTGTATGCTTTCATCTAGCAGTAGTCTGTTCTTTGTTATTGCTGTATAGCATTTATTTCATGAATATACCAAAATTTATCCTTTCTAATGTTAGTAGACATTTTGTTTTTTCAAAAATTTGGCTGTATAAATAAAACTTCTATGAACAATCATACATGTATTTTGGTTGGACACATATATTCATTTTTCTTGGAAGCCATTTATTTAATGTAATGTGTCTTGCTGCTTCAAATTTTCCCATGCTACTGCCTACCCTGATATTTTACTTATTAACTTGTTCTGCTGTTCTTTTGAAAATGACTGAGAACTAAACCTTATCTTTTAAACATTTCCAAACAATCTTTAATTTGTACATTTTAAGTACTTATAATGGTAAAGAAATAATCAGAGGATATTCCATTTTCTTAGCTGTGCAGAAGATGAGTTCTTCATATCTCCCTCATTCCCATGGGTTTTTTTAATCCAAGAAATGTAGCTTTAAGTCCTTCTAGATTTTTATGTATAGAGAACTTCTTTCAGTAATGTTTTTGCAAATCCCAGATTAACCCTAGTCCGTGAAGCTACTACATAGCAAAATTGTCAAATAGCTAATTTTTGCATGTGCTAGCAGTTGTAAACTTTTTGGTCTCAGAACCTCTATACACTCCTAAAAATTGTTGAGGACCCCAACGATTTTTTGTTTATGTGATTATATGTATTTGTCAATATTTACTGCTTTAAAGAAATTAATAAAACTTTTGTATATTTATTTCTTTGTTTTAAAATAATAATAAACCCATCATGTGTTAACACAAATAACATGTTTTTATGAAAAATGATGTGGACCTCCTGAAAGTGTCTCAAAGACTACACTTTGAGAAGCACTGGTCCAATGAGTTCCTTGCCCCTATCATACCATATGGTAGCAATCATCTCCTACTTTGACTTCCCCACATCATATCCATCTTTATTTGATGATAAAACCCTTCTTTCCTAAAGTGAACCTATTGAAGATGGTTTAGAGGAGGCTGACCACACCCTTTTTCCCACTCAGTCATAAGAATGTGACCCATGATTGGCCAGAGATTCTTGGGAACTCTTATGCTAACCTATTAGAAAATTCTAATTCATTCTCTCTGTCTCTCTTTTCACCCCATCCAGTTCATGAGTGTGATTCATAGCTTGAAAACAGCTTTCTTACCCATTAATTGGGGAGAGTATTCCCAGAGATGGGAAGACTCAGTCCCTGATGACATCATTTGAATTATTGGAGCAAGCAATGACTGAAAACTCTGTCCTCCTTCTTCTCAGTTGTGTTAGCCAGTTTGCTTAAGTTAGGTTTCTGTCACTGGCAACTGATACACACTGATAATATTTGCATATCAATTGTAATCTTCAATATTTAACTGTAACATGAGAATTTCAGGTATTGTAGTAGCACAACAGTCAAAATATTTAGGGGTATGTAGTCTTCCAGACAGCTAGGTCAGTAGTTCTAAAATTTGGCTACACCTCAGAATCAACTAATAGAGCTTTATCAAAATACAAATTTCTAGGCCTGGCCCAGAATTATAAAGGTTTTGTTTGGGTGCTTTCAATAAAATATATTAGTTTTTTCACATAGAGATATACCTATCTTGTTAAATTTATTTCTAGGTATTCATAGTTTGTTGATAACTGGAGTGGTGTTTTTTTAATTACCCTTTCCAGGAAGTGATTTGTAATTTAAAGAAAAACTATTTTTAAATTTACCATAAGATAAATTCTCTTAATGATAAACAAACTTAATTTTTGGTAGAGACTTTTGGATTTTCTTGTCATGCATTCATATCATCTGAAACATCAAATTTACTTGGTCACTTTATTTCCAATACTTATTTCCATATATTTTATTTTCTTATCTCACTACATTAGCTACAACCTTCAATATATCACATATAGTGATGATAATAGTAATCTCTTTTTGAATGATAATTACTTTAGTATATCACCATTTAAATGATTTTTTTGATAAACAGTAAAGGTCATGGTTTAGTCAGAATATAATTTAGCCATTTAAATGATTGCAAAGAGGCATGTATCTATTAAGAATGCTTTTGGCTGCAAATAACAAAAATCCTAAGACTGGCAGAAACAAATAGAAAGTTAACTTCTAATTTTGACCAAGACAGAGTAATAGGGACTAGATTTACCCTCTTGTCTAAAAACTGAAGAAGAAAAAAAAGGGACAAAAAATATATGACACAATCATTTTCAAACATTGGAAAATAGGCAGTAATGCCCTGGCTCACTGCCACGGAGGAGAAACACAAATAATTCAGTCTCCCTGAGTTAGGAAGATTTTGCTGTAAGTACAGGGAAGTCAAGGAGGCTATAATTCATAGGAAAGAGTACCAAAAAGGAGACAGCTGCACCAAAAGAGAGCTCTGGAGATTGTATAAGATTACCTTTGAGTCTTCAATTGGCTACTCTTCAGGACATGCATGTGAGACAACTACCCAATGCTGGAGAAAGAACCATCTGAAAGGAGCAGGTGGAATAATTCATTGAGCTCACATTCTCAAAAGCCAAAATGGAAAAATCTTATAATACAAGAAAAAGCAAGTTTTTAAAACAAGAACACCCAGCAACTAACAAAATAAAATTTACAATGTCTGGCATTTAATTCAAAACTTGCCAAGCATTCAAAGAAGTAGGAAAATACAGCCTGTAACTTTAAAAAGTTAATTTACCATTTGGGTTTGGTCATCTCGGTTCAGGAGCTCAAGCCTGGGTCAATAGTGTGCATTCCTTGTATCGTCATTTCAGTTCTACTCTGAGTTTATAAAAAGTTCCTGGAGCCATGCATATACCTTCTGATTTCCCCCTTTGGTGGTTGTATGTGGCTTAGAAAAGCTAAACGAGAATCCAATGATAAAAGCAAAGGCAAAGTAAACTATGAGTGTGCAGCCATAAATGAATTACCAACAAAAGGACCAACAGAAATGTCTGATAAAAAGAATGACTAAAGGGATTGTCCCCAAGGACCTCATTGTTTTCAAAGGATCCTCATAGTCTGAAGCACCTTCTTTGTAACTGTCTCTGATCTTTTTCTCTTAGACCAGAATTTGGGATAGATAATGTAGATATTTACTTGATACTAATCAGGAAACACATGCAATTTATAATTAAAATGTGTTTAACTATATTTAATGATCTCATTCCTTAGTTCCTTTTTCATTACAGTAGCTTTCATTTCTATTATTGCAGTTTTAATAATATGAATAAATAGAAGGTTTGTGCCAGTAGATACTGTTATTAAATCAGTACCTAAGCATACTTGGGCCTCTGGCTTTTATTCAGGCACTTTGAGTTTGAGCAGAGTACTCGATTTTACTATGAAACAGTGCAGTGAAATGAAAGGGAGTTTTTAGAGATGATAATGGCTTAAAACATAAAGTTATAATTACTTCCCAACACAATGGAGCAGCTTATCTATGACAATAGTAATTACTGTTTTTTTGCTCTGAGGAAGAATAAAAAGACGGGGAAATAGGAAAAACATCTTTGAAAAATGGAACACCTTTTACATAAATGTCTAATGCATATTATAAAATTCTAAAAAAATAAAAGTCAATTCATTGAAACCCACCAGGAAATTACATAAATAATAGAATTAGTAAGTAAGGCCGTTAAAGCAGTTATTATACCTATATTCTACAAGCTTAAGAAAGTAGAGAAAAACATAATCGTGTTAATCAGAGACATGGAATATGAGGGGGGGAAGACCAAATAGAATATCTAGAAATAAAAAATATATAATGTCTGAGATAAAAAAAAAAAAACCATTGGATGGAATTAACAGCAGATTAGACACTGAAGAGAAACTTGAAGTGAACCTAATGACACAGCAGCTGAAACTATCCAAAATGAAACATAAAGAGAAATAAGGCTGAAAACAAAATAAAGAACTTCAGTCACCTGATATATGTGTATTTTGAGTTCCTGAAGGAAATAGAGAATGAGAGGGGGAAAGGAGCACAAAAATGAAAGCCAAAATTTTTCTAAATTTGATAAAAACTATAAAACTACGGATCAAAGAACTCAACGAACTCCAAGTACAAGTAATATAATGAAAACTACACCAAAGTACGTAATAATCAAATTGCTTAAAACAGTAAGCTAGAGAAAATCTTAAAAGCAGCCAAAGAAAAATGAAACTTTATATATAGAGGAACAAATATAAGAATAATATCAGACTTCTCATTGGAAACAATGAAAGTCAGAAGTTAGTAGAGTGATATCTTTACTAAAAGAAAGAAAAAAACTGTCAACTTGGAGTTCTATGCCCAGTGAAAATACTTTTCATAAATGAAGGCAAAATGAAGACTTTTTCAGACATAGAAAGCTGAAAACCTTTTTCACTTAGTAGATGTGCATACACGGAATGTTAAAGGAAGTCTTTCAGACAGAAGGAAAATGATGACTATACAAAGGTATGAAGAGTACACTTGGCCCTCCATATTCACAATTTCCACATCTGCTGATTCAACCAATCATGGATTGAAAATATTTGGAAAAAATGTTACATTGTTGCTGACATGTACTATGTACTATGTAATTAGGGTTATGATGGTTGCATCTGTACTGAACATGTACAGATTTTGTTTTCTTGTCATTGTTTCTTAAACAACTATTTATATGGCATTTACATTGTATTATGTATTATAAGTTATCTAGAGATGATTTAAATCTGGAGGATTGTGTAGCTTATATGCAAATACTGTGCCATTTTATATAAGGGACTTAAACACCTGAGGATTTTGGTATCCATAGGGGTCCTGGAACCAAAATCCCATAGATACCAAAGGGTAACTGTGCTGTAAATATGTGGGGAAGTATAAACAAATAGGAATTTATTATCCTCACATAACAAAAGGGTTGGAAATTAATACTGGGTGACTTTAATTCAGCTGATCAGTCTTCAAGAATTCCAACTCTTTTCAATCTTCACTCTGCCATACTTGATATTTGGACTTTTCATTCAAAAGCTTGTTGCCTCAAGGAGGCCTTTTCTTAAAGGGTTTCTATTCATGTATCAGTAAAGGAAAAACTTTCCTAGAAACTTCTCAGAAGACTTCTTAAGTCTTTTAGCTGAACTGGGAGGCTGTACAGTGAGTATCTTTCTTTCCAGCCTCTTCAATGCGAGGGAGAAAAAAGAAAGGGTGGTTAAGAATAGTGGTTGGGTTAACCAACTAATAGTGTTGCCACAGAATATTGACTAAAGGTATTAACCATATGTTTGGAGTTGAGATGAAACTCAAAGGGTAATTATCTGTCATATTATGTAGGGACCATTTATTAAGGCAGGGGCCCAAATCATAAAGATAGGGTCCCATAACCAATTTGGAGGGATAGGACCCCTGTCCCCCACAACTCTATGTGAATCTGGGACTTATAAAAGTACAAGATTGATTCTGTTCTTCGTGGCTACTCTTTAGTGAGTGCATAACAGATCCAAACAAGTCACCTCAAAATGGAGCAGCTTCACCAGACACTTCTACCTGAGTGTTATCCATTATCTGCCTATCAGTCCAAAGGTGTTCAGAACTCTTGGCCCACCCATGGAACACTCCTTTCCTTCATCAAGTGAGCCAAATGGAGAGCAAACGAATTGTCGACCTTTTTCCTTCCTCCTTTCTATCTCTTTTCTGTTCTCCAAGTCAAGGAGGATAAAGTCAATAAGAATCCTAAATCATTGCCTTTGTTCTCTCTTCTTTCCTATGTAGACTTTGGGTAAAGCCATCTGCTACTTAGAAAAGTTAAAGAAACTTGATTAGGGCTTTAAAATTAAACTAAATTCATTTCTTTCAGACTTTGGATCTTAACTTTAGATGCCATTGATGTTTCCAGTCCAAAGATAACAATATATAGATATTATTGAGCAAAGAGGTCTGGAAAGAGAGCAGTAAGTTCAAATGCTGTAGAAAGAAAAAAAAAATGAAGAGGATGTTATCATGTGCTTTGAGACTAATGAAAAAAAAAATCTCATCAGCTTAAGCAAATTGTACTCATTAGCCCAAGATATTGAGATACAGAGAAAACCAAAGGTAAAAAAAGTCTAGATTGAGCTCTGCTTCTTACCCTCTGAGAGCTGACATTTAACACTCAATATGTTTCTTCTATCCTTCTGTTAAGATACATACCCACTTGCTTTAGAGAATTCTCCAACTTAGTATGACCTGGTAGGACTCTTAATTATAAGTATCTCTTCTTTCTAACCACTTCCCCTCACCATTACCAAAGTGAAACGAATATGACCCAGGATTGACCAATCACAGTATCCCATCCCATCTCTTTAATTACAGTCAGCTATTCAAGAGTGGACACATGACACTGGTAGAACCAATCAAAATCCTTCCCTGAAATTGATACATGAGTATCGAGAGAGAGCAATTCTCTTTTGGAGTTACTAAACTTGAAAGATGTGAAATTGGAGTTGTTGGAGCCAATTTCCCCAGAGGCCTATCTGGAGTAGGAAAAAATGAGGCCAAACCACTGAAAGAAGCAGGGCACAAAGCTAGGGAAAGAAGAAAAGACTTGACCTGTTGTTTGAGTCCCTGAATCCAGTTATGCTTAAAGCCAGAGTCTGCCATGGAACCACCAAAATATAGGAACAAATAAGTTAGGATTCTCCCATTTGCAGTCAGAGAGCTCTGATTAATGCACATTGTTATTCCCCAATCTTGTCTACATCTTTAGCCTGAGAAAAGGGAAGAAAGACTATACTAAATGATTTGCACCAACTGAGGAAGAAGATCGAAGTATTAAAAACACCTAAAGAAGAGAGGTATTCTTTCCCTTTTTCACCACCCCCAACATACTCCCTCCAGCATCAGGTACATATTTAGTACACATTTGGGGGCACACTCTAAGAACAGCACTGTATTGTACTTTGGGGTATCACGGGTATTACTATATTTTCTAAGAGAGCGCTTGTTTTCTCTCCAGTGCGTGACCTATGCAAATTTTGCTTTTTACAGAGAGGTTTTATTTTTATTGTGCTACATTTCCTAAAGATACTTAGAATTAGCACATTTTGGAGTCCCCTGATCTGGTAGTTTTTAATGCAAGTCAATGAAAGAATGTGAGCCACACAGCAGCAAAATTCCTAAAATGCAATTTATTCTCCTAAGCAAAGGGGACTTGCATTATTACTCTTTATGTGCTCAAAAGTGATTGCTCCAGAAATTAGAATGAATTCATAAAGTGACCTTGGAGCATAGCATGACAGAGAATCTTGGAAAGTAATAGTAATAGTAAAGTAATAGGAAATAAATAATAGGAAATAAATAAATAGGAAAGTAAAGTAATAGTAAGAAATAATTAGTATTAACTGTAGGCCTGTTGTGAAGTAATCGTTTTACCTACTAGGCAACCCAAATGTGTGGGCTTCACCAGGCTAGGACTACAAATTTCAACCATGTATCTATTACTACTGAAACAAACACTCAATCCTCATTCCTCTGATTGCCACAAGTCATCTCTTCAGTGTGACCCAGTGGGAGAGGGGTGTCTATTGAGGGGTCAGGAATTGGTCTGTAAGAGTCTGCTGCTCTGGCCTCCTCACTTTGTAGTCTGTCTCCTGCTGAGATCACCACTGCAGGGGACACCTCTGTTCACCACTGATTCTCTCCATGGTTACCCCCAGTCTGGTGTCAGGGAAGGGGGTGTTGCTATCCACTTAGTTTCTCTCTCCCACATGTGGCAGTCTTAATCAGGAATCAAATGAACTTAAACAAAAAAGCCTTGTGTTGCCTAGGTAGAAGAAAACTCACAGAATTCAAGGGTAGGACGAGCAGCCCAGCCTCTTAAGAGACAGAACAAAAGGGATTAGGGAGTGGTCAAGTACAGTGGCAGATATCTTCTGTCTCTGTATCTTCTCCTGGGGCCTCTTGTTCACCCGGGCACCAGCTTCATTCTCCTCCTTCTCTCCTGACCTTCTTTACTTTTCCATTCACACTATGAAAAATGACTGTCCCAGCTTCCTTGGTTCCCTCTCCACGTTCTCTCACAGGAAATTCCCCTAATAAATTTCTTGTACATTTAATACTATTTTGATTCTTTTCAGAGGACCTGGACTAACACATCCAGTATGAATACAATCTGGGTTATTCCATCTTAAAAAGTACTGTGTGAAGAGCCGCAATAGCCCAGAGCTGTCATGGTGTATAGTCTGTATTCCAACATTAAGTGAAGTTCATGCTCCCTCATAAAAAAACAACTGGAAAAAATGTTCACAACTCTCCGAAAAATAGGTGATAATTTATAGGCATAGGGCAGCCTAAATTCATAAAGAACAGTTTTCCCTTTAAGGTCTGTAAAAGTTACACCCAATTTACATAATCAAACACATAATTTCTTGATCAAAAACCACTATATTTGAGTTCATTTACTGTATTCAATTTTCCTGCTAATGACAATGGGTGGATACTTTGTAGATATTTGCGTAATTTAAAAACAAAGTAGTGGCTTTTCCAGAACAGAGAGCTGTTGATTTCTCAATGTGTATCAAAATCTTCACTTCGTAGCAGGAAGAAACTGCTTGTAACGTCTAAATAGCAGTTTTTATTCCACTTTAAAAATCTCAAAATCCAATTTCTATCAAGACAACCCATTGCACATACATTGTCTCATTTAGTCCTAAAATAGTAATAATAATAATAATAATAATAATGTTTTCATTCATCTCCATTTTACAGAAGAAGCTGCATTTCAGAGAAATTAGGAAATGTACCCAAGGTTGCTTCACTCAGTCTTAGAGACAGAAATTAAACCCAGCTTCTCAAGTCTTTCCACTGCTTTCAGAGATGCCACTGACAATTTAGTTTGCTAAAATCTTTATTAATGATAGTGTAAATAATAACATATGAGTCTTTAAGCAAATTTGCCTGTCCTTTTTGTTACTTAAGAAAGTGAATGGTCTGCTTGCTTGGTCAAAATAGTTAAATATACGTAAATGTTTGCTATATATTGCTTAACACTCTGATGCACTGAAAAAACAAAAGCTAGATTTTCTCTTCCTCTTCCCGTTCATTGAGGCTGAGCTTTCCACTGGTACACAATAGGGGGTGGAGATAGGTATGTCCAGGGTTACGCAAATAAATAAATACAGATTTCTGACTGCAGAGAAAGGAGCTAAAAGCATGGAAACTGAGAAATATAGAATATACCCTGAGTGTTACACAGAAATTGGAAATATCAGCATGATGATCTGATTAGATAGATAGACCAACAGACATATACAGAGGGTGCCAAAAAAATGTATACACATTTTAAGAAAGGAAAACTGCATTAAAATTATAATACTCAATATATACTGATAACAAAAGATGAATCCAAGTCACGTTTGACTTCTGCAATTACAACAGGTGCAGAGTGGTTCCCATCAGAATCCAGACACTTGTGATTATGCTGAACTACTGCTTGAGCAACATCGATTAAAAGTGCCCAATTGTATACTTTTTTTGGCACCCCCAGTATAGTCGTGTGTGTTTGTGTGTGTGTGTGTGTGTGTGTGTGTGTGTGTGTGTTTTCTAGTTCTGTTCACTGAGAGGGTATAGAAGCAACGTATTCCTATAGCAATAAGTATATATAATGGTATATTTCTAGATACCATTATCCACTAAAAAGAACAAGGGCTCCTGGAAGAAATGGCTGACTCCAGAGCAAGAGCAGGGAAAATGCAAGATGTGTTTGTAACATTTTATGACAGCAGAGAGTAAAAAAGTTCTCAAAGAATGATGAGGAAATGTCTATAAGACACAGTCACCAGCTTGAAGGAACCACTGGCCAAGTCTGGGACAATTTGAGTATAAAAATAAAAAATGATAATAACAGATTGTAACCCTGTGAGGAATAGAGAAATCCCGAGTCCATACTGATTCTTTCTTTCTTTCTTTCTTTCTTTCTTTCTTTCTTTCTTTCTTTCTTTCTTTCTTTCTTTCTTTCGGAGAAAAGAAAACTCTCTTACTTAATAAATCTAGAAGGAATAATAGGACTAGAAAACCCCATTTGGTAATCATCAAAGTAATAATGTATTCGGGTTAAATACATTAACATATGCTAAAACTGGTGACAATTTGATGAGAGACAAGATAGTCACATGATCTCAAAGATTCTTGCCACAAAATAATTATTAATTATTTTATGATGGAGAACCTGGCAGACCCCTTCTTAACTACTGTGTTTCCCCGAAAATAAGACCTAACCGGAAAATAAGCCCTAGCCTGATTTTTCAGGATGATATCCCCTGAACATAAGCCCTGATGCGTCTTTTGGAGCAAAAATTCATGTAAGACCCAGTCTTATTTTCGGGGAAACACAGTAAGTGATAAAAGTTAATGAAACAAAATGACATCATATGCCTCCTCATATGATGCCTGGAGAATCACTACTGTGATTTACCTGCCAAAATGTATAAATTATAAAGATACATCTGACAAAACCTCATAATTGAGGAATGTTCTCAAAGCAACTGGCTTGGGCTTTTCAAAACTATCAAGGTCATGAAAGATAACTGAGAGACTGTTCCAGGTTGAAGAAGACTCGAGAAACGTGACAACTAAACATAACACATAATCCTGGATTGAATCCTGGACCTGTAAGGGACATTATTGAGACAAGTGAGCTCTGAATTAGGTCCGTAAATTAGATGATATTATTGGATCAATGTTAATTTCCTAGTTTTGATTGTTGTATTATGTCATTGCACTCAAGAAATATAAACTGAAATATTAAAGGGTAATGGGGCATTATGTCTACAATTTATTCTCTAATGATTCAGAAATAATAATAAGTGTAGGATCAAGGTGAACAGTATATGGAAGCTCTGTGTACTGTTTTGCAACTTTTTTTGTAAATGTGAAATTATTTCCAAATAAAAAGTTTTTAAAATGAAAAACTGTAAATATAATATTGTATATTAGCTATATTTAATTAAAAATATTTTTTAAAAATGAAAAACTGTGGCAGTTTATTTCCCAAAGAGCTCTAAGAACAGCAAAGTGCCCAAACACCTGTGGGATTAGAAGATTTAGGGAAAACAAAACAAAAATACTCATTTCAGTTATTTATGGCTGCATAATAAACCATTTCAAAATGGAGTGGCTTCATTGTATTATCTGTCATGACTCTGTGGATTGATTGGCCTCAGCTGGGCAGTTCTGTTCCATGTGACATCAAATGGGGACTGCACGAGGTTGGAACATCCAAGATGGCACACTCACATGCCTTGGTGAGGATAGCAGGAAAGCTGGGCTCAGATGAGCTACTGGAATGGCTGGCCTTCTTTCTCCATGCAGTGTCAGGGTCTCTCCTTTCTACATGACCTCTCTAAGTCACTTCTCCACGTGACCTCTTCAGCAGGACAACCAGACTTCTTACATGGCAGTTCGGACTCTTTTCAAAAGTGCAAAAGCGAAAGTTGCCCAGTACAGCTGACCCGTGAATAACTCAGGGGTTAAGGGTGTCAACCCCCCACACAGTCAAAAATCCGTATATAACTTTCGATTCCCCCAAAACATAACCACAGTATTCTTTTTTTTTTTTAAGATTTTTTTTTTTTATTGGGGAAGGGGAACAGGACTTTATTGGGGAACAGTGTGTACTTTCAGGACTTTTTTCCAAGTCAAATTGTTGTCCTTTCAATCTTAGTTGTGGAGGGTGCCGTTCAGCTTCAAGTTGTTGTCCTTTCAGTCTTAGTTGTGGAGGGCACAGCTCAGCTCCAGGTCCAATTGCCCTTGCTAGTTGCAGGGGGCGCAGCCCACCATCCCTTGCGGGACTCGAAGAGTTAAACCACCAACCTTGTGGTTGAGAGCCCACTGGCACATGTGGGAATTGAACGGGCAGCCTTCGGAGTTAGGAACCCAGAGCTCCAACCGCCTGAGCCACTGGGCCGGCCCAACCACAGTATTCTTAAGACTTAGGTCTGGAATCTGTCCAATGTCACTTTCACTGTAGTCTATAGGTTGAAAGGAAACAAAACAAAAAAGTAGGGAGATGTTCAAACACAAAAAAAGTATATGAGTTTTCACGTACCCATTGTCTAGCTTCAAAATTTTGTATGACATTTTAAATTTAATTTAAATTATTAGTCATTAAAAAAAATTAGTCACAAGACCAATCCAGAGTCTATGTGGGAGAGGACTACACAAAAGCATGAATAACTGGAAGTGTATTAAGGGCCACATTTGCAGCTTAGCTACCATACCACCACAGCTAATTTACCAGTCTCCTTGCCAGAAATTTGTTGTATTTTAAAATCATATTAAATAAGTCTTAGAAAAGCCAAATATGAACCAAAGCAAACTAGATTGAAGCTGAGAGGTGCTATATATAATCTCTTCTTCCTTCTGTCTGACCAGTAAATAACTTTGTGGTTGTTTCTAGTGGTTTTTAAAAATTTACTTTCTCTTCTCATTATAACCTTGTCATATGTGAGCAATAAACTAACTACCTTGATTATATTTTTATTAACTCTGTAGATTTCAAGGATAGGTTGAAATAACCAAATGAATTTAGATCATAATGTTCTTCCACTATGATGAACTGAAGTTTCACCAGCTTTACTGAGATTCGATTTAAATACTATGAAAATTATACAAGTATACAGTTCAATGTTTTTTCCATATGCTTACAGAGTTGTGTAACCATTACCACAATCAATTTTTTTTTTTAATTGGGGAAGGGGAACAGGACTTTATTGGGGAACAGTGTGTACTTCCAGGACTTTTTTCCAAGTCAAGTTGTTGTCCTTTCAATCTTAGTTGTAGAGGGTGCAGCTCAGCTCCAGATCCAGTCGCCGCTGCTAAGTTGCAGGGGACGCAGCCCACCATCCCTTGCGGGAGTCGAACCAGCAACCTTGTGGTTGAGAGGACACGCTCCAACCAACTGAGCCATCTGGGAGCTCAGCAGCAGCTCAGCTCAAGGTGCTGTGTTCAATCTTAGTTGCAGGGGCAGAGCCCACCATCCCTTGCAGGGCTCGAAGACTTGAACTGGCAACCTTGTGGTTGAGAGCCCACTGGCCCAAGTGGGAATCGAACCGGCAGCCTTCGGAGTTAGGAGCATGGAGCTCTAACAGCCTGAGCCACCGGGCCAGCCCCCACAATCAATTTTTTCACAGTCAATTTTAGAATATTTTCATCACCCCCAAAAGAAACCTGCTACCTGTTTTCAGTCATTCCCCAGTCTACCACCTCCACTCCCAGTCTTAGGCTCCAGTGATCTACTTTCTGTCTCTATTGATTTACCTATTCTGGACAATTCATATGAATGGAATCATACAGTATGTGGTCCTTTGTGACTGGCTTCTCTCAATCAGCAAGTTTTCAAGGTTTATCCATGTTGTAGCATGTAGCATGTATCGGTACTTCATTCCTTTTTGTTGCTGAATAATATTCCATTGTGTGGTTATACCACCTTTTGTTTATCAGTCAGCTGTTCATGGGCATTTCGACTGTTTCCATTTTTGGGCTATAAAGAGTAATGCTGCTATAAACAATCATGTTCATGTTTTTGTGTGGTCATGTGTTTTTATTTCTTGAGTTGATATCTGGGTCCATTAATATTTTAATATATTTTATAATGTATTGATTTTATAGATTTAATTAATTTATACAATTAGTTAATTACGTATAATTAATTATATTTATATATTTGATTTAATATATTTTATTAACATACCTGGATCCATTGATATTTTTATGAGAAAATGAATGGGTTTTTTTTCAGTTATTAAACTTCATCTCTCTAATATAGAGTGAACTGCAAACAATAGTCCATTTGGGGGAAGGGTATTAGAGAATTTGATGGGAACTTTATTCAAAACATAGAGGAACTTAAGCCCTTAGATACTGAAGTGTAACTGCATGGTTTAAAAATCTTGATTCTACCACTTACAACATATGTGACCTTAGGCAAGTTACTTAACCTCTCTGAGCTTCAGTTTCTTTGTCTGCAAAAGGAAGGAAAATATAATAACTACTTCATAAGATTGTTGTGAGGATTAAATCAAATACCTCTAACCCTAGTGCAGGGCACATTGTAAATATGTATTAATTGTTAGTAATTATTATCAATAATTTATATGTTGCTATATTTTTACATTTTTTGTAATGAACATACATTGCTTTTGAAAATTTAAAAACAATTTTAAAATGTGTGAAGTCAACCTTAATTTTGCATATTTACTACTTTAAATGCATTCTTACATTTAAAATCATGCTTTAAGCTGGAAAATAGAGATTTGACTCTACTTTCTTGGTGTCTGTGTTTTAGATTAGCTGAGGAAATGGAGATCTCAATTGTACTTTTCCATTTTATAAACCAAGGAGGGAGAATTTCCTGGGCAAAAATATTCATGAAGCTGTGGC
The DNA here is from genome assembly GCF_036562045.2 of Rhinolophus sinicus. Classification (NCBI taxonomy): domain Eukaryota; kingdom Metazoa; phylum Chordata; class Mammalia; order Chiroptera; family Rhinolophidae; genus Rhinolophus; species Rhinolophus sinicus. The sequence continues at coordinate 50,817,657 of NC_133757.1, read as the reverse complement.
ACCATTTATACCAAAATTGATCCTGAAACAAATACTAACAACATTAAATTTCCTAGTCTATACAGGGTTGCTTTCATTATTCCATTGATCATTTGGGTCTTTGAAGCAAAGCTTTTCTAACTAAATTTCTTTTTGACCCTTAAGGCATTTTGTTTTAGTACAAAGAAACTCTTTTAATAACCTCGCATCTTGCCAAAGGTTCTGTCTCATCTCCCTATAGCTGATTTGAGCATTCCATTTAAATTCGTTGCCTATAAAATTAGTAATTATATATTATTTCTCTAGTGACTCCAATCTTAAATAATGATATCCCTCCAATAAGGCTTGTTCTATTTATAGGGCTTAAAGAGAAATTAGATTTTTAAGAGAAAATAACAGCAATACTAAAAGTAATTATTAAAATTTACTCTAGAAGCCATACTTTGGCTTGTTTTCTACTGTTTTATTCATGTTTCTGGTCAAAACAGGGGTACCGAATGAGGAGTTTGTGAGGTCCTCACTCTGGCTTCTCTCACCCATGCTTGGATTCAACAAGTGGCCACTCACTAGTATCTCTAAACAGTATACCAGGGCCATTTTCCAGACCTCAGGAGACCTTGTAAGTACCTATAAGGTAACAAGTACTGTGCTCAAGGCTATCTTTATGTGTCTTCATGTAACAGCTTTATTGAGCTATAATTCATATACTCTGCAATTTATCCGTTTAAAGTATACAGTTCAATGGTTTTAGTATATTCACAGAGCTGTGCAACCATCATCACCACAATCAATTTTAGAACATTTTTATCACCCCAAATAGAAACTCCATACCCATTAACAATACTCCCTTTTTCTCCCCAGCCCTAGGCAACCACTGATCTAGTTTCTGTGGCTACTAATTTACATATTCTAGAAATTTCATATAAATGGCATCATGTAATATGTGGCCTTTTGTGTCAGACTTCTTTCATTTAGCATGTTTTCAAGGTTTATCCGTGTTATAGTCTGTATCAGTACTTCATTCCCTGTTATGGCTGAATAATGTCCCATTGTACCCCATTTTGTTTATCCATTCATCAGTTGGTAGACATTTGTGTTGTTTCCACCTGTTGGTTATTGTGAATAACACTGCTATGAACATTCATGTGCAAGTTTTTGTGTGAACATATGTTTGCTTTTCTCTTGGGTATATACCTAAGAGTGGGATTGCTGGGTCACATGGCAACTCTATATTTAACCTTTTTAGAAACTGCCAGACTCTTTTCCAAAATGACTGCAACATTTTTACATCAGGCTTATCTTATGATCTGCTTGGTATAGGGTTAATTGTTGTTCTATTTGGGTATGGTCTTGGAAACAGGCTGTTGTTGTAAAGGTAAGAAATTTCTGTCAAGATTCTCATTATATTATGATCTGAACTTAGCCATCAGAAGAGTTTGGTGTTTCCAATAGTTTTTTTTTTTTAATTAAAGTTTATTGGGGTGACAATTGTTAGTAAAGTTACATAGATTTCAGGTGTACAATTCTGTATTACATCATCTATAAATCTCATTGTGTGTTCTCCACCCAGAGTCAGTTCTCCTTGCATCACCATATATTTGACCAACAGTTTTTAAAATAAGGTGATTAGCATTCTTCTGTCTAGAGAGAAAGAAATTATATTATTTATCAAGTTTCCAGAATTCTATAGACTGTTATAGAAGACTTTCCTCTTCTTACCCTAAGAGGCTGAGTGGGCTTTAGGGGCAGGTGGAGCAAGGCATAGTGGTATAAATTAAGGGGCAGTTGCAGAAGAAAGTATGTCCCCCTTATCATAAGGAAATTCTTCTCACTTACCACCTCCCTGGTTGCAGAAGTCCAAAATTCATATGAGCTAATCAATTTTTATTATAGTCATTCACACCTTAGCCCAAATTACTTTAACAATCACACTTTCTTTCTGGTTAAGTACAGTTGGCTCAAACTAAGGTGTTCTGATAATAGAGGAGGTCCTAAAAAAGAGATGGAAAAGGAGTAATTTTACAGCCTAAAAAGGGGACTGAATACTATAAACATTCCATTTATTAGATCATCTACTCCGCATAACAACTCCATGAGATAGACACTATTATTTTAACTTTAAAAGAAAGGAAAAAGGCTCAAAAAGTTAAGTAACTTACTGAAGTTCCTACAGGTATGTGGAGAGCTGGGATTTTAAATCAAATCTGAGTCCAAAAAAATAAGAGCATCCTCATTCTACTCTGGAGAGAGAGCAGACCGTGGAGTTGGGGGTGGGGGGGTGGGGGGGAGCTGGCAGGGAGGGAATGTAGAGAGTAGGGGTGTGCCAAAACCAAACTTTGCCTTCTCTACAAATTTTTTGTATGTCCCTGGTTGCCACAACCACTTGCTGGCAGCACCCCGCGACCCCCAGTGGCTCAGCTGTGCAGAAGTGCTAATGAGTCTGTAAAGACTTCCCAGCTGACGGGAGCTACTGTGTTTGACTAAGTTAGGTTTCCAGCAACTGCTGCTGCCTGGGCCACACGCGCGCCAGCAAAACTTCCTTATTTGGAAAAGTCTTTTCCATCCTATTTGGGCAGAAAGAATACAATCTCACATTTTAGAAAAACAAAATGCTTTGGCCTACATCTGAAGGGGCACTTGAAAACACAAAAAGACAGAAATGCCAAAAAAAAAAAATAAGTATATTTCAAATACTTGGCTCAAGTGGAAGGTGGGGGAAAGGGGGTGCTTCATCTGAGAGTTCAAAGAACATTCACAAACCCTTTTTTCTTTAACTCCAGAAGCTGTTCTAGTTAGCAATGAGCTTTGAATCACTTTTTATTGGAGTTAAGAAAATGTGTATTTGAAATTATCTATGCTACTGAAGCTGGAAGGGATATACTTTCCCAGCTTCAATAGCATAAATAGTGGCAGAAGAATATACTTTCTCAGGTATGTGTTAGCACTTCTTCTCACACCCTGAGCAGGGGTCATATTTGAAAAGGCAGGCCCAAGCAGATATTTGCAGGATGGGCCAGTGGGATCAGCGTGAGCCTTAGCTCCTGTCATTCCTGGAAATTTCCCTGGCAGCAGCTTGTGAGAAAGACGATAAGAGAAGACTTCAGTCAAGCCTCAATTCTGCCACTAAATTGCTGGGTGAACTGGGCTGTTTACTTAACTCTGGGTGGACCGCTGTTTGCTCTTCTCTGAGGAGAGGATGGACTAAATGGTCTTTCCAGAACTGACTTTCTAATGTATGATTTCCCTGATTGTGGAAAGGCCTTGTCTAAGCTAACGTGTGCAGTAGAAACCATGGGTTTCTGATGCTCTCTATACCCACCCTCATTTCCTAACTTCCCTCCTGGTACCCTCATGCCCTCAGTCCTTCTGGAGCTCAGGCCTGTTTTGCTTCCTGGAGTGACCTTCCACAGGACCCACTGGTATTCAAAGCCCAATGAGCCCGCTATCCTCCCCAGTGTTTATCAAATCTTATCTGTCCCTTGTTTCATTCTCCCAGAATCTGTTCTCCCCTCAACCCCCAGCCCTGAGTGATGATGGCTAAATCAGATAAAATAACCCTCATTGACACTTGCGAACATGTAAGTCCTCTCACACACATTATAAATAATCAGAATATACATGCTCCCCCCTCCAAGTTCCTAATATCTGCATGATTCATTTATGTGGAAGGAGAGTGTTGGTCTCCTGTGCCCCTCAAATTACATTAAGGTTGGATTGCTTTCTGTGATCGGGGAGACTTGGGAGAAGTTGTCTTATCTTGGCAGGAATATTTTAAACTCAAGATGGAGATTTTGTTTTCCTCTGCATTAATCTGCAGCTAATGCGAGTGAATATTATCCTTGTTTAATTACATCCACTAACCAACTGACACAACTTCCCTGGGGAAGAAGCTTATCCGACTCTGACTCATGCTTTACAGCATGTTGGATTTGAGGAAATGGATAATATACGCCCTGCTGGCTTTGGAATTTTAAACAGAAACCCACATTCGGTTGAGTCTCCGGCTTACTCCCAAATATGGGAGAATGTGTGTCCCAGCCGCGGTTGCAGGAGGCAAGCTCAGTGTGACAAAAGGCAAAACCCACGGAGTATGCTGAGCGCCAGGCTTGAAGTGCCAGAGCTAGAGCCAGCATCCACTTAAAGGAAAAGGAACAACCCCAGGAAGCAGGAGGCAGGCCACAACCCCTAAGGACTCTGTCCCTTTTCTAGAGTTACCTTGATGATGTTACGGCAGTGAATGTTTTATTAAAAGTGAAACGCATCGCCAGCACCAGGGACTAAAGAGAAGCATCGTCAAGGCTTTAGAGCAGTGCTCACAGACACAGCATGTCAGAACAGGAGGTGAAATGATTCCAGCCTTGTGCTGAGCTGGTGAGGTCACCCTGGACCCAGATCATGGTGAAAAACCCTCTGGGGGCCAGTGTGCCCCAGGATACTCTGAGAATTAAAGATGTTACCAGGATAGAACTAATTGGGGTAATTGGTCTAGTGTCTGAGCTGAAGGTGCAGGGAGCAGTATCCCAGAGCAGAAAGAGATGGCTCCTCAGCTGGAGGCCAAATAAGAAAAGGTTCCCAGTCCCCCCTTCACCGCTGCCACTCCATGGCTGAGCTTCTGCCCATATCCCCTAATGCTCCATGTGCCCACTTACAAACTCTTCTCCTTCAGGGCTGTCCTTCTTCTTTCTTAGAAAAAAAGTCTTTGTTTTTATTAAATATATATGTGTGTATGTGTGTTCTTTGAAAAATATATAGAAATGTAACAATAACAGCTCCCATTTATGGAGCATTTTCTTTGCATAAGACACTATATTAAGGCACTTAATGTGCATCATTTTATTCAAACTTCATAATATCCCTATGGAGTCGGTTTATTTTTATCTGCAGATGAAGATTAAAGATTACAAATATGAAGATTAAAGTTCAGACAGGTGAAGTAACTTGTCCAAACTCACATAGCTAGGATGGGGCAAAGGTGAGATTTGAACTTAAATATTTGTTCTCCACAGGCCGTGTGCTTAAGTATGACATATGCTGCCTTAAAAAGTACAAGGAAGAGAGAAAATATCAACGCCAATCCACCACTCAAATATTACCCCTGCTGTTGTCCTTCCAGACTTCTCTTTATATACATGTGTGTGGTGTTTATTTTAACATGATTTTAATAGAATAAAATCTGAGGTTGGTTAGGCTTCTAGGAAAAGGGAGAATGAGTCACCCAATGTCATTTATTCAGATTTCTCTTCCCCTTGAAAAGCTCTAGCTCAGGGAGCCTGCACTTGGCTCAGTCCCAAGCCCTCTGCTCCTGTCTCCAAAAAGCTTGTGTGTCTTGGTGGGTGTGTCATGCCAAGCACACAGTAGGCACTCAATTAATTCTCCCCAGTTCTATCATCAGAGATAGATTCTTCTGTGATCCTTGGCCTCTGCTCCAGTGTAGGTATTTGAGAGCTGTGGTTCCTTCCCTCTCCGGCTGGTGTTGGTGTTGGTGTTGGAGCCAAAAAAGGAACCGACTGTCCCCAATGAGCCTAGAAATACAGGCATCACTTTGGGGAGCAAAATTAATGCTACTACTGCTGCCTTAGGACTGCCATTTTAAAACCCTTGCTGAATTTGTAATCCTGGTCTTTCTCATGGCTGCTGATGAGGAATGAAGCCCGGGTGGCAGAGATAGTCACAGGTGAGGTTGGATGTATGTGTTGTGGGAGTGGGAGAAATAGAGGAGGGCCCAAATTCAACGGCACTTCTGGAACTCATATGAGCTCCTGTCATATGGTCCATCCAGACCTCAGGGGTCTGCAGAATCACCCACAGCCGATGAAGGCACTAACTTTGGGGGCAGTGACATTTCCCTGCTTCTTTGTCAGACCTCAGCTGAACCAGCAGAGCAAACGCTTGTCACATCAAAGCAGATCATGACAGCAGCTAATAGGGACTCAGGAAACCTGTCTTTCCTTCCTACCTCCCACTAACCAGCACCTGCCCTGCCACACACACAAACACACACATTCTCTAAACAAAAATTTAAAAGATATATTTTAAAGTGGTAAATTTTATGTTATACATATTTTACCACAACTTAAAAAAAAATGCCAACCTAAGTTAAATATTCTATTCTCTCTTTTTTCCTATGGCTGTATATTCCTAGTGGTTTTTTTCCCCAAGCACTGTAATTCACGTTATTTCATGTGATCCCCTCAATTTATGATATAATAAGAGTGGCTGTCATTAGATCCTTATACCAGGGATTACTAATTTTTTTCTTTTAACTTTTTGTGGAAGTATAACATATACAGAAAAGTGCACAAATCATAAACATACAACTCTATAAATTTTCAAAAGGCAAACACCCCATGTAACCAACACCTAAATGAAGAAGCAGAACATCACTAGCTCCCCAAAAACCCCCTCTTGATCCCTCCCAGTCACTAATCCTCAAGGGTAACCCTATTCATAGATTTAAAGTATAGATTAATGTTTCCTGTTATTGAACTTGACGTAAATGGAATCATAAATATGCACTCTTTTATATCTGGTGTCTTCCTCTTAATGTTAAATTTGTGATATTTATCCTTATTGTTGTATGTACTTATAGATGATTTAATCCCATTGCTGTATAGTACTCCATTGTGTGAATTCAACATGATTTACTTATTCATTCTATTGTTGGTGGAATTTGAATTGTCTCTGGTTTTCAGCTATTACAAATAGTGTCCTTATGAATATACTTGTACACGTCTTTTGGTGAACATGTGTATTTCTAGAAATGTAATCACTTCTCACAGGATACGTATAGGTTCAACTTTGGTAGATATTGCCAAACAGTTTTCCAAAGTGGTTGTACCAATTCACATTCCCAATAGCAATGTATGGGCATTCCGGTTGCTCCACTTAGTGTTTTTTCTTTTTTATTTAGCCATTCTGGTGGATGTGTAGAAATATCCTATTGTGCTTTTCATTTGCATTTTCCTGGTGATTAGTGAATTGAATAACTTTTCATATATTTACTAGCCATTTGGATATTCTAGGGACTTTTGCAAGTTTTTTTCCTGGTTATTAAAGTAATAGAAGTTAATTGAAGAAGGTTTGGCAAATACAGAAAGAAATCATGATAGATTTATACCATGTCCATTTAGCTAAACTGGAACTATGCTTTTCAGAATTCCTTTCCTTGTCTGCTTCTGGTCTAGGGTTGGCCACAAGAAAATTTGCACAAGATTTGGAGGGCAGAAGCAAAACATCCATGTTTATGCTCAGAAGGTCAGTACAGAGTCAGGTGCAGTTACAGCTCATACACGTCATCTCAGATCTACTGGCTCACATTGTTTCCGTGGGACAGCAATTGGGCCCATGTTTCCTTCAGTTCCAACCTTCAAAACTCATCCTATAGCTTTCAACTCCTGGGCCAAATATGTGTTTAGCTACATGACAAAGGACTCAGCTCCTTTTGCAAGTCACCCACATCATAGAAGTTGGAGGTTTTGGAGGAAACAAGAGAATGATACAGGCCTCAATTCACCTTCGTGGGCACCACATCAATCTTGCAGGGTCCAGTTTGTCCTTGCTATTCCATACTTCATGTCTATTCTCCTTCCTGACTACTTGCCCTCCAGACTTCAGGTCCAGCACCAGAAGCATAAGCAACAGTCACATACAAGCTGTTTAACCAGCTCCCACAATTGCATTAACATCAAATCCCTATAATAAACCTCTTTCTCTGTCATCCCTACTAGTTCTGCTTCTCTGATTAAACCCTGACTGATACAAGCATTAAGAAGAAAAGCAAATTCACCTGTAATCCCACACCCAGCGGGGACTGCTGTTAACATTTCAATGTGCATTCTTCCTGCCTGAAATATTTCAGTTGAAGAGAATGAGCCCCGGAGAGATTAAAGACTGCTCAGGGCTCCACTAGCTGGTGGCAAAGTTAAGCCTTCAGAAGTCTGGTTTCATCCCTGCTAATTTGGTACTGCTTTCACCATGTCTCAGAATCCGAGTGACCCTTTACTCCTCCATCCTTCCTGGGTGCCCCTAGTTCTGAACACAAGCTCTGAGCCTGTGAGAGACGGTTTCAGGCACATTTTCCTGGGCTTTACAGACACCTACTTTTATAGCTTCCCCATTTTGTTCTGACCAAATTGCAGGAGTTCCACCTTTCTGTTCCTCTTCAGAAAAAAAAAAAAAATGTCTTTTACAACTCCAGTCATTGTGTCATCCTCTTCCTGAGAACTGACTGAGAAGTGATGGCCACCAGGGGGCCAGAGAGAGTCCTAAGGCCTGCTCTTCCCATCAAACATAGCTCCCCAGATATCAGCTAGAGATGTAGTCCTTTGATTTTAAACATTACTGTCTCAAGAATTCTGTTTTAAAATATAAGTACTCCTGAGAGAGGTAACACATAAAATTCTTAATTTTTCATAAGGAATGATTCCCCACATGCAGTGATAAGTGATATGGTGTAAAAGGCTTTCGTAGCGAGCAGGCTGGGCAGGGAGTGGCCGGGCAGAGAAGCTCAACACAAACGGTGCCTACCTTGCAATGTGGCTGAGACTTCCTGGACTCTGAGTTTCACAAGAACAGAGTCAAAGGGGTTTTTCTGCTCACAGTTGAGACTTGGGCTTAGGCTCTGCTCCTTACCTGGAGGATGGACCTGTTAGGAAGACAGATTTGCTTCCCTGAGAAGAACAGAATCAAAAAAGGAGCAACTAGAGATGGAGTGTAATAGAAACTAGAGATGATGAGAAGAAACTGGTGACACGCTGTCGCAGCACAGTAGTTCTGCCTGGCTAGTTTCTTGAAGAGGAACAAAAAGTGGATGTTGTAGTTAAGGTTTCTCGCTTTTTTTTTTTTTAAGATACTGTTGGCCTCTTTCCTGATATGCTCCTGTCACTGCCCCCCACCCCCAAGTGGAAAGGACATTTACCCCACGTGCTGGCTACTGAGCTGGGTGCCCCAGACTGGCAGGGAGGCTACAGCCCAAAGCACAAGACTGCCCAGGAGTAACATTATCCTGTCAGGGCTAAACAAGGAACTGAGTGTTTAGAATAACTTCAAGAAAGTCGTGGGCGTTTCCTCTGTCAGGGAAACAAGAAACCACAGTGAGATAATGGATAGCTATATTCAGGTCACAGATTATCAGCTGCCACTGCTGCTTCCTGTTCAGAATTCTATGAAACTTCTTTCTAGTCACTGGAGTCTCATGGATTCTGAGAATGTGACATTTAGTGATGTGGGGTTTGGGAGCTCTGCCTGAAAATCTGACATACCCCAGAGATGGAACTGTTCTTTTGGGGCGAGGCTTGAGGGGCCTGTTCCTGGTGGAGTGCGTGGTGGGTGAGGGACCAACGGTGAGAATAACTTTTACTGAATTCTTAGTATTTTTCAGGCTCTTGCACTAAGAGGTTTTTGTGCACTATCTCATCTGATTCTTAGAACCACCTTATGCAAAAGACAAGTGTTGGAGATGACATAGAGAGAATAGAACGCTTATGCCCTGTTGGTGGAAATGCAAAATGGTGCAACCACTGTGGAAAACAGTGTGGCAGTTTCTCAAAAAATAATTAAAAATAGAACTACCATATGATCCAGCAATCTCACTTCTGGGTATTTTCCCAAAAGAATTAAAATCAGGATCTTGAAGAGTCACCAGCAGTCCTACACATATGTTCATTGCAGCACTGTTCACAATAGTCAAAACATGGAAATAACCTAAATGTCCCCTGAAGGTGAATGCATAAAGAAAATTTTTGTATGTACATCCAGTGGAATATTATTCAGCCTTAAAAAGAAAGGAAATCCTCAAACTTTGCAACATGGTTGAGCCCTGAGGACATTATGCTAAGTGAAATAAGCCAGTCACAGAGGACAAATACTGTATGATTCTACTTATATCAGGTATCCAAAATAATCAGACTCACAGAAGCAGAGAGTTGAATAGTGGTCGCCAGGGGCTGGAGGGGGAAATGGGGAATTGCCAATCAATAGGATTAAGGTTTCAGTGATGCAAAATGAATAAGTTCTAGAAATCTGTTATATAGCATCATATCTATAGCTAACAATATTGTCTGGCATACTCAAAAATCTGTTTAGGGGTTACATCTCATGTTAAGTATTCTTGCCGCAATAAAATTAAAATTTAATTTAAAAACCACCCTATGAGAGGGGTACTATTATTATCCCCCTTCTATAATTGAGACAAAGGGATCAGAAATGTTATGTAACTTGCCTGGGGGTGGGGGTTTAAGGGAATGGGGAGTCACAGTGTTAGAACTGGGGACTGGGAACCAGAATCAAGACTTCTCTCTCTCTCTCTCTCTCTCTCTCTCTCTCTCTCTCTCGGTACTTTACTGAGCTATCACTTACATACACTTAATATGTATACACCCATGTGACCACCACCCAGATCATAATTAGAATATTTTCATCACTCTCAAAACTTCCTTCATGCCCCTTTCCAGCAAATACCCAGTGCCCCTGACTCCCAAGGTAACCAATATTCTGACTCTGTCTTCACAAATTTGTTTTATGTATGTATGCTTGAGCTTCATGTGAATAGAATCATACCCTTATATCTGGCTTCTTTTGCTCAAAACAGTGAGTCTAGGGTTTGCCCACATGGTTACATGAGTAGGTTTTTTTCCTTTCAATTGCTGAATAGTATTCCATTTTATGAAAATACCACCCAAGTTATTTATCTGTCCTCTTGTTGATAATATTTAGGTTGTTTCCAGTTTTAGGCCATTTTGAATAACACTGCCATGAACATTCTTCTTAGGCAGGAATATGTTTAACTTTATAAAATACTGCCAAACAGTTTAGTTGTTCCACATTCTTGTCAGCACATGGAATTGTCAGTCTTTTCACTTTAGCCATTAGAGCAAGTGTGAGAATCAGCTTTCTGATTCCAAAGCCCATGCAGCATCTTAAATCTCTCGAGGATATAGGATCCTCCTACATCCATGGCTCCATCTTGGGTGGGAACAAGTGGCGTAGGTACCATTTATATGCTGGCAACAAGGATGGAAAATGGTTTCCTGGAACACCTGGGTGCCAGGAAATCTGTCACCTCAGACTTGGTAAATAGATCAAGGAAAGAAACTTAAGGACTAAATTTTCTTCTCCATTCACCTCTATGAGAACACTACAAAATCCATTCACTCTTTGTTCATTCACTCCTTCATTCATTTTTATTACAAAAGTAACACATGGTACACTGTAACACATTCAGACAGTACAGAAATGTAAAAATAAAAAGGCAGAAATCTTCCATGTAGGTATGCATATATGTGTGTATACAAATTTTTAAAAAGAAAAATGAAACTGTACTAGATGTGTTCTGTAACTTGCTTTTTTAACTTAATAGCTCATGGACATCTTTCTATATCAGTAAATACATGTCTACCTCATTCTTCTGGATGCTTGTATTGTATTCCATTGAATCATGTACCGCGATTTAGATGTTTTCCTAACCCTCATTCTCTATACATTCAATAAATACTTATTCAGCGCCAATAGGAAAAATTAAATAAAGTGTGGGGCTTGCAATGACAGGTTTATCCCAGAATACTATGGGAGCCCAGGGGAGACCCACAGACTGAGAAGCCTGTATCTGACAGGACACATAGCATTGAGGATGGAACAGAAAAGCGTGAACTAAAAGGCCAGCTTCCCAGCACTCTCCCTCCCACCCAGGCCTTGGATTTCAAGGCAGGACCCAGGACCCCCAAGGGGAGCTTTGGGAATGTAAGCTGAATGGAGCAAGCAGTTTGCTTTAGATTAATAAATTGATTTTGCAGAAACAGGAAATTTCTCTCATACTTTAAGTCCTGAAATAGAAGAAATATGCTGGGATGCACTGGGATTTAGGGAATTTGGTTAACACTGTGAAGTAAATTTGATGTGCATTTTGAATCCGACAATCTCAACGTGAACTATTACACATTTCTCAAAAGGGCTTTCATTGAAAATCAAGGAATGGCCACAATCAAGAAACATTCACACAGTAATAAAACGGAGAGAAGAAAACACCTCTAAGTATTGCTGGTCTCAGAGGTGCAGGAAACAGAACCCTTCTTTCTCTGTTGGGGAGACTGACAATCAGGCAGCCCAGAGAGGCCAGTGCAGCCTGGCCCAGCCTTCCTCTTTAGCCTGGCTGCCCAATTTTCCCCTGACAGTGGCGCTGCTTTTCTTCCAACCCAGCAACTGTCTACCTCAGGGCCTCCACACATACCTTCCCTTTGGCTGAAAGGCTCCTTCTCTTCCAGGCCCCCAGTCTACCTAGTCTATTCCTATTCCTCTTTTAATTCTCAGCTTCATGGAGGCTGTCTCTGAATGCCCAGTGGAAATCAGGTTCCTCTGTCTACATTCTCCGACAACCCTGTTCTTTTCCTTCAGAGAAATTACCAGTTACAATAATATATTGTGTGATTATTTGTTTAGTAATAATGTCCTCCAATAGGACCTGTGTCTGTTTTGTTCATAGCTGAATTCTTTTTGTTCATAGCTGAATGTCTGATACAAATTAATATCCAATAAATATTTGTTGAAAGAATGAATGCTTTCAAGGGCAATCTCTATCAAAATGGTAAATGTAGTACCATTTAAATGACTACATTTACATGGTACTACATTTACATGGTAAATGTAGTACCATGGTAAATGACTTAGCCATTCTACTGAAAGAATCTATCCTACAGAAATAACACAACTGCAATAAGGTATAAGTGCAAGTGTATTCATGGACACACCATTTGTTGTAGCAGAGGTTTAGAACATGCCCACATATGGTACATCATTCAATGGACTACTATGTAACCATTCAAAAGAATGACAAATATATACATTTACTGATATGAAAAATGGCAAGGGAGGGATGAATAGGCACAGCACAAAGGATTTTTAGGGCAGTGAAACTACTCTGTATGATACAAAAATCATGGATATATGTTATTATACGTTTGTCAAAACCCATAGAAGCTCACCAAGAGTGAACTTTAATGTAAACCATGGACTTTGGGTGATAATGACATTTCAGTGTAGGTTCATCAATTGTAACAAATGTACAACTCTGTGGTGGCATGTTGATAGCTGGATACATGTCTTATATTAATATATTATATATGCTTGATTGACTTATTTTCATTTCTTTTTCAATGTCTTTGAGCTGGCGCTGACTTTTACTTTCTTTTTTCAACTTTCATTTCGGAATAATTTAAGTTTTACAGAACAATTGCAAAGTTAGTACAGAGAGTTCCTATACAGCATTTACCCAACTTGCCCTCATATTAACAAATTACATGTACTTAAAAAACTGTCCATTTGTCAAAACTAAGAAATTAACATGAGAACAGTGCTATTAACCTAAATACAGACATTATTTAGACTTTACCAGTTTTCCCACTTATGTCCTTTTTCTGTCCCAGGATACCACACTGCATTCAGACAAATAAGTTTTCACAAATTTCACTTTTTCTTAGGTTTCTCCTTTTCTCTCCCTACCACAGATAGCACTAACACGGGCTCAGAGGGCCTTCGAATGAAGGCACTTTTTCTGTCTCCTTGCTTTCAGGCTAAATGTTTGTTGTCCTTATGTGATTCTCCACAGACTGCCTTTGAAGACCCCATAGATATGAAGCACTTTGGTCAAACAAATCCTGCTCACGGTTCCCTCTAGTAGGGTAAGTTGGACAAATGTCTTCAATTCATGGTACATCCCTTCATCATGGCAAGTAGGTGTCCTCTTTTACTTTTTCCCCATTCATTTCCCTCCTCATTTATTCTTCTCCCCGCACCATAAGAGACACTCACTATAGTGCGTTTAATGTGTGTCGTTGGGTATATAGGCCTTCCTGACAGAGAAACAGGGCTCTTTTGGGGATAGATGTGACTTTAGCCGACACTAATGGTATTATACCATAGATCTTATTGTATTTCTTTTTATGTGACACATGTTATTAAGATAGTTGTGTGGCTTAGGACATCTGGTTCATTGCGTCTGACTGCTGCACAGTACTGCAAAGCATGCATCCACACATTTCACTTCTCCATTTCTCCAGTGATGAACACCTAGGTCGCCTCCACCTACAATCCTCTGACAAATATGCTTATTTATCTTCCGTTAGGGACCTGTGTGAGTGAGATCATTGGCACTCTGGGAATAGCATATCAAAGTCATGAACCAGAGTCAGATGCCTTCCAGAATGGTTCTACAAGTTATTACTCCCACCAACAATGGTTCTCTTTTCCCCACATCCTTGCTAACACGTGGTAGGTAATATCTGACTTGTCTAACTTTCGCCAAGCTATGGACACAGAGTAATACCATGTTTGAATTTGCATTGCTCAGCTCACTTCTGAAGTTAAGCTTCTCTTCACACACTTGTCAGCCATTCTGATTTCCTAATCTCTCCATTGTTCACTTTTCCATTGGATTTCTGGTTGTTTTCTTGTTGAGCTGCAGGAGTTTCCTGTACATTCCAGATAGCAAACCTTTGCTAACACATATCTCCTCCTGCTCTGTCTTGACGGGGCCTTATATTCCTCGGCCTGAGCTTACTCTCAGGGAATCAATGCAATTCACTTGATGAGATCCAACCTCTCATCCTTCGCTAAATCTCTCACGCTTTAGTCACCCTCCCTGATCCAGGAACAATGAAAGTATCCCTCCTTTTGTGAGCCCATTTGAAAAGTAGTCAGGTTGGGGTCATCTGTCTAGCCTGCCCTCCAAATTACCCATGTTGATTACTATAAAATGCAGGATAGTGGTTGCTTATGGGAGGAGAACAGGTGTTGTGATTAGGACAGGCACCCAGAGGAGCTTCTGGAGGTTAGCAAAGATTTATTTCTTAACCTGGGTGGTTTTGCCTTAAAATAATCAATTAAGCTATACATTTTGTTTGCATGGTTTTCTTTTTCTATGTTTTATTTTACATTAAAGGTATTAAACTATGACCTTCAGCTACCTTTGACATTTCACTACTCTTCTGATTGCAAGGCCAAAACCCATTTTTCACACAAATCCAGTTTCTGTCTAAGTCTAAGCAAAACTAATTCCTAGACACAGACTGCTCCAGAAATGGGCTTTTTCAGTGATTGAAAATCTGCTTTTCTTTTCTACTGTCCATTGGTAATCCTCCTGTTATTTAGCCATCATCTCTGTCCTGTGAAATCCACAACCATAACAAGAGCCTGTCAATCAACTAGCCAGGCTGACCCCAGTACACGAGTGGAGGAGGGCAAGCTTTCAGCAAGCCCTCAATCTGCCTCATGAACCTCAATTGTTAGCTCTGCCACAGTTCTTGATAGGCCCTGGGTAACATACAAAACAAAAGAAGGACGACAGAACTTGGGGAGGCTGCTTCCACTAGCAACTTAAGGGCCCCAAACTTCACACGTAAGTGTGCTTAGTCCATATGACGCTAAGCTGCTTTTTCTACAGTTTAAAATTTCCATGTGCAACATAGGATGAGAAACAAGGTGAAGGGGGGGAAGCAAGCTATGGTGGCATAAACTGCTTTACTCATGATGACTAAAACCTTGGTCTGTTTGAAGTAAGCCTTCACCAGACCTAGAAGTACTATTTTCCCAATAACCTGATACCAGCCCCTGTCACTAGCCACGGCAGCTGCACTAAGCTGTGGGCTCCCGTGGGTTATTTTTATCCCAAATACTCACTGGGACCCACTTGGTCACCAGTATATTCATAGAAGGGTTTGGGAGCCTGAATGGTTACCATCTCCCTCACAGAGATAAATGCCACATGGGCAAGAAGAATCACTTTTTTTTTTTTAAATTAACTATTTGGGTAAGGCTACTTCATGCCCTCAGATCAAGGTTCTTTAGATCCAAAGCTCTGGATCAGAGAACTCAGCTGTGGCCAGGAGATCACAGCAAGGCTTCCTGTTCCCGCTTTCTGATTCAGAGAGTTCATGACCCAACCAGCTGCGTGGAGGAGGATGTCTGCCCTTCTCAGAGAGGCCAGGCCCTTTATGGTCACCATATGGAGACCGGAAGCAGAAGAGAAGAAACTGAGTCATTAATCTCTTACCCAGCAATGTATTTTTCTCCCTGGTCTCAGCCATCTTGCCCTTAGACCTGGACTTACCATCCTTCCTCATTACCATTATCAGAACAATTTCTTAAACCCAGAGCGTGGCATAAACAACCAGGAGCAGTCAGACCTTGTCTTCTTTGAGTTCCTTCGGACACCCAGGTCTTCACACTGTCCTCCAGACCATCCCATCCAGCCTTGCCTTTCCCAGCGAGAGTTCTGGGTTCTACCCTATCCTTGGTTGCCTTTCACCTCTGGCCCAGCAGAGGCCGCTAGAGTGATAGAGATGAAACCAGAGTAGGCAGGAGTCGTGAAAAAAGGGTTCCCACAGCCCAGGAGCAAGCATAGTAACCTGTCCTTCAGATGCTCTGTGTTCAAGCACCCAGCTAGCACATGCACTCTGAGCTCCTGCTTGGAGCTCCCCTTATCCTTCTCAGAGGTGAAGATAGGGCCAGGGTACGTTCGTTTTAGTATATAAAATATATGTTTATTACTTCATTTTTAAAGCCATTTATATATAAATATATATATCATGTTTCCCCGAAAATAAGACCTAGCCAGACAATCAGCTCTAATGCATCTTTTGGATCAAAAATTAACATAAGACCTGGTCTTATTTTACTATAATACAAGACCAGGTCTTATCTAACATAAGACCAAAAGATGCATTAGAGCTGATTGTCTGGCTAGGTCTTATTTTTGGGGAAACACTGTGTGTGTGTGTGTGTGTGTGTGTGTGTGTGTGTGTGTGTGTGTATAATTTAATGTCAAAACAAAGTTACTAAAATTGTTAAGTCTATTTCAAATGTTTATACTTAGCAAATTAAAGTTTGTGACCCTTCCCGCATACACTACCTACACACACACATACAATGCAACATAATGGTGCGATTCACAAGCTGCATAAAAATAATAATAATTTACAGCACAGTACAGTTGGCTTGGGCTGGTAATGGGATAAGTTTGGGATGTGTGTCTTCTGCTGATTCCAGTGGGTAAGGCTGTATAGCTCTATGATGATACATAACCCTACACATTTAAGGTCTGTATTTAAGGCCCTTCATAAATGCAAGGCCTTAGCCAAATGACCCTCCTAGTCCACTTTCCATTATCTACGCCCCCCTCCATGGACCAGACCTCAGTGAAATATGACACTAAGTGCAGGGTGGAGAAGAAAAAGAGGGGGGTTCAAAAGTCACTGGTTCCCCTCTTCTAGAGGGGGATCCCAACCTGTCACCCTCAGTGGAGAAATGCTCTCAGCAGGCTTGAGAAATACAGCTGGATAGTAAAAGGGAGGCTTCTCTGCTCCTGCCTGTACTCTGTACAAGCTTCATCCCCAAAGTCTCCACTCTAATTCATTATCCGCACCCCCCCGCACCTCCAGGCCCCAGAGCCTTTTCCTGTGTTTGTGTTATTTTTCTCAGAGCAGGAAGTCTTTCTGGAAATCCTCCAGAAATTCAACATCCTCCTCCTGACCCAGGGGACACTGGCCTTAGCGTGCACCTCACCCTACCCACCCCACCTCAGCTCTGGTTTGGTTCACCAAGGCCAGAACAACAGGAAGCCATCTTCCCAGGGCCCCGGCTTCTTCTCCCCAAGGTGAGCATCAGCCTCGGGCCTGTCCCCCTCCTCAGCGAAACTCAGAACAACAACTCCTTACAGTAGAAAACAACAATAAGAAATTTCAACAAACTTGAAAATTTTAAAGGAAATTTAAACATGTGGAAGAGTACTAAGAAGAAAACAACGAAAACCCGTATTTTCACAATGCTGCTCTTCATGTCCCTTTTTCTCACGTGGGGCCTGAAGGCTGAGCATCATGATTCCCCCACCAGATCTGCTGTTTCTGGTCAGTGCTTAGCGCTCTCAACCTCTTCCTCTTTGTTCAGCTGTCAAAATCCCCATCTCACCTATGTGTCATGGGAGATGATAAGGCTAATGCAAATGGCTGTCAAGGCAGTGAGTTCCGACTCCTGGGAAGGCTGCATGATAGACTAATAGCTCAGGGTGTCCTAAAGAAATTATGGAATGTTAATCCTGCTGGGTGCTCCTGGAAAAGGGGAATTCTGTGGTAGATATGTTTGGGGGCTACCACACAGGTCCACAATCCTTTATCTACAATGTTGAAGTCCAAAAAGCCCTGAAAACTAAGTTTCTCATCACTCAGGACAAAGCTTGACCTAAATAGGTGTGTAGTTTTTCAGATTCTTTATTTAACCTACTTAGTGTGAATATCCATATGCTTTGCTGCAGAAATATGTGATTACAGGGCTTGTCCCACTCTGCTGGGGCAGCTAGGAAATAAATAGCACATTCACCAAATTACCTTATTAAAATCTGGAAATTTCTGAATTCCAAACACATCTGGCCCCAAGGATTTTGGGTGCCAGATTGTGAACTGCATAAATCCCCTTAATGGAAATTTATCCTGTCCATAGCATTTCAAGGGCTCTGAGAAGTCTTGTATACAAGAAACTAACCTCACAGAGCATTCCCCAAGTTTATTTGGCTATAAAACCTTTTGTTCCACTGAATATCTATTAACATCTCACAGAATTTCTATGTGGACACTTTGGGTAACACGGGAGGTTTAAATAATTTAACTAACAGTGGACTCTTAGATGTAGGAAAAGCGTGGCTCTTCCTGAGAGCTGTTACATCCTAGGCCCTGGGGACAGTTTTTCCTTATTCTCAGGGCTAAGACTGTGGGCAAAGTGAAAAGCTAGAAAAGCTAGAATAGGGAAGACTGAAGCAAGACTTGGACGGTTCGTGTGAGCCCAGGACAGGCACAAGGCCTGCTGGAAAACCCAATTAGGACAGACACATATGTGGAGAGTCCAAGTACACAACACAAAAAATCCTGGAAACTAAAGCAACCTTTTGCCTTATCCTATCAGGTTTGATATGCTTCCTATAAAGACCTGCCCCCATTCTGGAGTTTATAGGTAGAAAGATAAGTTCCTGGCTGATGTGTTAAGTCAGTGAGCGGGCAGCTAATCCACCGGATGGCCTCTCTTGATCCAGGCAGAAGGGATACTAGGCACTTCTGAGAATAGCAGTTTCAGGTCATGAGTTTCCAACATACTTCTCATGTCTCTGGTCTCTCGGTTGCTGGATGTTATCGTTCACTGAAATTATGCATTGACCTGAAAATGTTGGGCTCAGGTACCATGTGTCAGCAGGACCAGAGCTCGGAGCCCTGTCCTGTCAGAATACGCTCATGAGGAGGTGGCCATCTTGGCTAGTACCTCTTAATAGTCCTTGGCCTGTTAGGTGACAGGAAGCTCTTCAGAGTTAGCTCTTGGTATAGGATAATTCATTAACTGTTTTCTCTGAGCTCTTAAGGCCGGTGCTTGGGGGCAAGAGTACCAATGGGAAAATCATGTGCTGAGTCCATCCTGGGCTTTGCTATAGCTAACTCCTGTGTCTTGCTACTGTAAGTACAGTATGTCCAGGCCTTTTTCAAAATATCCCTTCCAAAACTCTCACACTCACCCTCTGGCTACCTCCCTATGATTGCCCTCTATAGCTTATTCTCTGCCTCAGGATTTCTCAACCCTGGCATTATTGATATTTGGAGCCAGATAATTCTTTGCTGTATGTAGCTGTGCTGTGCATTGTGGGATGTTAGTTACCTATTAGATGCCAGTA
Source organism: Rhinolophus sinicus (assembly GCF_036562045.2). Lineage (NCBI taxonomy): Eukaryota > Metazoa > Chordata > Mammalia > Chiroptera > Rhinolophidae > Rhinolophus > Rhinolophus sinicus. The sequence continues at coordinate 50,797,985 of NC_133757.1, read as the reverse complement.
CCATCCCTCCAGTTGTGACAACCCAAAATGTCTCCAGACACTGCTGAATGTCTCCTAAATGGCAAAATCACCACTCTCTGTTGAGAACCACTGCTCTGTTTGAATGGCGAAGCAGCATGGCAGACTGAGCTAGTGCCTGGGTGAGACCCCCGCTGTGCCTCCGGTGAGTTTGTTCCTAGACATCTGTCTATACTGCTTCCTACGTGACCCTGTAATATTTCCTGCTGAATTTAACCTCTCTGAGCCTAAGTTTCCTCACTCATAAAATAGAGAATAATGATAGTAAATATCTCATAGTCTTGATAAGAGGGCTACTAAGGTAACTCATGTAAAAAGATTATAGCCCTTGGCACAAAAGAGCATTCTGATACCTATGGGTTGTTATTAATCCCCATCCCCCAGGGCTCCACACCGTCCTTCACAGTGACCACTAACTGACCTTAAACTCACTGCTAAGACACATCATGATTCAACTCTACCTCCAATTTCATTTCTCCAACACCCCACTCCAGACCTATCGACTGCCTGCAATTCCAGGAAAGCAGCCAAGTTTTTTATGACCCCCTTGGTCTTTGCACATGTCGTGTTGTTCCCTATGCATGGAACTCTCTTCCCCTCCCCCACCTAACTCCTATGCACCCTTCAGATGTCAGCTTGGGCAGCGCTAAATCCAGGAAGCTTCACCTTTCTGCATCTGAACAAAGGAGCCTCCTTTATAGCTCCCTGGTCTCTGTACTTCCCTGTCATCATGCTTCTGACACTATGTGGTCATTGCCCGGCTTTCCGGCTGAATCACTGTCCCAACTGGGATCTCTGTGAGCCAAGGGACATTGTGTTGCTGCATGCCGACTGTCCGGAACCTAGCGTGGTGCCTGACATCCAGCAGGGACTTTGTAGTTTGTCCAGTCCATAAATAACTTTATGAACTGCTTTGGAACTCATATGGAAAAGGACTCTCTTTTTTTCTTCCTTCCCATGTAACCATGTGTTCTTTCCATTTAAATAAGTAGTATTGCAAATGGAACAAAATTTAAAAGTTATTAACGGGTATATGGAGAAGAGTAAGGCTCCCTTTCCCATCCTTCAACCACCCAGTTTCCCTTCCGGGAGGCAACTATAGTACCATAGCAACGTTTTGACTCTCTTCAAAGGCAGCATAATAAAAGGTGGCAGAGGACAGAGGTGACAGCAAGGGGGCAGTCTGGTAGATCCCAGCATGCCCACCATCCCCAGACCTCCTAAACTATCTACACGCACACAGATGCCGCCCCCCACACCCACACACACAGGCATGCACGTAGCATAACAGCCTAAGCTGTGGGGACATTCTAGGGGACATCCCCTGGAGAGCTATCACCTGCAAACCCTCACTCTCTCCCTCACTACCTTGAGAAATCTAAGGGAGAGGGAAGGTCAGGCCCAGCTTCCTCCTCCCTCCCCAATATAAGGAAGTGAGCTTCAGTGCTTAGTCATTTCCCATAGGTTGGGCTTTAGGCTTTACCTGGGAGTCTGACTCATGAACCAAGTGCCAGGGAGGGAGAGGTGCTGCTGGACATGACACATCTGCCTGCCCAGGAGGAGGTTAGCCATTGGACATTGCAGAGACCACCACAAGTCTGATACTGGGTGCTAAGAAACCCTGCTGCTCTGTGAGGGACTTTGAAGTCCCAGGAAGGGCAAGGTCTAGGGGTAAAGAATCAAGAGTACAGGACTCCTTTACTTGTCTAACACCTTTCCCTTTCTTTCATCTCATCCCCCTCCACTCATGGGGAACCAGCCATCCCAGCCTGCATCTCCTAGAACCTCACTGTGCAAAGCCACTGCCCGCCTGAGGGGCATGGGTAAAAGTCGCCACAGTCCCAGACACTTAGTGGGCTCTCCACAAAAGGTATTTCCCTTCTCCTCTCTCTGAGTTGAGGAGAAAACCCAGGGCCAAAGGAACACCAATGCTGTGCTAATCCCAAGGCAGCCTCAATGGCTGACCAAACATCTCAGCCATGCCAGGGGCTTCCTAGAGCCAGCAAGAGGTGACTAACCAAACCCTGGGAGAGGCTGGACTCTAGACTGGGGATCTTCACTTCTGTCTGACTTTCACTATCCCTGTAGCAACTGTTTCCACTCCCATTAAGCTGTGCTAAGTGTAGTAGGCTGAGTAATGGCCTCAAAGTTAAGGATCTTGAGATGGGGAGATTATTCTGGATTATCCGGTTGGACCCGATGTAATCATGAGTGTCCTTATAAGAGGGAAACAGACGGTCCAGAGTGAGAGGAGGGGATGTCATGATGGAAGCAGAGGTCAGAGTGATATGGGACCATGAGCCAAGGGGTGTGGGCAGCCTTTAGAAGCTGGAAAAGGCAAGGAAACAGATTCAGCCTAGAGCCTCCAGTCCCACTGACTCCTTTGGCACTTTTGACCTCTAGAGCTATAAGCTAACACATTTGTGGTATTTTAAGCCACTAAATTTATGGTCCTTTGTTACAAGAATGATAGGAAATTAATACAGATTTTGGTACCAGGTGTAGGGTGCTAATGTAACAAACACCTTAAAAACCAAGTGGTTTTTGGAAAAACTCACTTAAAATTAATAAAAGTTAAAAAAAAAAAGGTGGTTTTGGAATTGGGCTGTACGCATTAGATGAAAGAATTTTAAGAAATGAGATAAGTAAAGCCTAGATTGCCTTGAACAGACTGTTAGAACTATGGATGTTAAAAACTCTGCTGGTAATAGAGACAGTGGAAATGTAATGGCTCTGTGCCATGTCAGAGGGATAGTGGATAGGGGGAGGAGGGGTCACACAGTGGGAGGGATATAAATGATAAACGTCTAAGTTTTGCTTTGTCTTGTGCACCTGAAACTAATAAAATTAAAAAAAATATCTGCTGGTGAGCAATGACAAGGAGGTGAGAAGCACAGTAGAGAAAACCTATATTGTCTTAGAAATTATCTACATCATCATAAACAGAACGTTAGTAAAAATATGGACATTAAAGATGCTGTTGGCGAGAGCTTAGGAGGAAGTGAGAAAGACTTCATTGGAAACTGGAGGAGGGAGTATCTGTTATATAGTAGCAGAAAACAACTGAATTATATCCTACAGATAAATGAAAAGCAGAACTTGTGAGGAATGAACTTGGATATTTATCTTAGGACATTTCTGAGCAAAGTGTTGATGGTGCAGGCTGGTTTATTTTTGTTCATTATAGTAAAATGTGAGAGGAAAGAGATAAGTTGAAGGACGAAGTATAAACAAAGGAATTGGGACTTGGTGATTTGGGAAATTCTCAGCCTCTATAGATTGGAGGAGATGTTGAATCAGGAGATTCACTATCAGGAAGAATACTCTGGAGAGAAGCCAAATGTGTGGCTGGACAACCTTTTGGTTATGCTTTGGAAGGATCAAAAGATCAGAGTATTCATTCACACAGAGGGCTCTTAGAAGATATTAGGCACGTAACTCATGGATCCCCACAACCATGTCAGCAGAATCCAGAAACAGAGATGGGACCACCCAGGAAAAAATCTGTGGAGGAGCCTCTTGTCTAGTGGAGTGAATGCCTGTGACATACATGGGAGACCCACGTATATATTCTTAAGAATTTTATACCAGCAGAAACACTGCCAGCTTAGATTGGAAGGGACAAAGAGAACACAATGAAAGAAGGCTGTCAGACCCCAACATTCTATAGGCAGGAAAAGGGATGATAAAATTACTCAAGTGTAAACATGAGTTATCCTTCAAGAAAAAGGAAGAATAACTTTGACAGAGGAGAGGCAAGCCCAAAGGATAGAACCTCAAGCCATGGGGGGTTTTTCCAGGCCTTGAAACCCAAAGGAATTTTCCAAGCTGTATTTCGAAATTTCTTGGGAGCAGTGACTTCTTTCCTTCCATTTTCTCCCTTTTGGAATGAGAATGTCTATATCTATTATCCTATGCCTGTCCCTGGGAGGAGGTAACTTGTTTCTCAAGTTTCACAGATTCACAGATGGAGAGAAAAATGGGCCTCAGGATGGATTATGTCCAGTGCCTTACCCATAATTTATTTAATTATTTAGATGATGAGATTTGGAGCTTTTGAGCTGATGAAATTTAGATGAGAGTTTAGACTTTCAGATGCTCTAATAACTTGAGATTTGGGGAGACATTGGAATAGGGTGTGTTTTGCACGTGGGATAAAGGCGAGTCTTTGGGGGCCAGAGGACAGACTGTGGTAGGTTCAATAATGACGCCCAAGAATATCCACATCCTAACTCCTGGAATCTGTGAATACACTAACTTGCATGGCAAAAGGGTCTTTGCAGACCCTTAACTTAATCACTTAAGTTAGATCTTGAGATAGGGAAATTAACCTAGATTATCTTGGTGGAATCAATGTAATCACCATGTATAAAGGGATCCTTAAAAAAGGGAAATAGAAGAGTCAGAATAAGAGAAGATGCAATTATGGAAGAAAGGGTTGGAGGGATGTAGAGCTTTTACTGTAGACTCAAAGGGTCTAGTACCTGTGCATATCCAAGCCAAAAAAAAAGACATGAACAGGAATTTGCAGCAAAGAAAGTAAAGGTTTATTTAAGGAGTTTGCGCCAAGCCCAGAGAAACAGAGGAGCCAGTGCTCTCAAAAACCTGGCTCCCCAATGGCCTCTAGCAGCTGGGTTGTATAAGGGAAAAATCATTAATCATTGTTTCAATGGGAGTTGGTCATACAGATTGGTGGAGGCTTAGGCAGGGAGAAATTTGTCATGGCTTCACATCCTGGTGTCAGTCATGGCATTCTTCTGTCCTGTTTCCAGGGCATACAGTTGGTGGGGCTGTTCTGCTTTCATGAGTCTGGAGCTGAAACACAGCTGAGGCCAAGGTGTTATCTTTGCTTGACTAAAACCTTGTTCTAGCTTGAGGTTTGGTTATTGTCCCTTGGTCACGGTTGGTAGACCTGAAGCTTTTTTCTTGAGTGAGTTTGGTGTTGACCAGAACCTAGTGTCCTATGAGTTTAATGATTAAAAAGAGTGGACATACAGTGTATGTACAGGTAGGAGGATCTGGGGAAAGAACGCAAGTAAGTTATAGTTCTAGCAGACTAACCACAGTGAGCTTGGAGTAAAGCAGAATGCATGTTAAAGAAAGGAAGTTCATGTCCGGTTAGAGGGCCATGAGCCAGAGACAGTGGGTAGCATCTAGAAACTGGAAAAGGCAAGGAAGTGGCTGCTCCTCTAGAGCCTCTAGAAGGAACACAGCCCTACTGATCAATTTTTGACTTCCAGAATTATAAAATAATACATTTGTGTTATTATAAGTCACTGAATTTGTGGTAATTTGTTACAGCAACAATAGGAAACTAATACACTAACCCTCTTCCTACACCAAGCTCCACACCACTCATGCTAACCTGCTCACTCCCATGAGGCCCCTTCCATCTTTCTATCTCCTCTGGACTTGCAACTTGACATTTCTAACTAGCTTTCCACACAGGCTTCCACCAATTATTTCCTTGGCACTCCTTCACTTTCTCCTGTTTCCTGACCCTTCCCAGATCTGCACCATCCTTTAACCTTATGGTTCTTAACCCTAACTACATATCAAAATCACTTGGGTGGAGATGGGGGAATAACTTGTAAAAAACATTGAAGCCCCAGCCTAGACCAATTAAATCAGATTCCTAGGAGGTAGGGCTCATTCAGGTATGAGGTCCCTGTTAAAGCTCCCCAGGTGTGTCCATCATTGAGAACACCTGCCAATTTATTTCTCGAGTGTGATCAAACTTTCATATATGTAAGAATTGCCTGGACAACTCTGAATGTCGAGGACAGGGCCTCAGGCCCTGAGAATCTGGTTCAATGTATCTGATACTCAGATCCTGCTTTTCTGACAAGCTCCCCAGAGGTTCAGATGCAGGTGGAATTTGGAACTTTGAGAGACATTTCCATAGCCTTCTGTCTGCTCCCTCCCCAGGGTAGTCAGCTAATTGATAAGATGAATTCCTTAGATCAATGATTCTTAATCTTGGATGAATATCAGAATCACATAGGGAACATGCTAAAAATACAGTCAACCAGACACCAATCCAATTTTGTTTAACCAGGTTATCGCTAACAGGCTCCCTTGGTGGTTCAGATGCAAACTGGAGTCTGAAAATCAACGCCTCAGACCAGTGGTTCTCAAACTTGAGTATTTAAGAGAATCCCTGGGAGGCTTACTGAAACACAGGTTGCTGGGCCCCACCTCTACAGTTTCAGGAGGTCTAGGGTGGGGTCTGAGCCCCTGCACTTCTAACAAGGCGATGCTTGTGTTGCTGATTTGAGGACTGTGCTTGGAGGACTACCACTTTCGATTGATGTTCTAAACAAAGGGTTAACCCCACCCTGTGTCTCTGTTTATCCTTCCTCCCCTTTCCCCAGCCATGAAAGAGTCCAGTCAAGGAGAAAAGGCCGAGGTAAGTGCCTGAGGGAATCTTTACTTGAGGGGGCTGTCAGAGAAGGGCTTCTGAAAAGACCACCACTGGGGCATCCTGGCATAATTCTAATAGCTCTCCAAGACCAGGGATGGTGGCCAAATTCCAGTGGAGGATACAAGTTATCTGATCAATAGCTGTTAACTCCACATGTACATCCAGCCCCACTGGAACTCAAGAGCTTAGAGCTTCCCTGGCAGAGCCTCTCAGCCTGTGATGATGAAGGGTGTGCAGGTATAGTGAGGAGTAGGAGAAACCCTGAGGTTGAGGTTGATCCTTGTCACCAAGCTAGTTATAGGAAAAGCCAATCTGGAGCTATTGAGTCTTGGTCACCAATGACATTGACACTAGCTTATACACATGCTCTAGAGAGTAAGTTTCATGTGGGAACTCTGGTCCTGCTCCCCACATAAGACCGCAGGATATGGTGAGGCCAAAAAGGAACACCAGTGGAGCTGTGGATAGGGGGTTCATACCACTATAGTCTCGCTGGCGGCTGGGTTGGAGACACAGGAAGCAGGCTCCACACGATGCACAATCTGCAGTCCACTTCTCTGCCAAACAACCCACCCAACTTGCTAGCTGCAATCTGCGCTTGCTAGCTTAGCCATGGCAGTTACATTAGTGGCTAATGGCTAACTGGTTACAGCAGATGGCCATCTACTACCCGAGCCAGCACCTTTCCATGTGAGGTCAAGAGCCTGGCAACTGCTCTCTGGGACTCTGTCCCCACAGTAAGGATGGGAAGAGCCAGGTGAGAGAGCAAAGTCACTCCCTTTCCTTTATAATAAAAGGGAGTGAGAAATTAAGGGCAGATCAAAGACCACAGAAAAGGAGGTTGGAAGGATTGGGTTGGAAAACCCCACCAACCAGAGTTCTTACAAAACCCACTTCACTTGCATGCAGAACTTGATTATGTGCTAAGAGCATATGGTCTGCTCAAACACCAGAAGTCACTTCTCAGTTCTGAGAAGCCAGAAGGCAAACAGTTGGCTCTCGTGTCTGCTGACCCCCTTATACATACCACAGACCAATCCACTAATTCACTCTCAGTATATAACAGGACTGGGACGTTTTGGAGAAGTTCCTGGAGTCAGAACCATAGTCACAGGACTGGGTAGACTTGGAGTGTTTAGGGAACAAGCATGAACCCCTGAAGGTTTGGATGACCTCAGTATTTTATGATTATGGTGAAGGGGAAGTTACGATTGACTGGACATAGTGACTGAGTTCATCAGCAGGTCTGGGTTGCCTGTAGCTACAGGTCTCCAAAATTCCACCAGTAGTGACTTAGTCAACTATTAGTTATGGTTTAGGAAAATCACTTATGATGGAACCTCTACTGTAAGAATATGCAGTCTCTTACCTGTCTGAAACCAGGTGGCTAAACCAAACGATACTTCCTTCTTCTCCTCCCACCCCCAGCCAGGCCCATCTCCACAAAGTCTCCCATCTCTGTACCCTCCCCTTCTGCTGCTGCACTGCCACTGTCCTGGTTCAGACGCTCTTCAGCTCCTACCTGGCTCATGGTGGTAGTCTCTGAACTGGTTTTCCCTGCCCATAGTCTCATCTAGACCCAAGAATCTTCTTTTAATCAATCTTTCACACTGCTGCCACATGCTGCAAACTTTTTAATGACTCATCACAATAAAGTCTAAAGTCCTTCCTGTCGTAGGCTGGTCCTCTGGGCTCTTAGGTTCTGGCTCTCGCCCATCCTGCCAGCCAAGTCACCTCTCCGAAGCTGGTCCTATACCCCATCCACTTGAACAGCTTGCAGTTTGTTGAGTGCCCCATGCTTCCTCCTTCTTCTTTAACTTTGCATGTGCTGTTTCTTCTGCTCAGGGTGTCATTTCTCCCTTCCACACTGGCCCTTCGAGACTCTGCTCTTAGCCCTCCATGCCCATCTTGCAGGTCTTCCTCAGAGTGATGCTCTCAATGTATTCATTTACTTGTCTATTCCCCCACTTGACCTTTAGCCCATTGAAGCTGAGAGTGGGGCTTTCAACTCCACACCCAGTACACAGCACAGTGCCTGGCCCATGACCAACTCTCAATGAGTGTTTGTTACATGAATGAGTGAAGGATGAATCAATGATCGTTGAATATCCTGAGTGCTCTCCCAGTCCCCAAACTTCATCAAGTTGGCCTGAGTGCCTTTCTTTTAGAAGTCCTTTTGAAAAAATGCAAATCTCTTTGGGCTGGTAGCATATTAAAGTTAATGAGTTATTTTAGACCTTAACTAGGTGATCAGACAGAACAAGGGCACTGAAAAAACTGCCCAAGGGAAAGAGGTATAAAGGCAAGGGCAGAGAGGGCATCAGGGACAAACTTCACCCACATTTCCTTTTAAATGAAAATAATACACAAGAAATAATACACACACAAAAAGAATACTGTCTCATATGTACATATAGTTTACGAAGAAATTTCACATACTTTTTCTATGATGCCTCAATCCAGAAAGGTAGGTTGGATGAGTGTTCTTATTAACTATATTGTACACACAAGGCTTGGAGAGATTTGTAATACCATAGGAAAAGGCTTGTGAAAAAATAGTCAAAGGAGGGCGGCTGGATGGTTCAGTTAGAATGGGAGCGCTGAACAACAGGGTTGCCAGTTCGATTCCCACATGGGCCAGTGAGCTGCACCCTCCACAACTAGATTGAAGACAATGAGCTGCTGCTGAGCTGCTGGAGGGGCAGCCGGATGGCTCAGTCGGTTAGAGCATGAGGTCTTAACAACGAGATTGCCTGTTCAATTCCAGCATGAGAGGGTTGGCTGTGCCCTGTGCAACTAAGATTGAAAACGGTGACTGGACTTACAGCTGAGCTGCGCCCTCCACAACTAGATTGAAGGACAACAACTTGGAGCTGATGGGCCCTGGAGAAACACACTGTTCCCCAATATCCCCCAATTAAAAAAAAATAGTCAAAGGAAAAGGAGAAGATACAAAATTATGTAAGAGTGTGAATACAACTATGTAAAAAAGGAGCAGACACAGAAAAAAAATGGAAAGAAATACATCAGACTGCATTCATTCAATAGACATTTTTAAATGTGTGCCATATTCTAGACATCATGCTAGGTGCTGGGGATACAGTAGTGATCAAAATACACTGTCCCTCAGTGATACAGAAGTTACAGTTTGGTGGGGGAAAGCAAACATTCATCAAGTAATGATGCAGCAAAGGTAAAGTTGCAACAGTGACAAGCACATCAGAGAGGGAATAGTCTCAGAGTGTAAAGAGGCTGTAGACAAAATAGCGGGATCTTATGTAGATATAGGCAGCCCAGGAAAGACTTCCTCAAAGAAATGATTTCTGAAGCAAGAGAAAGAACTTAACTAGTTAAAGAAAGTCAGAGAGAAAGTCCCAGGTAGGAGGAACATCATGGAACAGGGCCCTCTGATGAGAGAGAGACTGCCGAGTAAGAGAAGGGCTAAGCCAGGAAAGATGGAAGAGCTTGGTGCCAAGTGGAGTTAGAGAGGAAGTGGGAGCCAGACAGACCCTGCCCAAGCTAACTAGCCAGAAGCGAAGGGAATCATTAAGCACACTGGCATTTTCAAAAGATCTCTCATTTCCTGGTGAGCGGGGTGGGAGAGAGTGAAGGGAGAGATAGAGCCAATGGGGAAGGCCTGTTGGGAAGCTATTATGGTAGTCCAGGCAAAAGCTGATGGTGGTTGGGGTGGCCGGTTAGCTCAGTTGGTGACAGCATGGTGCTAATAACACGAAGGTGGCCAGTGTGATCCCCAAATGGGCCACTGTGTGCTGCGCCCTCCTTAAATTCCTAGGTTTTGGGAGGGGCTGCCATCACCTGAGAAAGAGAATGGTGGAAAGAAGTGTATCAGGTTGGGGTCTGAGACAGGACCAGTTTGGGGCAGGCTGAGGTTGAGGTGCCCTATGTGTGACAACCAAAAGGGGGTACGAACTAGACAGTGGGAAATAAGAATCTGGAGTTCAGAGGAGAAGTCTGGCTGGAAATAAGCATTTGTGAGTCAACTATTTATTGGTGATAATTTAAGCCTGGGTGTGAATGAGACTATGTAAGAAAAAGTTTAGGATGGGAAGAGGAGAAGGTTGTCTACAGAACACAAAAGGGTCAGGAGGCTTTGGCTAGAAATAAATGATAAACACTTATTCCAGGGTCTTAGGGTTTGCAAACTGAAAACACAACTAGGCCATACCCAGAGTGTTCCAAAGAAGAAAGAAAAGCTGAGTTCTTATAGTAAAAAGTTCATTCTTGAGAAGAATCAGTCCTACATTCTTAGCCTCTGGTTGGGTCCCAGATGATAATCTTCCAGATGTCCAGTGATCTGAATAATGAATGTCAGGCAGTCTGGACACATAAACATTGTTTCCTAAGTTCTTCAAAAAGTAATCAGAAGGTTATCTAAAGGAAATAGATATAGATATAGATATAGATATAGATATAGATATAGATATAGATATAGATATAGATATAGACACGGTATCTCCAGGCATAACTAGAGAGTTCAAAAGTTTAAGCTCCCTGGCTAGTTGAAGCGAGAGTAAAATTATTTCCTCATGCCTCAGCCTACTTGATTTTAGTAATTTAGCAGCTTGACTATAGTGACTCCATTTTATTTTTCACTCTTTCCTCAAGGTGTAGGATGAGGCCTTGAGGTACTCAATATTCAGAGCCAAATAGAAGAGCCAACTCTCAAAGGACACCAAGAAGCCAAAAATGTTAACAATGGCTGTGGAATATTATGGAAACATCTTACTTTTATAGTTGCTTTTACAATTGGGTGGAAATTTTTAGTTCAGGGGAAAAAAAAACACTTTATGACTCTTTGACTTTAATGAACTTTCTAGGTTTAGAAAAATCATACCTGAGGGCAAGAGGTGATATTCTAAATATTTAACTAGCAGGACTTCAGAGTGCCAACACTTTGATGGCAGCTGGAGCAGGGAGGGGTCTCAGAAGCCCCTACCAGGGGTCTCTGCCAGGCATTAACCCTATGGTTGCTGGATCCTGAAGAAGTGGAGAGAAGCTGGGTGGCAGGGGTCACGTGGAGGGGATCTCAACACAGCAGCTAGTGATTGAGCAGTACTGGTGCCTGCTACTGAGTATCAGTACTGCCTAAGGGTCTTCACCAGCTGGACCCCACCATCAACTTCCCCCTCTACTCTCTGCCTGCTAATTGCTCGCCAAACTTCTTTTCTCTACCACAGCAATGTTTTCATCATTTCTTGTGAACGCCGTGCCTTTTCATGTCTATGATCTTCCCTTTCTTTCCAATTGGCAAATTTCTTTGCATCTTTGAAGGCCCAGGTAAAAGATCATCTCCTCTCTAAAACCTTCTATGACTTCCGAAGAAAGATGGATTGCTTCCTTATCATTGTTCCAAGCACTTTGTACATACTTTTGTTATAGCATTTATCACGTTGAATTATGGTCGTGGTTTGTTCGGTCTCCCTCACTAAGTTGTGAGCTCCTTGAAGACTAGGACTACATCTCACTCATTCTTGTATCCCCAGCATCTAAAACAGTGCCTGGTGTACAGGTACTTAAAAAATATTTTTTCAAAGCTTGTTGAATGACCTCAATGGGACTATAAGGTTAGAAGGAGGCCTAGGCTATCTTTTCTCCCAATTTGCTGCTTAAAACTCAGCAACAGGGCCGGCTCAGTGGCTCAGGTGGTTGGAGCTCAGTGCTCCTAACTTGTAAGGCCACGGGTTTGATTCCCACATGGGCTAGTGAGCTCTACGCCCTCTACAGCTAAGATTGTGAACAACAGCTCTCCCTGGATGTGGGCTGCTGACGGCAAGAGCTGCTGTGAGCAGCCATGGATGACTGGCAACCGAGTGCCCCAACCCGGGGGAAGCGCAAGGCCCATAATATCAGCATGGGCCAGGGAGCTGTGTCCTACACAACTAGACTGAGAAACAACGGCTTGAACCAGAGTGGGGCGGGGGGAAGGCAGAAGAAAGGGGGGAAAAAACAATAAAATATTAAAGAAAAAAAACAAAAAACTCAGCAACAGTATTGATATGCTACAATATGGATGAAACTGGAAGATATGGCAAGTGAAAGAAGTCAGTCACAAAAGACCACATATTATATGATTTTATGTACGTGAACTGTCCGGAATATGCAAATCCATAGAGAGAGAAAGATTAGGGGCAGAGGGAATTAGGAAGAAAAAGGGAGTAACTGCTAATGGGTAAGGGTTTTTGTTTGTTTGTTTGAGTTGATAAAAATGTTCTAAAATTGACTGTGGTGTTGTACAACTGTGAATATACTAAAAATCATTGAGTGTATACTCTAAGTGGGTGATTTTTACGGTATGTGAATGATATCTCAATAGTACTTATTAAAATAACAAACAAGCAAACCCAGCCACTCCTCTCTCTGTGTCTGATTCAAAAAGAAGGCTCAAAATGTTTTCTGCCAGGGAGAAAGGTGGACACATTGGGGGTGACTGTGGGGGGTTATATGCAGGGATGTGGTTTTTGTAGGGGGTTGGTTTAAGAAAGGCAGAGCATAAGTGGAAATCAAGTTGAGTCCTGATAATAGAATGAGCCACAGAATATTTCAGAAGGAGGGGTTCTGGTGAAAACGGAAACCACTTCAATGAAACCAGGTTTCAGCAAAAAAGGCTGAGGTTAGCTTCAGAAGGGTGGCTTTCCTTTGAAACTGGTGGCGGAGTTTAGTTTCCTTACTTGGCCTGGGAATCTTCTCAGGGGAAAGAACTATAATCCAGACCGAGGTTGGAATTCTGATACACTTACCCTAGACACCCAGCATCCCTGAATTTGGAAGCTTGAAAGGAGGGCTACTCTCCTTGGCCCTGCTGAGAGGTGACCTGTCATAGTACTAGGCCTGTGCCCTCAGGAGCCAGCTGCCTGGGTCTGAAGCCAGCTGCCTGGGTCTGAAGCCTGGCTCTGCCACTTACCATTGCCTTGGGCAAGTCATTCAATCTCTCTGTGTCTCTATTTTCTCTGCTGTAAAATGGAGCTAAGGATAGCACCTTTCTCATAGGATGGCTGTGAGGATTGAACCGAATGATATGGGAAGAACTCAGCCCAGGGTCCATTGCGTGGTGAGCACAAGGAAACCCCTAAAGTGAGGGCCAGAGTAGTGTCAGGAGCCATGAAACTGATTTCCGCAGAAGAGGCAGATCTCTGCCAGTGCTGAGTGAGGTCTACAGTTCAGGGAAGAGGCAGCAGCAGCTTGGGGGTCGGGTGGTGGCTGGGAAACAGTCTGAAGAGTTCGCAGTGTCATTGCTCAACCCTGCCAGTGGAGCTCATACTTCCTGTTTTCAGTGTCTGTGAGTCCTGATGCTGGAGCCGCTCATGTTGGAACAAGATCTTTCTTGGCCCCTGGCGGGGAATGCAGAGGCTGAGCAGCAAGTCAGTCTGGGCTGGGCCCCTCAGCTTCACATCATGCCTTTTCTTTCCTAGCAAGTTTCAGCTCCTACAAAACACACCAATGCAACCCTGAGGTGGGAGATGGAAGGGGGTTCTCATTCAATTCTACAAGCGCTTACGTGGTTTTGTAATAATAGCTGCTGTTTTTGTGCCTTTACTAGGGGCAGGATTGTGCTAGGAGAGTTATGAACTCAGGAATCCTTATAACAATCCTGGGAGGTAGATATCATCTCTTTTTGACAGATGAGGAAGCTGAGGCACAGAGAGATTGAGTCTTTTTTCCAAGTCACACAGCTAGTGTTAGAGCCAGGATTCTAGTCCAGGCCACCTGACTCTATAATCCATGCTCTGAAACCACTGTATCATACTGAATGAGCAAACACGCTATATTATGAGGATTGAAAGCTGGATACTCTGGGTTGTTGCCCTCCAGGGGCCCATGGTCTAGGGAGCCTCTGAACAGGAAGCCCAGGAGACCTTGCTCCCCCAACCAACACTCAGAAAACTCACTGTTCATGCAGGTAACACATGCTGACCACATCTTGAATTTACTGGGCACCTCACATAATCTTGCCAATTGTCCCCAAAAGATATTCAATCAGGGGTGCTTAACAGAAACATCTGAGGAGCTTTTCTAAAACCATGAGCCCAGGCACCAGTCCTGACCTGAGTCACAAGCTCTATGGGTGGAGCATAGGCATTTACATATTTTTAAAAGGTTCTCAGGTGACTTGCCAAAATCCATTAACATAGTTTAGAAACTCCAATATTTTGGCATCTAACTACATATATCTCCCAGGTTGCCTTCCACACCCTACTACTTCAGAAACTGGTGCTTCGTTCCAAATATATGGTCACCTCCATCAGTCTATCACCCAGGCTTAGATTCTGAGCCTTCTCATATTAGGGATAGCATTGGCTGGTCATGGGTTCTATTAGCATATAAGAAAACAGCACCGGCCCCACACACAGATAATGGGAAATTATGTATTCTGTCCACTGCATGCCATACTCAAGCTGGGCTGGGTTTGGGGTCAGCATTTTCACTCATGTAGCTGTCCTCCTGGGTTGATGTCAGTCCAAGGATTGCTGGGGGCAGAGTGAAGAAAATCTTTTGAAATGAATCCTAAAGAGGATCACCATACACGGTTGCACAAGATGTGCACTGCACAAAAGCATCAGGCTGAGGAATTGGGAGGTGACACTCAGCCTGCACTGGCTTGTGGCACTTTTTTGTACCTATGTGCTATGAAGGGCCTGACCTACAACTCTCCTAGCTTCTACTTCCCAAAACCCCATTAAGTCCAGAGATGCAGCCCCACAAGAAACTCTGGGGTATATGCCTCGTTTTCTACTTTTTTTGCTTCCCACTCCCTCCCATACGCGCACCAGGGAAGAAACAAAGTCTTCAGAAAAAAATCATATTTTATTAATCATCTTTATTCAAAATTACAAAAATAGATATAAATAAAAATAGCAGAATATAATTATTAAATATTCAGTGTACAGGAGTGGTCCTCACCCCATCCAGTGAGGATTGGATGGACTCAGCTGGAAAATTAGAAGGGATAACTGGCTAAGAAAGGGACATCTGTGTGAAAGTGAAACTGAAATTTTTAATGGTCACCACGCCCCCAAAAAGAGACCTCTCCTGACAGACCATTCTATGTGGCATCACAGTCCACAGTTTAGGGAAATATCTAGACTCACACTCAGACACAGAAACACCAGGTCTTACCCAAACTGTCTACTCACAGCCCGTGCACAAGTGTGCAAACATAAACATGCATATATAATATTTCCTGATACATTCATGGAATGTCAGAGTCTTTCCCTCAAGTTATTAGAGTCCCTACTCCACAAACCACTGTTCCCACATTGGCCAAGCTCCCTTAAGAGACCTCAGTTCTGTCACACTTCCTAATTGGGAAATTATTCATTTCCCAACAATAGGCCTCATGAATGCCCACTGTTGGGGGAGCTGGCTCTCCTTCCACCCATGTACAGGAGATGCCAGTTTTATCTCCAGGAGGCTTTAGTTCAGAAAAAGACAAACTACTGGTCCATACCATCCTGGGTCAGGACCACCCCTCCATCCTGGCCAGAGGGGATCTGGGCGCCCAGCACCCAGGCCTGTATCTGAGGGGAAAGCTATTAATGCTCGTCCCAGTGGGCAACACAAGCAAAGGCATCTCTGCAGAGCCTATCTTTCTCAGTCTCTTCCTTATATAGCTTGTGCGGATGGCCCTACTGTGAAAGTAACGGTCAGCGTGGGAGTAGGCAGGGCCTTTCTCCTCCAGTGGCTCCCTGGGGGTCCTCAGAGGGTCAGGTCATTATTCTCTTCACTGGTGTGAGTGCGGATCCATGGCAGGAAGCGTGAGACCCTCGTGTAGACTCCTGGCTTGTCCTTCATGGCACATCCCCTGCCCCAGCTCACAATCCCAGTAAGAGTCAGGCGGCTTTGGATGGAGCAGATCAGGGGCCCCCCTGAGTCTCCCTGTTAAGCCAAAAACACAAAAGGTGAGCCTTGCGAGAAGTTAGGAGGAGGCCATCTGGTCCTACCAACCAATCATGCCCGAGAGAGAGAAGGGAGAGTTTCCCAGAGTCAGTCCTTAGAGAATCCCATTTTCTACCACATCAAGTTTCAAATTCTCTCGCTGGCTCTCGAAGCCCTATTATCTGCCACTATTCCACCCACATTCTCAGACCCTGCTTCTCCTCCCATCCTGAAATATGTTGTGCTCATTCTCATGTTTGTACCTTTCTGCTGAAACACAATCCTTTCTTCCTTCCGCCTTCTCGAATCCCAACTGAGTCACATTCTCTTTAAAGCCTCCCCTCCATGACCATCTAGTTGTCACTCACCTCCCTCTCTTAAACATCTGATCATTTATAATTCACACCACACACTGAGCACTGAGTTGTATTATTTTCTATTGTTTCTTCCCAGTCCCTTTCCCTCCCCTAGTCTGAACTGCCTAGCCAGACACAGGTTCATAAGAAATATTTGATAAAGACATAAGGATTGGTTTAAACCTTCTGAGACGTGAGCTCCTGATTCTGGCTTCTTGGGGGCTTTGGCTGGAGAAAGGCTCCCCAAAGCTGGCAGAAACATGCCCAGGAGCCCTGGGGAGATATGGGTGTAATGGAGAGAGGTGTTTGGAACTCTCACCTGGCAGGAATCTGATTCCCACTGTGGGTCAGCAGCACACAGCATTTTGGTGGTGACCTCAGAGCCGTAGTAGTGGGGCTGCTGACAGTCCCTGTGGGAAACCAGCTTCACAACTGTCATTTTCAGCTGCTCTGGATAGAGATAGTCAGCTAAATGGAAGAAACATGGAGGAATTTACATTAAGATGTGTCTGCCCCGCTTTCCCCCTGGGACTCTCTGCCAGGGAGGGGATCAAAAAGTATCCCTATCAGGGAAAGCCCCTTTTCTTTTTCCACCCAAATCTGAGTTTTTACCCCACCTATAGCCCCTCACCGCCTCCCTCCCATCTATTTACCTTTATGACCCATCATTCCCTAAACATTCCCTCCCCACTCCCTTCCTGGACCCATCTGCTGCCTCAACCATGCTCCCATCTCTGTCTCCATGGTTCTCCCTTGCTCAAGCTGAGCTCACTTCCGGGTTACAACACTCCCCCACGACTCTCTCAACCAGCCCCAAAGGTCACTTACTGGTATTCTCTTTTCCAAAGCCAGTGATCTCACAGCTTGTGCCAAAAAGAGCATCACCATACATTGGGGGCAGGCAGATGGTCTGTATGGACCGGGATGGCAGCGCACACTGGCCGGAGCTGGAACTGATCTTCAGCAAGGCTGGGGGAGGAGGAAGGTGTCAGAGGGTAAAGATCACCACCCAGTCAAGTGGTCACCATCTCTCCCGTCCAAAAGCTGAGGGAGCATCTGTCTATCCCTAGGTCAATTATGGTCAGAGGTCATCTTGGGAGGCCTACTCGTAGGATGTCATCTGAAACAAGCCTCCCTTGTCCCATGCCACAAGGGCTTTGTTCCAGCTGATGACAAAGGCTTGGATCACCAGGGCTACTGCAGACAGCTGTATTGGTTTTTTCTGCAAAAGCCCTGGCTGAGGTAGCTAGGCTGAAATCCAGCCCAATGCTCTCTCCAAGTTCTATGTCCGGGGACAGACAGAGTCTGCCTCCAACAAAGGAAGGGGGATCCCAGCCCAAGCCATCTGCCCATAGGGCCACACACTGCTTCATGTACGTCCCTCTGCCCATAGGGCCACTGCCACCGGAGGAAGCGACCTGTTTGGAAATTCAGGGACTCTACAGAGGAGCACAGGCTCCTCATATATGTTATTCTGAACCCTTCCCCACCTCTCCCTTTGTAAAATAGTCTTTTCAAGTTCCGATACAACCTCAATCTCCCACTTCTCTTCTTGAGCCCCTCTTTCCCCAGCCATCATCATGACGGAAGGTGAAGGTTTTCCACTTACCAATATCATTGTGGTGAGCAAGTGTGTCAGCACTGTAGTCCTCATGCAAGATGAGCTTTTCCACCCTAAACCTCATCTCCCCAGGTGTAACGGAGTTAAGATTTGACCGACCCAGGTAGACAATGTAGTCCTCCTTCTTTTGGTAATTACTGTGGGAGGGGAGACCTGTCAGACAGTCTGATCTCATGAGATCCTGTCACTTCCCCCTCCCCAACGCAGTGACCTCAGAGCATGACTTGTCTCCAAGGTCATGGGCCACACAGAGAGGGGCTAAGAGGGGAGAATTAAAGTGGAATCCTTTGCTGGGACGGAGAAAGGGATGTATATGGGGTAGGGCGGGAAGGTGAGGAAGAAGAGACAGAGGGACATACATGAAGCAGTGTGTGGCACTGAGCACCCAGCAGGGACTGATGAGGCTGCCACCGCACACGTAGGTAACAGAGCCTCCACGGTGCCTCCTATAGATGGCTGCAAACCAAGGCTGGTTCTCAATGGAGGTGACTTCTCCCCCGACAATCTTAAAGCGGGGCCTCAAAGCCTTCTGGCCACACTGAAACTCTGCTTTTTCAGGGGAAAAGGGACTTCTCCCTGGAGGAGAAAGAAAGGAATGTCTTAGGGAGGCAGGTAGGATAAAGTGTCCCTCTCCTCATCCTCTGACCTCCCAGTTTTTGGAGGCCAGACTGGCCTCCCTCCTCACCACTCCTGTGACGGAATAAGGGGACATGAGTTTGTCCCCTCCCACCTCACCATCATAACCAGGTCTGTGATACTCACCATAAGAGCAGTCAGGCAACATGCACTCTTGGACGAGCTGCTTTAGGCCAACCTGCACATAGCACCAGGGCCTTCTCTGGTTGTTTGGGTTCCTGGCAACAGAGGGGAGGGGTGGGGGTGTTTTCTCAACACAGAATGACATCCTCCCCTGCATCCTTCCTGCATCCTCCCCTCCAAGGAAGACTCAACCAGAGGCCTTGCTTTTCTCATGCTATGGCCAGCATTCTGGAAGCAGAAGGGAATGGTAATAAGGGCTTCTGTGAGGCCATGCTGAAGGTCCTTGCTGCCTCCACCTTACCTGCAGTAATTGTGTTTCCCCAGGCCCAGCTGAAGGGCATCAGGTCTTTGGGCATGGTATGGTTTCTGAAGGACATTGGCAGAGTTCCAGGCCAGGCAGGGCCGGGACATATAGTCGGTGTTGGCCTTCCCTCGGTAAGATTGACCATTCCCCTGATAGCAGGTTTTCGATGTATCTATGGAAGGGTATGAGGATGAGAGAATGTCAGAAAGAGGAGGAAGTTCAGACAGGCATTTTAGAGATCCTACCAAACCTCACATGATTTCAGGTCTTGCAGAAAACACTAGAAAGGGTCTCCTTCCATCCCACTTCACATTTGTGCAGCCACAGCTTCACGAGACAATGTGTGTTTAGGCTTGACTGTGTATATCACATGGGGATGAAAATGTCCCCCACTCTACCTTCAGCTCTTAACACCTGCCTGCTCTGGCATCCCACTCATCTCTCCTCGCCCCCAAATCTCTGGTGCAACCCCCTTCCAGTTAGAGGCAGGATCCCCATACCTATCTCACAGTGTTCCCCTTGGAATTTCTTTGGGCAGTTGCATCGCTGAATGTTAGAGAAGTACTTGTAGGACACACATGTTCCTCCATTCAGACAGCCACAGTTCACTGAAAAACACAAAGGAGGGGGAGCGGGTAAGCAAGAAGAGTGGGAGGAGGCAAGGGAAGAGCCAGCCCTGCATCAGGGACAGGGATGGGCTGTCTCCTGAGGCTTTTCCAAGGTATCTGTGCAGCCAGATATTGTGCAAGGGGTGGATACTCACATGCACCAGATACTCGATGAAGGTCCTGGCTGCCCTGGAAAAGATGGAGGGAGACAGAAAGTTTACCAAGGGTACCTTGCTCCTGGGACTCCAGGGTGAGGATAAACTGGCCCCAATCCCCAAACTCACCCTTTCCTCCAGCTCTCTCTCACTTCCCCATCCTGTTCACATCTAACTAGCCCTCAATGGAAGATCATAGATTTCCAGCCAAGAGAAATGGATTGATTCAAGCAAGCCTCATGTATCAGATGCCAGCAGGCTGGGGCAGTCCCAGCAGCTTCTTCCTCCCTTGCTGTCAAGTGTTAACTCCCTTGGTTCTCAAGGCCCCCACTGCCACACCTGTCCTACTCCCCCAGAGGGGTCTGGCCCTGCTGTTGATGGAATCCAGGGAACTCCAGCTTCCTATGCTGCCCCTTCCTTTCCCGGGCGCTGTTCAAGGGTCCTGCAAGCCCCCTCCAGCCTCCATAAGTCAAAGCAGAGAAGCCACTCACTTCAGAGTTGCTCACGACCTGGGCACAAAGGAACAGGCACACCAGTAGGAGTGTCATGATGGCAAGGCTGGGGCTCTAGACAGCGGTTCTGCAAGGGAAAGAGAAGTCAGGGGAAGAAGCAGAGGAGCAAGAAGGCGGGCCGAGAGGGTTACTGCAGTTCAGGGCAGGAGCTACCAGGTCACCTGAAGGGCGAGCCCGCGGTCGTCTCTCCTCTCTGGGGGTTCAGGGGTCTCGGGACAGCCTGGACCGGCACCCGCACGGGGACGCATGGACACGCAGAGAGGCGACTCGGTGCGCAGCCGCTGCACTGCTGGGGCAGCCGGGGTAGGGGGAAGGGAAGTCTGCAAGAGCGGGAGCCGCCGCTCATCCGCCCAGCGCTCTTAGGGCGGCCTGCACTCACCAGCGGCTGTGGC
The DNA here is from genome assembly GCF_036562045.2 of Rhinolophus sinicus. Classification (NCBI taxonomy): domain Eukaryota; kingdom Metazoa; phylum Chordata; class Mammalia; order Chiroptera; family Rhinolophidae; genus Rhinolophus; species Rhinolophus sinicus. The sequence goes on along the minus strand of NC_133757.1, from coordinate 50,776,942 downwards.
GGGAGGGGCGCGTGGCCGGGACACCGGGGACAGGTTGACAACGCTGACTCTCGGCGAGGTTCTGGGGCTCCAGTCTCTGTACTGTGCTGCTAGCCCGCCGCGCGGGCTGTTTATTAAGAACCGCCCACGCCCTGGCCCCGCCCCGGGATCGCCCAGTCCACTCCCTTGCCCTCCCCTTCCCTGGAGCCGGCTGCGACCCGACCCTGCGTGGTTCCTCAGCTAGACTGAAGACGAGGAGCTGCACGGTCCCCAGCGGAGGGGACGAACTGAGAGATTAAGGGAGACAACTAGATTCCCCGCCACTCCTCCCATTCACCGGGCCTGGGCTCCAAAGCAGCCCACCCACTCACCCACCCAACTGCAGAGTGGAGAGGCGCCCGGTACTCTCGCCCTGGTCCGGCTCTGATGCCTCCCTCAGTTCCCCTAAATCAGCCCTTCTCCATCCTGTCAACCCTCCTCCCACAACTGCCTGGGAGAGTGAATGAGAAACCTGGGTGTAGGGACATGGTCCGCAGCTCATACATTGTGAAGTCTTTTTCTCAATGGGAAAATCCACGTGACACACGCTCGCTGAAAACAGGAAAACAAAACCTGCTAAGGGGGGGGGGGACTGCTTCTATCGAATGCCCCCGCTCCCCAAAAATTATCAACCCAACAAGTGGATAAGACAAAGCTGAGATAATTGCTTACCACCTTAGGGGAGTTTGGTAGTGTATGGGGCAGGAGGGAAGGCAAGGTTGGATTTTATTGAGAATTTGGAGTTTGGTTTAAGGGTAGTCTTTGAAAGTGAGGCTTTGATAAGGATTGAATAAGGGTCATGACACAATATTGTAGGATTGTGAAAACAAAGTCTTAGGGCACAAACTGTTGATGCTTTTTATTGAAGTGTTGATGGGTCTTTCAGGAAGTTCCTATAGTGAGCAACATGTTTATCTGCGGGATTGGTTAGTGTATAGTTAGTTAATAAAGACAATGAATAGTAAAGCCTTATTAATGTAGTCAGTTTTTTACGACCTCTGAGGAGAGGAATTGGGGAACTGGAGGACAAGAATGAGAAGATTCATTTTACACTGTTTAAATTTTTAAAAACACATCTTTGTATCATCCATTCCAAAAAGATAACTACAGATTTTTAAATGTATGTGTATTTAGTGTTCTCCTTCATCACAGGGCCTTGTTTCTAATAAGATAAAATAATTGCTTATCAAATAAGATTGGCCTCCAGAAAAACAGACCCCTGTGTAAGTGTAAATGACTCAACCTGCTCTTCCTGCCTCAGGGTGAGTGCAGCACAGTTGCACTCCAGCCCATGCACTGGAACATATCCCTCAGGCATAGATTCCACCCAGCAAGATTCCCCCCCTTGATGGGAGGGGTGGGGTCTGAGTCCCTGTAACTCACTAGGGGCCCAAGACTTGATCCCTCTCCCTACCTAAGCCTATAGCATCTTGAAGCCTGGCAAACCTGGACTTTGGGTCTGCATCCACTTGAGAGGGGCAGGAGGAGGGTAAGGAGAAAGCCAGGAGGACAGGAAAGAGGAAAGCCTCTTTGCTCTGCTCCAGCCAGAGGACTGAGGATGCCAGCTTCTGCCTGGGGAAAGTGCAAGTTAACCATCCAGCTTTGGGGAGGCAGATGACCCATTGTCCTCCAGAGACAGTTTGTGCCTGGCTGTGCTGCCAGCCACCAAGCGGATTGACTAAGTCAGAGGTTCTGTAAGTCTCAGAACCAGCCTTAGGCATGTTTTGTTTGGATTTAGAACTGATTAACTGTAAATAAACGTGACCAAAATGTAAACAGAGGTGTTGCAGCCTAAGGACTTACCCCGAAACTCCTAGGTTAGTTATCAGGAAATTCCCAGCAGTCTGCCATGATTCACAGAGCTCCCCAGCAGCTCTCATGACTCCAGATTACTTGGAGTCTGTCATGCTGATTTTTGAGAGAAGGATGACCTCATTTCCTCCCCAACAAAGAGGCTCCAAGAGACCGTTATGGAGTGTGACACCCCTCTCCCCCCTCCTTCCTCCTGTGGCCTCTTCACCTGGTTGAACAATCCTAGAGCCTCCAACTGGACACACAACTTCCTCCCCGCTATGATCTTTCCCACACTCTGAAATCTCTGTCCATCCTTTGGTGCACAGTCTCTGCTCGTCTTTCAATTCTTTGAGAGCAGAGACTACATTTTAAATATGTTTGTCTCTCCCTCAGCACTTGTGCATCCCTTGCTCACGTAGGTGCTTTATTATGAATGAATCAGTGAACAAGTGGGAACAGAGAGCTTTGGGGCACCCTGGAAATTTCCGTCCTCTATCTTTTTTTTTTTCTCTCCTTGCCATGAAAAATAGTACTGACATCGTTTCTGTCTTGTGCTGAAAAGCACGTTGACACAAATCATTCCTCTTTAAACTCATAAGTGCCTTATGATGTTAGAGATCATTCTTCCCATTTTGCAGATGAGGAAAATGAGGTGGAGAGAAGATACATAGTTGATGAGTGGGAAAGCCAGCACGAGGACCCAGGTTTTCTGATCCTCGTTCCTGTGCTCTATACCTCAGCGCCTCCATAAGAGAGGGGTACAACACAGAATTCTGCGAAGAGAAGGGCCAGATGATGTAAGATGTTGAAATTCAGAGGAGACCTCCCGCTGGCCTTGGAGAGCTCCTTCCAGAATCACTCCTCAGGCTATAAGCTCTGAGCTCCTGGAAAGCCCTCGCTGTTACATGAGTTAGTTGTTTGCCTGAGTTCCAGGAACCAACTTGATGGTTTAGGTTATCTGAAGTTTCTACCAAGAGTGAGAGAATAAGGAACTGAATATATGTGATTTCATTCTGTTCGTACTCCCAGACTAAAGCCACCAGCCCCCTGCCTCTGTGCCTCAGGGATCCAGATCTCCTGAATCAGATGTGGCAACAGAGACTAACAGAGGGACACCCTTTCCTGGAGTTGCTCATTAAAGAACAGGCAGATGCCAGGTGTGCGAGGAGGACCAGGAGGTCTGAATTTGGCTGAGACTGTGTCCAGGAAACTGGACCCCTGAAGGGCTGTTTTCTGGCCAGCATGACCCAAAGGGAAGTTAATGTCCAGTCACTGGATGTGTTGCTGAGCTGCTGTAACAAGACTGTTCAGCGTGGTACCATAGAGAGAGTGCAGTATGTAGTTTTGGATCTGTCACGTCCAAGTTGAATGATCTCAGACAAGACACTTATTCTCTTGATCTCAGTTCCCCATCTGCAAAATGAGGCAAAGCCTATTCTACCTGTGCCTCACTGTGCAGATGGAATGAGATCATGCTTGTGTGGTGAACGCGTTCCTTCATCCTTTATTCTTTCATTCATTCAATACTTATCATGGGCCTGCTATGTGCCAGGCACAGTTCCAGATGCTGGAGATGGAAGGATGAACTTTATAAACTATAATTCCTACTCTGAGTGAACGCCTTGCCTTCCTGATTATGGCTATACTGGCCGAGAAGACCAGTGCATTCTCTGGAGTCCATTCCAGGATTCCAGTTAAGTGGGGATGCTGTGTCCTTAGTAAACTGTTCCCAGCATCTCGCCAGCTGCATGTGCTGCTCAACCCCACAGACCCAACTCCTACTCCCTCCCTCTCCTCTCCTGTGTCCGCCGCCAGAAGCTCTTCTCTTTTCTTCCTGCACAAGGGGAAGGTAGACTCCTCTGCAGTTCTGGGAAAGAGGTGCTGAATGCTGGTCACATAGCTTCCTTGGGTCTGAGGTCTCCTTCTCTGTGTGTTTAGTGCTGAGGGGGAAGATGCTGTTGTCACAGAAGGTACTGAAAGCCCCGTCTTCGGCCTGTAACATGATAGGGAAGCTGCTAGGCCCCCAGTGGCTAGTGGAAAGAGTGGGGCGGGGGAAGCCACATACTTGCTTCCTTACTCATGGAAAGCAAAGAGCCCAGGGGCTGCACCCTGAGGTTATACTCTGTCGTCAATAGCATCATGAATGGAGGGGCCGAGTTGGTCCCTACAGCTTTAGCCTATGCCCCCTGACCCACCCTTTCTCACCCTTTCCTGCCTCACCATCTCTGACCCAATTCCTAGCCCCACCCAGGCCAGTCAGCTCAGACCTCTGAATGAATATTTTGAGGCTTGGCCAAATTTTTCCTTATCCTTAGCGTAAACCCAGTTACTTAATAAATCAAGAACTCACTACCTGAAAGGAGTGTTGGTCATGACGTTCCAGACTGTCTGGATTCTGAGTCCCACCAGGAACCAAAGCTAGGCCCAGGCCCTTGAACTTCTGCTTAGATCCCAGGCTATTATGTTGGATGGCAATGGCTGCTTCACTGGAAGCTAAAGGAATAGATACCCAGGAACAAAAGGCTAGAATGGGAAACCAGAAACTGCTGGGTTTCCTGAAAACTGCTAAGAAGTCAAGGACATTTAAGGAAATACATTCAGCCAGGAGCCAGTATTCTCAAAAATTTGTTCAGAAGAAAACCAACGTAACATCCATAGCCCATATCATGTATAATTTCATGTGTTCATGGCTTTCCCCAGCTAAACTCTGTGTGCTTCTCTGTCTTTAAAATAAGTGCAAGCACTTCCCTTTCCATTACACAGAGAGGAAAATAGAGGACTAATAAAGGGAAGTGAATCATCTGAGTTCATTCACTGAAAATGATGAGATTCAGAATTCACCGATTTTGCAGAACTTCATGACACATTTCCACCCTCTCTATTCCTATTCTGAATCTTTGCTCCTCCCTTCCTGACCACCCTCAATCCCACCCTCAGTCTCTTTGTCTTCCTACTTCCTACCCACCTGCAGAAAGTACTTCTTTGCTCCAAGCACAGATTGATAGCAGAGTGATGAGGTAGCTCTCAGAGCCTCAGTTTCCTTATTCATAAAGTGGGAATGATATTGCATCTCCCTCATTGAGGATTAAATGAGATAATTCATACAGAACTGTTACCCAATGCCTGCTAAATCTAAGTCCTGGGGAGAGGTCAGTCTCTTTTTCTAAGGTACCAAGTACTGTAGGATGAAATGGTTGGAAGTCTGTGGGAACAGGGAGCAGGGGCACAGCAGGGACCCCCTGAGATAGGTATGCAGAGTGAGGGGAAGGAGCAGTATACAGTAATCTAACCAGGAGGCTCCTGTTCACTTTGAGAAAAGTGGTGGCGGGGAGTGTGTAAGAACTAAAGAAGTGGAAATCTGTTCTTCCCAAGAGAATATTATAATCTATTCCTTGTTTAAGGTAGATAACAATAGCCAACTTTTATTTGCTTCACATTCCTTTTCTTTTTCAATCCTACCAACAACCTTTAAGGAAGATACTATTAATATCACCATTTCATGGATGAGAAAACTGATGCTCATAGAGTTTTACCCAAGATCACACTACAGGTAAATGGTAGAGTTGGGAATCCAACCAGACCTACCGTGTTTCCCCGAAAATAAGACCTAGCTGTACCATCAGCTCTAATGTGTCTTTTGGAGCAAAAATTAATGTAAGACCCTATATTATACTATATTATATTACATTATATTATATTATATAAGAGCCAGTATTATATTATATTATATTATATTATATTATATTATATTATATTATATTATATTATACCTGGTATTGTATTAAAATTAGACCAGGTCTTATATTAATTTTTGCTCCAAAAGATGCATTAGAGCTGATGGTCCGGCTAGGTCTTACTTTCGGGGAAACATGATACTTGGTTTTAGGGTTTGGAGAACCATCTCTGAGGCAGTATTGCATTCAGTCAGAAAGGTGGGGGAGCCTATTCTTATGCCTGGGAATCATCCTACTTCTAACCCATGGTGTCATCCCAGGGTAACCCCAGCTGTCCAAGTCATGTCTATGTTGGTTCCTGCCTACCTAGCTCAAGGCAGACTTTGTGTCTAATGACAAAGTCAGAGAAGGGATTATTGGGTCTTCTGGTTATGCTTATATATCTGTGTGGATCCCTGGAATCATCAATAGCCAGTCTTCCTTTTTATTCACCCATATTTATATGATTAGGAGACCATAGGGTTCTCCTGTGGGAAAATAACAATAGCATCTATTTATTGAGATGCATTATATTTAGCAGGCATTGGGTAACAGTTCTGTGTGAATTATCTCATTTAATTCTCAATGAGGGAGATGCAATATCATTCCCACTTTATGAATAAGGAAACTCTGAGGCTCTGAGAGGTTAAAGCCACACAGCAAAGCCAACACCTGGCAGGTCAAACTCAGGTTTCTGACTCCAAACCCTGTGTTGATAATCACTTTGATAATGTTGTCTCTTTACTCCTCCCTGAGGGAAAAAAATTACACTGTTGAGTAGGTCCCAGAATCTGTAATAATAAATATTCATGAATGCTATTTTTTCCAAACTTGTCTGATGACAAGTAAGAATCACCTAGTTTGAAGGTTTAAAAAATACACAATTTCAGGTTACTTCCTTGGAAGTTCTCATTCATTAGGTCTAGGATGGGTCCTAGGAATCTTATTCCTAAGATGCATCCCAGAGGATTCTTACCACCAAAAAAGTTTGGGGAAAATGTCAGCCATTGCATAGCTAGGGAGTGTTGGTTTATTTTTTCACCTGGGAATTCCCAATGAAATTACAAACTTTCTATTTACTGGGGCTTCTACTCCAACCCCAACTTTGGTATGGAGGCTAGAGGAGAACATAGAGGTGGGAAAGTTCCAGAGTTGGAAGATCAACTTTTGGGCAGAGTTTCCCAGATAGGAATGAATCAAGGAGGGATGTACACCTGAGAGCTTTGGTGCCAACCCAGCTACCCCGAGGCGACTTTTCTAAAGAATATGTTTCCAAACATTAATTGCTTCAGCAATTAACTTTTGTACATGTTCTTTTTTAGGTCCTAGTGATAACTGCATTTTTTAAATGCCAAATGGATGGCTAATGGAGGGACTTTTCCATGGAGAAACTAAAAGAGCTTGGAGAATCAGATAATCCTCAAATTTATGACAGTGAATGAGAAATTGGCTCCCCAAGACCTCAGGAAAATTGGGAGAAACTGAGTAGAGGTGAGAACAAAGAAGAATTGAGAATACCTGTACTTACTAGTACCTTTCTATTTCTTCAGAGTTCCTGTGCTGGCCCCCTTCCAAGCTTCAAGAAATCCTTCTCAAGCTTGTAATTTGTTCCCCCTAGGATCTTCCACTTTCACCTGAATAGAAGTGGGTTCCCAGCACATTGTCCCTTTGCAGAGAGGGTGGGAACTACCTCCAACAATAGTGGATCTAGCAGCTTGTGGGATGACCACAACATGGGCATTTTTAGTCAAGAAGAAAGCAACAGTGACATTCTCCCCATGCAGACCCTCTGCACCATAGCATGATGTCCTAAGATTTATTTAGTCTGCATCATGGCAGTCAGCCTCTTTCATTTGTAAAGAACATTCTACCCCAAGTTCTAAAAATAAAAGAATTGAGCTCAACTCAAACTGTTAATTTTATTCAATCAACTAAAAATTACTTTCAGGTACCTAAGGTATGCCTAGCACTATGCTAGGCCCTGAGGGCAGACGGAAGAACAGACATGATCCCTGCCTTGAAGAAGTTTAAAATCTGATAAGGAAGACAAAAAGAATATACATGCAACAATTGAAAAGCCATTAAGCAGGATGGCAACTATAAAAATAAAAAAATAAATTAAAAAACTGAAAATAACAAGTGCTGGCAAGGATGTGGAGAAATTAGAATCCTTGTGCACTGTTGGTGAGAATGTAAAATGGTGCAAACCACTATGGAAAACAGTATGTCAGTTCCTAAAAAAAAAAAAAATTAAACATAGAACTATCAAATGATTCAGCAATCCTACTTCTAGGTATCTATCCAAAAGAAAGCAGGGTCTTGAAGAGATATTTGCAGACTTGAGTTATAGCAGCACTATTCACAATAGCCAAGAGGTGGAAGCAACCCGTGTCCATTGACAGATGAATGGGTAAGTAAAATATAGTCTTTACATACAATGGAATGTTATTCAGTCATAAAAAAGAAGGAAATCTTGTCACATGCTACAACATGTGTGAACCTTGTGGACGTTATGCTACGTGAAATAAGCCAGTCACAAAAGGGCAAATACTATATGATTCCACATATATCTTTAGATTCAGAGGTATCCAAAGTGCAGAAGTCGCCCCTTATCCACAATTTTGCTTTCTGCAGTTTCAGTTACATGGGGTCAACCATGGTCCAAACATAGTAAATGGAAAATTCCTGAAATAAGTAGTTCATAAGATTTAAATTGTGCGCCATTCTGAGTGGAGTGATGAAATCTCACGCAATCCCACTCCAACCCACCTGGGTTGGGAGACTTTGTCCACAGTCTCCATGCTATGTATGCTACCCACCCATCAATCACTTAGTAGTTGTCTTGGTTATCAGATTGATTGTCAAGTTATCACAGTGCTTGTGTTCAAATAACCCTTATTGTCAGGTCAGTAGCCGCCTAACCCTACATCACAATGCCTGTCATTCACTTCACTTCATCTCATCACATGGGCAATTGTATAATCTCACATCACCACAAGAAGAAGAAGGGTGAGTAAAGTATGATAAAATATCTTGGGTTTGGGCTGGAGGAAATGGGGGAATGATAAACCCCCAGGGCTGGGTGCATTAGTGGGTGTGAGAATTAAAATGAGAGGACACCAGAGGGGAAGAGACAATGCAAGGGAAGAGATGAGGATTTCTACAGTCATCTTTGTTCCTATTCTTTAGGAGCTTTCGTTTTCCCAGAATTTCAGGGTCCTATGTTTTGCTTTAGAAAAAGCCTTAGAAAGTTTCGTTAAAGGCTGTACCATAAAATCCATATCTGAAAGCCAATAGTCCATGGATTAGAGTGGGAAGGCTGAGGGTAGAAAACCCCACTGCCCAATCCCACTGGCACCTATCAACTACAAAGGCTGTATCTCTGAGAGTGGGCTGAGAGCTTTTTCTTGAAGAAGAGGCGACTGCCTGTGGTGAGGGCTGTGGTTTCAGAGTCAGAGACTAGAGCTCCATTCCCAGTTTGTTTGCTGACTCCATCTGTGACCCTGGGTGAGTCACTTCCCTCCATAGGCCCCTGTTTTCTCTTTTGTGGAATGCAGGGGGACTTATTTCCACCTGCTTTTGCAGAAGACAGAGTGGCTAAAGAAAAAGAAATTTAGAACGGGCATGTTTTAATCTTCACTGCCTTATTAATACTCAGTTTGTAGACAGAAAAATTTAGCATGAAAAAGACGAGATGACCTGCTTCAAGTTACAGAACTAGTCAGCACTTCAGCTGGGATTTGACACGCTGACTCCAGAGCCCACCAAAAGTAAAAAAAGAAGAAAAAAAAGAAAGAAATTTATATCCGGCAACTTTCCTCAAAGGAGTGAGGCTTGGGCTGAAGCAAATATATCTTCATATATATGAGGATATATCAGGACCAATGGGCCAGGTTTGACTCGCCTTGCTCTTGACATCAGAAGTCCACGAAGAGGACGTACGTATTAAACAAGATAAACAAATGTTGCTCCAGAGAGCCTCGGTTCTGGGAATATGAACAAGGAATCCTGACCAAAATTCCAGGTTTCCAAGTTCTCCCGAAAGAGTCATGGGACTCATGCAAGAGGTGAATCACTACACCCAGGATCTGTCTTAAAGAACTAAACCACCGAATATGAGCCTCAGCAAAGGAATGGGCTAGCGGGAGGCTTGATTCAAATAGCTTAGGGGTTGTAGCTAGACTTTAAGGTGTTCCCCTGGGTCTTGATTAGACCAAGAAACAATTTTGCCCAAGGCTCTGGATGCTGTTCTAGTTCTGAGGTCAGTGGCAGGTCAAAGCCATAAAGTGGGTCCCCATGGAGTCCTCACAATTGTTTCTGGTACTGAAGACTACATGGAAAAAAGAACTCAGAAGATTGTGGACCTACAGAAATTGAATTTATATTCTTCCCAGAGTCTGTATTATTTTGTAATCCAATTCTCCATAAGCAAAAGACAGAGAGATGGGCAGCAGCTCTTCAGAGCCTGGAAGAAAGACCAGTGGGTACAGGAGAAAGAAGCAAGTTGGCTGCTCACCAGCAATAGTGGTTTCTCTGCTCCAGGGAAATGTTGCTCCTCAGAGCCAGAGGAGGTTCGTGGGGTGCTCAGAGGGGGGAGTAGACCCTGGAACGCTTGGACTTGTGGAACTCTGTTTTCAAGAGGGATCTCACATACTACTTCACAGCCATTGGGATGGCTGCTATCAAAAATGTGGAAAATAACAAGTGTTGGTGAGGATGTGGAGAAATGGGAACCTTTGTGCATTGCTGGTAGGAAGGTGAAATGGTGCAGCCATTGCAGAAGACAGTTTGACAGTTTGTCAAAAAGTTAAACATAGAATTACCATATGATAAATCAATTCTACTCCTAGATATATATCCCAAACAATTGAAAGCAGGGACTCAAACAGATACTTGAACACCCATGTTCATATCAGCATTATTTGCAATAGCCAAAAGGTAAAACTACCCACTGTCCGTCAACATTTGAATAGATAAAACAAAATATGGCATATGCATACAATGGAATATTATTTAGCCTTAAAAAAGAATGATATTCTGATACGTACTCCAACATACATGGACCTTGAAAACATTATGTTTAGTGAAATAAACCAGACACAAAAGGCCACATACTATATGGTTCCACTTATATGAGGTCCCTAAAATAGGCAAATTTATATAGACAGAAAGTAGAATAGAGGTTACTGGGAGTTGAGGATGGGGAGTTATTGTTTAATGGGTACAGAGTTTCTGTTTGGCATGATGAAAAAGTTCTGGAAATGAATAGTGGTGATGGTTGTATAACAATGTGATTGTACTTAATGCCACTGAACTATACACTTAAAATGTATTAAAAAGTACATTTTATGTTTTGCATATTTTACCACAATAACAACGAATTAAAAAATTTTTTAAATGGTTAAAATGATAAATGTTATGTATATTTTACCAAAAAATTCTTTTCTTTTTTTTTTTCAGCTGTGACTCCAGATAGGATCCAAAGAGGAGTTTTACAATCTCTTCTCTGGGTTTCATGGAGACTTACCTACTTCACCCTTCTGTGCCAAAAAATTATTTTCAAAAGTGGGGAAAGAAATCCCATGTCAAAGGGATCTCACTGAGAATGAGACTCAGAAACACAAGACATGAGAAGGTGACAGCAAAGATATTCGGAATCATGAGCTGAGATGGGGATGGGAACTGGGATGGAGGCAAAGAAACCTGTCCAGGAAGGACTTTAAATTGTGAGAGTCAGAGATGAAACACAGTGAAGTTGGTACCAAAATGGAGCCCTATTAGAGGGTAGGGCTAAGCATGGAGAAAGAAATGAGGATTGTCAGGTCTGATGTTAAAAATGAGTCTTAAGGGGCGGCCAGATGGTTTAGTTGGTTAGAGCACGAGCTCTGAACAGCAGGGTTGACAGTTCAGTTCCCACATGGGCCAGTGAGCTGCGCCCTCCACAACTAGATTTGAAGACAACAAAGCTGCCACCGAGCTTCCAGAGGGGCGGCCAGATGGTTTAGTTGGTTAGAGCACGAGCTCTGAACAGCAGGGTTGACAGTTCAGTTCCCACATGGGCCAGTGAGCTGCGCCCTCCACAACTAGATTTGAAGACAACAAAGCTGCCACCGAGCTTCCAGAGGGGCGACCAGATGGCTCAGTTGGTTAGAGCACGAGCTCTTAACAACAAGGTTGCTAGTTCAATTCCCTCATGGGATGGTGGGCTGTGTCCCCCGCAACTAAAGATTGAAAACGGTGACTAGACTTGGAGCTGAGCTGTGGCCTCCACAACTAGACTGAAGGACAACGACTTGGAGCTGATGGGCTCTGGAGAAACACACTGTTCCCCAATATTCCCCAATAAAATGTATAAAAAAAATAAAATTTATTTTAAAAAAAAATAATAAAAAATTGAGTCTTAAGTCTGGGTCTGTTCTGTGGCAGGCACGTGGGTTTCCATGTTTCACTACCACAGTGCTTGTGGTGGATGCTTCTGGGACCATCATCCCCTTTGCAGTGGCCAGCTGGCTCTTGACCTCTGAGGCTTCCTGTCTCCTTTGAGAGCCGAGAGACACCATGGTGAGTCAGTCCTACCAAGGTTTGACTCAGTTTTGACCCAGTTTTGGTAATCAAACCTAATACCCTGGAATTTGTAAGTATGGCTCAAAAGGTATGGTGTGAACATGGTTGCGAGACCCAGGCTCCTGGCTGCTTCCTGTCACCATCACATTTCTTTGTAAAGGCTGAAGTGAAATGCATTTAAAGTCAGAGAGACTTGGGTTCAAATTCTGGCTTGCCTCTTACAAGCTGTGTGACCTTGGGCAAGTTACTTAACCTCTTTAAGCCACCGTTTCCTCATGTGTAAAGTGGGGCTACTGAGCTCTGAAGCCTTGGGGGGGGGGATTAGATGAGGTAATGTATGAAATGCTTTTTGGCATTTTTGCCTATCACAAAGAAATTGCCTGGTAAATTAAGGTTGTTGTTGTTGTTATTATTACCACTATTTTAGTACCCGGAGATCTTTTGATTATCTAGGATCACTTTGTCACAAGGGCAATGGAGACATAGATCTGGGGCTTCGGTAACCCAGACTCCTGTAGCCCTGGCTTTAGAGCAGGAAGACCTGAATCTAATCTGGGCTCCCCAATTTACTAGTGCGACCTTGGGCATTTTTCACACTGAGTGCCAGTTTTCTTATTTGTAAAACAGGGAGGATTACGTAGAGTTGTCGAATTTAAACAGTGTGTATAAAAACTTTATAAATAATGGTAACAACGAAAGTACAGATGTATAATGTACTCCGGATCAGAAACACGGATGTATCTGGGCCAAGGTTAGGGTCAAGATGGGAATCAAGGTTGGGATTGGAACCAGGGCTGTAAAAACAACTGTGATCAAGATCCGGGTTGGCATTGGGGTCAAAGCAAAGTTTGGGGCTCGGATAGGGAGGCAGTCATGAACAGGGTCAGGGTAGAGGCTCAGGTGGAGTTTTGGTTTGGGCTAGGAATCCAGGAGGAAGACAGTGTGCATTGTCTGAGCCCTGAGGGATACAGCTGTGCTGTGCAGTGACTCAGAGGCGGCCGCACTGCCTGGCATCAGGCTCTAATCCAGAGATCTCGCTTTGAGGGAAAGTAGAATGTGAGACATACCAAATACTGAGAGACTGATAGAAGTGTAGGCCTTTAGGGAGACAGTCCAATTGCAGTAGGTCAGCCCCCTCATTCACTTCATCCTTCTTCCCCCAGCCTGGTAGGCAGCTAAATCACGTTAAGTACTAGCCTATTTCCAGGTGCATCCTGCACAGTGCTGGTTTTCACAGCCCATCCCTCCTCCATCATCCATCCATCACCCATCATCTATCATCATCCATTTAACAAAGGTTTATTGAGTATTTACCATGTGCCCAGCACTTTGCTAGATGCAGAGGATCCAGCAATGATGTCTGTCCTCTTGGAGCTTCAATCCAGAAGGAGAGACAGATACCACAGTCAATTCCCATCTTCTGCATTTGGGTCTATTTGTGGGGTTGACAGTAGATTCTAAAATCAGTTAATCAGGCAAAGATTACAAAATTATTCTTGAAAATCCCTTAAGTCACCAGGACCTTGGCATTTAGAAGCACAAAAGCCAAGAAATCACATCTGTTTCTCTTTGTACTTTGCATGTGACAGTAGATGTCAAGATTTGGCTTTAATGGTGGAATGTAACTCTAAATAAGGAATATCTTTGTTTCTTGCTCTGTTAGCTAGTTTAGTTGGGTTTGTACCAGTTAACTGTATTAATGATGGGAGTCCAGTGTAAATACAAATTACACCAATATGTTTGTAAATGCTTTAAGGAAGCATAGAGTGTACTGTGAGAATATATAGTGGAGGAGTGAGTGATATGGAAGGCTTCACTGAGGAGGTGACATTTAAGCTGGGTCCCAAAGGGTGAACATGAGGTAGCCTGTCATAAAGGGGAAAAGAACTTTCAAGGCAGGGGAATTGATCTAAAGCAGAAAGGAACTCAGTGCATCTCAGGAACTGAAAGCCAGTCAGGTTGGAGATGTTGAAGAGATAACAAAGGGCCTCCCCAAGTCAGGACCTCTTCCACATGTTCTGATGCCTTGTATATAACAACATGGAGGTAAGGTGGTCTGACTCAGGGAATTAAATAATTCAGAGTACAGGGCCAGAGACAAAAGTAAGCAGTCAACATCTTTTGGAATCACTGGGCTAGCTGCTCTGTGGGATACAAAGGAAAACAAGAAACAAGTTATTGGGGGCAGCTGGATGGCTCAATTGGTTAGAGCGCAAGCTCTGAACAACAGGGTTGCCAGTTCGATTCCCACAGGGGCCAGTGAGCTGCACCCTCCACAACTAGATTGAAGGACAACGACTTGGAACTGATGGGCCCTGGAGAAACACACAGTTCCCCAATAAAAAAATTAAAAAGAAAAAAAATCCTTAAAAGAAAAAAAGAAAGAAGTTATTGGAAACAGAGACAGTGAGATCACAGCTGTAGTGGAGTAGCCTACACATAGACATAAACCGAGGGTCACCAACGCAAACACCCCAGAGGCTAAGCAGGTAGTGTAAACAGTAAAGCAGGCTGAGTGCAGGACAATAGGGAGGAGTAGGGACTATGGCAGTGGACAGCTCTTATCTTGTTTAAAGGGGCAACTGTTATTCAGCTCCCACTAATTGTTGCCAAGTGGGAGCTGAGGACCACTTTTGCTAGATCTGCCTTATTGTAGCAGATGCTCTCAGTTCCAGATTCCTCTGGCCTTTGACGCCAACTCTTCCTACTGTACAGCAGGCTCGATGTTCCCCAGGAATTAATACTGCCATTACCCGTCCTTTCCCACATTGTGGCAGCTCCCAGCCAATGACTGATGGGTTTGGCGGGTAAATATGCAAATGCCTTTGCCTCTCATATGAGACAACTTTGAGACACGTGTTCTACACTGTTTCCCTGATACCTCCAGGAGAATTAAGCTCCAGATGCCCAATGGTAACTTTTTTCATAACTTACCCTCATGGGCCTCCTCCCTTCCCTTCCCTTACCTGTCCACTTCCCCACTCCCTAACTGGAGTTTCCTAGGATCACCTACCAAATAAACTACTTGCAACTGAAGTCTGTCTCAATGTCTGCTTCCGGGACAAGCCAACCTAAGGACAAACAAATGTTCAGGAATATTTGAAATCTAAATTTCTTTTTATGTTAGAACTCCCCAGTTAAAATGGTGCATGTCAACGGAGACAGATTTAAAGACTGGATTTGGCCAACAGGTCATTCGTTTGGGATTCCTGACATAAATAAAGACTTTGTCTTAATTTACCCAGGAAAGGTTCATATTTGCTAAAGACAAGTGTTTAAGCAAGAGTTGGATGAGAAAGTTCTAAGGGTAGAGACTCGTGCCACATGGAAATGACTGCTTAAAATACAGGAAATTAGAGAGCAGCTGAGCCACGATGAAGGCTGCTGCTAGAACGGCAGCTTCTACCCATGGCTCGCTACTGCAAGCTTCCTTCTTTGAATCCCTGGCAGCCACCATTCCCCACCAGGGTAAGTCACATGAAAACCCCATGGGAAGTCTCAGAACCAGGCAAGCCCAGCAGCCGCCCACACCAGACTGGTTCTGCAGTGACAAGCCAGGGCCTGCTGGCTGCAGGGTCCTCAGAATCAGGCTCTCCTGATTTCCAGTCTGCAACCCTTCCTGTGGCCACGAGCCAGCTGCTGTTTTGCATGACCTTAGCCCAGCTAGCCTGGCCTCTTGGTGCAAGGGAAGGTCCCAACGATGTGGGTGTGAGGACCTGGTAGGGGGAGCCATGAGTCCCCTCCTGCACTTCTAGCCAAGCCAGCTTTCTAGGTAGTCATCCAATCCAGCCACCCAAAGTGCTGACAGGAGGCATTGTCATCCTGGTGCTGCAGAGAGGAAGACACGCCAGGCCCTGGAGGATGGAGGGCTGCACCTGGCTGAGATGTCCAGACAGGCCCACGGGTGACAGGCAGTACCTTATGCCCTAAGCTTTCTCCAGCAGTGTTTGCAGAGCCTGTGCTATTTTAGGTTCCTTTGTCATCACTGCAGGCAAACTGGACTGGAGGAGTCTGATTAGAAGGGAAAGAACCGGTTTAACAGAGCTGGGGTGTTGGGAATTACTTCTCTGAGTTGGCACCATAGGGCCAAGCAGAAGGGACTGCTGTCAATGCTTCTGAGTCTCAGGACTGAGGTAGGATTTCAGCACTGGCTTCAGAACAACTTGTCAGACAAGAGAGAAAGAGGAGGACTTTGAGATTCAGGGGCCAGCGGCTATAATTCCTCTCTCAGGAATAAGCATGATGGTAATACCTCATAATAAATGTGCTGTATAGTATATGCGATACCTTTATAGACATGAGCTCATTTGATTTTTACCGCAGTCCTATGTGGAAGGTGGGTATTATTCATCCCAACTTTAATATAAGGAATTTAAGATACACCAAAGTAAGTGACTTGCCCAAGGTCACAATGTTAAGACAGGGCCTCAATCTTAATGGCAGGGCCTCAATCCATTGCAGACAGGGGTTTGGGAACCTAGACTTGCACATCTAGAAGTCTTTGTTAGAAGAAGGGAACTCGAGGAGACAGGGGAGGGTCTTGGCCTTCTGCTGGTGGCTCCAGGAAATATGGGGCTACATGGATCAGTGGCTAAGGAATGGCCCCACCCCCGGATCCTTTTGGTGGTCTGACACTATGGGACAGCCATAGTGGACCTCAAGCTAGCCTCGTCCCCTCTCTTAGTTGGTGGGCGTGAAGGGTTCTTCTGTTCCCCTCATGCTGCCCCCTGAGTCAGCTCTCTGGCATTGCCTTGGCACGTCCTGGGCCCCACGCCCAGGCAGTGAGGAAGTGCTGGCAGATTGCCCCGGGGAATGCTACTGTCTTAAGTTGAGCCAAGTCCTAGTAAAGACCCCCTTCCCAGAGGAAGCTCAGTAATGGTTGCTTTGGGAGCTGTGACTCATAGGCACAGGTGAGTCTCCCTCACCCCCCTGGGGCTTCCTGGCACAGATGGCATTGGGCACACGCCTTTACCTGAAGGCTGCAGCCCAGGAGGGGGATGCAGGGACCAAATATATTTTAGAGACTGGCTGAGCCAGGCTCCCGCCCCAGAGCCCTGCTTGGATTTCTGGTCACATCCAAATAGCTGGGGAGGGAGTTGCTTTTGGACAGAAAAGGGGAAAAGAGAGCCAAGACTCCAGGCTGAAGCTGCCTCAGCTGTTTCTGGGGCTCTGACTCAGAAGCCGCTTCTCAGGAATGTTGAGCACGTGGGCCTCTGCGCGCCCAGTCCAGGCACAGTGGAATGAACAGCTGGGGCATGGAGGATGTTTTATTCTCCTCTCTCTTCTCTGACGGCAACTTTTCCAGAGAAAGCCCACCACGGGGCAGATGGAAGCCTCTTCCTGGAAAGCCCTGGTTACCTCCTCCAGAATGGAAGCCTTCCCAGATCACCTCAGCCCTGAGGGATCCACCCCAGCAGTGACTGTCTGTAGCAACCCCATTTGCACTCTCAAAGTGTTGCATTGCATGGGTGTTTATCTGTCTCTACCCCTCACTCTTGTTATCTTATCTCCCTAACAACGCTGTTGTAACCTCATGCTTCTGGATAAAAAAGGACACCTCGAACATAACATTTGATAAATAGATTGACTGATAATCTGAGAAAAAAAAGAGCAATGAAAAGAAGATCGCAAAGAGAAACAGTGAGAAAGCCAGCGGTCTAGGTCACAGCCCCAAACCTGGGGAATCTGCTTTCCTTCCCCAGACAAGCTCCCAGACTGGAGACAGGAGAGTATAAAAGCTGTGGTGTGGTCACTGGGACTTCCTTGCTGCCAGTACCCACTCCAACCCCAGATCTGCCCTCAGATTTTCCAGGAGCCTTTGGGAATCCTTCCACCTCAAGAGAGCAGGCACCTCCGCAGCAATTCTCCAAATGTGGCAAAGTTCTCTTCTCTGCCTGTCTCCTTTTTTCATTTCTCTAAATCAGACAGATATCCCATGAGATAATCCCCCAATGAAATGAGACCCAAAGAGAACTAACCCTGGAAAGAAATCATGTCAGCCACTTATCACATGATACAGTAATTTTGGGTTTAATTGTCCGCCTACTTCCTTAGGTCATAAGAGATGAGTTAGGCAGGAACAGCGTCTGTCTTGTTCACCGAATTAGTCTCAGAGTCTAACATGCTACATGGTACACAGCAGGCACTCAGTAGGCTGCTCCATGAACGTTTGTTGATTTGGCAAATTGAGGGGCAGCTGGAACCTGCCAGTACACTCCTGCTATTGAGCTGCCGTCAGTACCTTTTATTCTGGAGCTAACTCATTCCAGGTCCGGGAATCTGATCGATTGGAAGAAACCGAAGCCAGGGATGCTGATAGGCTGTCTCTGGGGCCTTGGGTTCTAGGACAAACTTGGTGTTGGAAATGACGCCTGGGGTGGGGTCCGCTGATGGCGCTCTAAAACCAGACCTACTGCGCCCTCTAGTGGACAAGCGAATCACTGCCCTTTTGGGGTGGAGATCCTGCTTCCTCAACTCTTTGCCCCCCAGGATCTCCAGGATCTCCATCGTGGGCCCAGGGTCAAGTGCATACAAGGTGGCACAACCAGCAAGATAATAGGCCATATCCGAACCAGTGACTAGCCATACAATAGACCGATCCATTAAAAAGCACCATTATGTACAGTACAAAGTATTCTGATGAAATCTATGAGGAAAGGCAAAAGGGAGATTAAGAATAAGACAAGGGCTCTGCTATGATCTAATTGAGAATGCAAAACTAAACATTTTTAAAAATCAAACAAGCCCATCAGCGGGTGCCAAACATTTCAAGAACTGAAATGGATTGGTGCAACCTCAGTGTCTCAGTTTTTTCATCTGTAAAATGGGGCTAACAAAATTTACCTTGCAGGGTTATATGAAGATTAAAACAAGAGGATGGGGAGAACATATGCCATTATTGTTGTTGTTATTCAAGCAATCCATGTTTATTATTAAAAAAAAACATTTGAGGAAGAGAAAAAAGTTCACACTAACACCACTATCAGAGGTAAGTACTATTAATCTAACAATGTGCATCTTAAGCATGCTGAGCACATCTGCAGAAGCAGGGGCATTCTGGGAGGGGTACAAAATCTCACGATTAACTGAACTGTGGAGGAGCTAGAAAGTTATACATGAGTATTTGTACTTCTGAAGGAAACAGCATTTCAGCAAAGATGTGACCTACTGAAAGTGACATTATTTCCTGTAGATCTCTGCCTATATTGTTCACCTTAGCAGAAGGGCCTTCCCTGACCACCCTATATTAAATAGCAACTCCATCCCCTTTTCCTGTTTTAATTTTCTTCATAATACGTTATCACCTCACATATTAAATATGTTTGTTTGTAGTCTGTCCCTCTCACCAGAAGGTAGGCTTCCTGAGGGCACAGACAACACCTATTTTGTCCACTGCTCTACCCCCAGCACTGAGACAGTGCTCTATAAAAAAGTAGGTGTACAAATAATATTGAAAGACAGAAGAGAGGAAGAGAGAGAGAGAGAGAGACAGAGAGAGAGAGAGAGAGAGAAGGGAGAGAGGGAGGGAGGAAACGAAGGAGGAAGGAAAGAAGGAAGGAAGGGAGGAAAGAAGATATAAAATGGAGTTGGCGGGGTGATCAGTTAGCTCAGTTGGTTAGAATGTGATGGTAATAACACCAAGGTTGCTGGTTCGATCCCCGCATGGGCCACTGTGAGCTGTGCCCTCCTTAACAAAAAAAAAAAAATTGGAGTTGGCAAAGTTAGGAGGACTACTGTAGTAAATCTGGAAGATGAGGTAGGCCTAGTCTAGGATGGTGGGAGGAAAAGGGAAAAGATGGAATGAATACAAAGACATTAAAAGAGGAAAATATACTGGTGTTGGTGCCTGATGAGACACAGATGATAATAACAACTCACATTTATTTAGCATCAGACGTTGAGCCATTCACCTACAAATGTTATCATATATTTATTTATATTATTATTTACAGCCCTATATGAAAGTTATGACATCTTTATTTTCTTGCTGAGGAACATGAAGCTCAGGGAGTTTAAGTAACTTGCCCCAGGTCACACAACTAGTAAGTGGCAGAAATCAAACCAAACTCTGCCCCTAAGTGAGATAAGGGATGAGTCAACGTTGACGCCACGATTCTGAACCTAAGACATTGGCAGGATAGTCACGTCACTGTCAGAGCCAAAGGAACTGGAGGAGAAAACTAGTCAAGGGTGGCAAGGAGAATAAATATAATAGTTAATATTTCTTGCGCCCTTACTATGCAAGGCACTGTTTTACTCTTCTTATGTACTAATAATTTACTCTTCATAATATCCTGTGAGGTGAGTATTATTAATATCCTTTTTTTTTTCAAATGAGAAAGCTGAGACACATAGAAGTTATAAAACACGCAGTTTCCCACAGTTAGTGGGAGGAAAAGAGGAAAAGCCAGGATTTGGCTTCAGTGTTCTTAACTACCATGTTATATTGCCTGTCAATTTGATTAATTTGGATTTGGATCATGTTGAATTTGGGGGAAAACAGGACATTCAAGTGAGTATATCTGATAGATAATCATCTTTAGTCCAGGTATGGGGATCTAAGAGCCTCTGGACCTGCTCTGGAAAGCAGAAAGTTGGATATTGGTTTCTGCCTGGCCTATAGGCCCACCCACAGCCAGACACTATTTACACCTGGCTGGTCCCCAGCTTCATGTCTTCTGTCTCCCTTCCCAATACTCTCCCCTCCAGTTCCCCTGACCACCCAGTTTCCCAAATACCTACCAAGTCCTCAGTATTTCAAGGCCTGATTCACACTGTCTTCTCTATCAGCAATGCCTCCCTTATCTTCACCTTCATCTGCCAACATCCTTTCCTTCCTTCCATCTCCTCCATTAAGTCTTTTCTGATTGTTTCAACTTATCTGATTGCTCTCCTTTTAAAATGCCCAGAGTACTTTGCTTTTACCTTCCATGCATTTATTGAACACTGTGGGAGAGGGAGAAGCTTTCCTCTATCCTCAAGGTTCTTTCTGCTGATCTAATAATTAAATTTTAAAAAGACATTTATAAGAGAAAATGACCAAATTTAATTATATACGTACATATGGGAACTCCACAAAACTGAGTCAGAGAGGTTCGGGGACAGAAAGTTAAAATGAGGTACATATGGCATTCTGAGGTAAGAATGAGGAAAGGTGCCTTGGGGCTTCAAAGGGTCATTGCAGGAGACAGATGTTCAGATGTTCAGTAATTAGCAGTTTGCCCTACCCAACAGGTAGGTCAAAACAGGTTATCTAATCTCTTATTATGGTCCCTAATCGAAATTCTTCTAGGTAGTTAAGGGGTGGGAGCAGAACCCACCCCAGGTGGGGTGACCTATTCTGAACCCCTACAGTACCTACTATACTTCAAGCACTTTAGACACTGAGAATACCAAGAAGAGCATAAAGAGACACAGACCTGACCTATAGTCACACAAACACATATGTACTTACGCTTGGGACAAGGGCTTTGAAGAAGTGAGAGATGAAACTTTTAGGGCGATCATTCCAAGGATTTGACCTGGTCAAGAGGCCAGGGAGAGCTACTATGAGAAAGTGACACCGGAGCACAGAACTGCAGGCCAAGCAGAGGAGAGGGAAATGTGATTCAGGCAGCTATTTGTACAGAGATCCAGAGGTTGTCTACGGAACTAATCTCCTGTCTTGTGTCATTGTTTTACTCTCCTGCTTATCTTCTTGCCCCGAGTGAGTAAAGGTCCTTTAAGACAGGGCCAATCTCGTCTAAAGGGACTGAGGGGACATTGTTTCTGCAGAACCCCTCAGCACACCACCCCCAGAGCCCCTGGAAAGCTGAGAGGTCATCCTGCACCTATCTTCACCACCCCACTTGGTGGTAGCCAAGGAACAGCATCATTTCCAGCACCAGGCCCAGATTTATGTCTGCCTTTGAGAACGGTATCTTCTGGCATTGAGCTGGGGTTTCAGGTCAGGCTTTTGTGAGCATGGAGGCAATCTGCCCTTGTGGACCCCCTGTGACCTACAGAGATTGGAAGGAGCACTAGGGTGGTTGTACCAGGACAATGAGGTTTGCTAGGGCCGCTAGGGCCTACTCTCCTACTGCTTCCCCCTTACCCATTCTGCTCCTGCCACACCAGCCTTCTTTCCACCCTTAAATATACCATGACTATTTTCATCTCTGGCCTTTGCTTCTGCTCCTTCCACCCGGAATGCTTTTGTCCAAGATCTTCAAATGACTATCTCCTTATCGTCATTGAGGTCTCTCTTAAAAGTTACTTTCTGAGAGCAGCCCTGTCTGAGAACTTCAGTTAAAGGAATTTTCTATTCCCGCCCCCTCCCTTGCTCTCTATCCCACTGCTTTATTTTATTTTCTCAGTAGAATTTGCTCTTTCTAGGTCCATCGCCTACCAACAAGAATGTAAGTCCCATGAGGGCAGGAATTTTGTTGGATTGTTCCTTTCTGTTTCCCAAGTGACTGGAACAAGGGGTGCTCAATAAAATGAAATGAATGAATGAATGAGTGTCTTCTCTTAGTGAGTGCCTGGATTCAGGACAAGGACTAGATTGGTATAAATCCACATTGGGTTTCAGATTTCAATCGAGATCCCATTGGTGGTAGGAGCACATCTGAATTGAACCCCCAAGCCATTTACTTCCCCCACCCACCCCCATCCCTTTCAATTCACTTCACTTCAATCCCATCATCCCTGCTCTAGCACATATTAGCTATTTGCCCTTAGGCAAGCTACTTCACCTTTCTAAACTTGTTTCCTCTTCTGTAAAATGGGGCTGAGGTTCCTACACTCACAGGATGGTGGTGAGGGTTAAACCGAACAGCTTATGTAGAGTGCTTAGTGCCTGTGTCTTGCGTGTAACTACAATCTTGGCTTTATCTTCACCACACCTCTCTCTGTCATTCACATTTCTTGATTTCCCTTTGCTCCTGGCAACACCCTGTGTGCATCAGGTCTGCCCACCAGGGGGCCCCACACACTGCTCTTCCTGTCCTGCCATTCCTGCTCTTGAGGGCAGCCAGCCCCTCATCTCATTACCTCCCTTTTTCCTCTGATGACAGCTCTGTCATCTCTCCACCAGTGCTCCCTCTTCATCCCAAATATCTTGGCCTCTTGTTTCCAGTTCTTCATTCATTCCACAAATATTTTTTGAGCACCAACTATATGCCAGGCTTTGTACTAGATGCTGAGGAAACAAGAAGAAAGATCAGGTATCCTCTATGGTTAAGGAGTGCATTGTCTATACAGACATGGTGGAGAGGTCCAGAGGCAGAGGTAGCCCTGACTTGGACTTAGGGGTGGGAAGGCGGGAATCAGACTGCCCTTTGGAACCAGCCTTGTAGCTGGAAACCGGAAGGGAGTTCCTCCTTGCCAGCCTCTAGCCCCTCACTCAAAATATTTCAGCTCCTCACATTATGTACTCCTACAAATCACCTGAAATTCTGAGTGTAAGTTCCATGAGGGACTAATCTTTTCAAACAGACTCATCTATTCAAACATCTCAGTTTCTCACACCAAATGCTTCAGCCCTCACCCCAAAATCTCATCCACTGTGCCCACCCTTTCAGGAGCTCAGTCCCTCACATTAATATCTCAGCTTCTCTTTCAAGAAATACTGTAGTCAATGACTTGATCTGTAGTTCTTAACACTTTTTTCAGCTCTTAGACACAGGAGGAATGGGAAAACACTCCCACGAAGGACAATGGCTTAGTTAGGAGTAGTTCTCACTGGCAATGCAGCATATCAACTTTTCTGTGCATGGTTGTTATTTGATGTGTCTTCCAGGTGAGAGAGGGCACCCCTCACCCCCTCCTAGTTTGGGAATTGCTTATTTAAATGTTTTCATTTGCCTTTACCTCTTTTTCCTATCCCCATTTTGACATCTTCTGACTAGTTTCAAAGGCTTCAGCACAAATAATTTTCTCAGAGTCTGTGAAGAGAGGTCATGACCTCATCCCCCATAATCCTCCAAAACTAGACATAAACTCTCAGAGTCAGAGGGGACCTCAGAAGCCACTGGTCCAGTGGGTTTCAAACTTCTCTCAGGGACATTCTATTTTTTGCCACACTCTTTTCTTCAACAAAATCTCATGTGGAAACCCAATATATATGTTGAGCACACACTGACACATGACCATGTAACTCGTAGGGTTCTGTGGATTATGGATTGAAAACCCTTCAAGGGCACCAGACTGAATTTTCTTCACGTTTATTTTACAACATCCCCTAACAAGCAGATAACTATTGTTTCCAACATCCTCTTTTCATTTAAATACCTCACTTTCAACTGCCCCATTTCCCCCAGGTCTGAAGAATAAGTACCTTTATACTCTAAAATTGCATTCCAAAATTAGGGAGGGAAGTGTCTCTCATTCAAGAGGCAGTCCCAGGGTGTAATTTTCAGAGCCTTCAAAGAGAGAGCTCAGCAAAGTGACAGAGGGTCCCACCCAGTGGAGCCCTCTGGTGATTATCAGGGAATCTATTTCCTGTGTAATTCACTGTTTCCGAGCTGTGGGCAAGGCCCGAGTGCTGGCGCTGCCCAGGGGACCGGCTGCAACCGGAACAGCGCAACTCCCGGACCTCATGAGGTTGCCATAGATACTGATGCGCAGGGAGCTAGTGAACTTGTTATTATTTAAATGTATCTTCCCTCTAATTGCTGTGGGGTAGCTGGAGATTGTATGGGTGCTGCAACAATGGGGATCAAGGAGGGCGTGTGTTTATGTGTGCACACAAAGGTGACTGTAGACCCCCAATTGCAGAGTCTGAGCTGTTGAGAGTGGTAGTGAGGGAGGGAAGAAGTGAGGTAGTCTCAGAAAGGAAAAAGGAGAGAATGATTTGAGTTTCCTTCTAATTGTGTAAATTCTAATTTTCCACTTTATTTGGATGTTTCACAAAGAGGCAATGCCAAGCACATAGTAGGCAGCTGATAAGTATTTGTTGAAAGGAGGCTAGCTCCACTTACACACTACGGTGAGTCATCCCTGAGGCTTCACCCCCATATTTTTCTCATCACTCTTCCTTTCACCCAGAAACTCAATGCAAAGTGCTTATGTGGTTACCCTAAAATACCTAGCATAGATCCCTCACCCCCACTAGGAAGAGATCCCCTCTCACAGAGGCACATACTAAGAAAGGTCAAGGATATAGTCCTGTTTTTATGTTTTCCCCCGGGATACCCTAGGGGACTCCATGGGAGCCCGAATCTGTGCTTGTGCTTGTTCTGACCTCTCTCCATCTTCTCAGTCTACTTTATGAATATGAAGTTTCAGCATCTGAAGGTCAGGAACCATGTTGCCTTGAGGGCTTGGGAATGGCACATTGACGATTAACTAATATGTAGCCCCTATTTCTGAAGTGCAGGTTAGCTATCACTCTGCCTTTAAGGTGGATGATAGAAACTTAAGACTTACTGTCATCCCCATGTATACAACTTCACTGCCCTGCCTCATGCAGGGACTTGGAACCAGGCTCTTACGTGGGTGCTTCGAGATAGGAAGTGGCCTTACTCCCCTGCACCTTACTTCCTGTTGCCCTGAGGAGGGGTGGGGTCTGGTGTTCTGTCACCTCAACCCTTTCCTTCTTGGCCCTCTCTGCCCTCCTCCCAGGCAATCTGTTAATGCTTTTCCTCTCCTAGTCCCTTAATCGTCCCCCCTGGGCAGTCTGGTTCTCAGACCAGCTCCTAGGGCTGTTGGGTAACGAAAGGAGGGGAGCCCTCCCAGGGAGCTTTGCTCCACCTACCCCCTCAGAGGCGGCCTGGGAGGCTGGGAAGCCTCTTAGCCTCTCAGCTGCCTTCTCTAGGCGAGCCTGCCTGCTGACAAAAGAGGTCTGACTCCCAGTGGGAGACTTGCTGTAATCAAGATTGAGCTGCAGCAGTTGGCTGAGCTCTGCCCTGCCCAGTTTGGGCTGGTCCCTGACTTGGGGTACAGAGGCAGGGGCAGGTCAGGAAACTGCCCAGCCTGTTTCTCCTCCACCAAGACAGTTACGTGCCTGGGTCCTACCATCTTCTTATACTGGGGACAGAGGAAGGGATGCTAATTACCTTTGCCAGGGTCCCAAAGAGTCCATTCCACAAATAGTTACTGAGGGTCTGGAGCTGAGTATACATACAATGGTGAACAAAGGAGGAAGAGACCCTGCCCTACTGGAGCCTATAATTCAGAGTGAAGGCAAATATTAAACAAATAATAAGAGCTGACACAGTTCTAATTAGCTGCCAGGTACTATTCTAAGTGCTTTATGTGACACAGCCCATTTAGTACTTACAAACCTGTGAGGTAGACACTGTTATTCTTCCCAGTTTTCATAATGTAACTGAAGCACAGAAAGATTAAGTGACTTGCCCAAGGTCACACAGCTGGTCAGTGAGTTGCCCAGAAATCCAAGCCAGGCAGTCTGACCCCAGGGTTCACTCTTCAGACAACCATGCTCTAGCTCTCTACTGCTTCTCATACTAGTAAACATATCACTCATTACAAAATGCGATGAGTGCCATAAAATAAAAACGCAACGTGTCCTGCAAGAAAATGGGGATGTTTTCTCCTACCTTCTACCTGCTTGTCTAGCCCACACCGCACATGACCTTTTCCAATCGTTCCTACCTCATCCCTTTCATTGCTGGCCTGAGAGAGAACATTCTCTCATCTCTAAGGTTAGAGCGCAGGAAGTCGGAGTTCCACCTGCATCCTTGGCCCTGGTCGGGTCTCCCTGAACAAACTGTGCCTGAAGGGTTTTATCTGATAATGGCCCTGATGCTTACACATCTAGACTGTCAGCTTCCCGAGGATAGACTGCTGAGAACTGGCTCGGCACTGGCGGGGGCTCCTCCCGAGTGTGCAGTCTGACATGGGCTGTTTGACCTCAGCCACATCTTTGTGAACTGGGCTGGGGGCTTAAAACCCGTGCGTGAAGCCCCGCTAGAGAACCCGGTGGTCCAGATCCCTACACACCGTCATCACACACACACACTCGCACGCACATTCCGAGCCCTCTCAGGGTCTGCCCTGGGAGGAGCCCACAGGTCGCAAACCTTCCAACTCTCTCGGGGTGGCTCGGGGCTTGGACCCACTCCTCTGCGCTCCCTTGCGCGCGCGCGCTGCCCAACCGGGGCGGCTCCTGGGGCGGGGCGGGGCCAGTGGCGGGAGGCCCCTCCCCAGGGGCGGTCCGGAGGCCGGGCGGTAGGGAGCCGGCGGGGCTGGGGGCGGGCGGGCGGGCGCGGGGGTGTCCCTCCCTCCCTCGCTCTCCCCGGTAAAGTCTCGCGGTGCTGCCGGGCTCAGCCCCGTCTCCTCCTCTTGCTCCCTCGGCCGGGCGGCGGTGACTGTGCACCGACGTCGGCGCGGGCTGCACCGCCGCGTCCGCCCGCCTGCCAGCATGGCCACCACCACCACCTGCACCCGCTTCACCGACGACTACCAGCTCTTCGAAGAGCTCGGCAAGTACGGCCGCCCGCGGCGACCCCCAACCCTGCCCCCGCCGCCCGGGCGCTATGCGGCTACTTGCCCCGCCCCCGGCCCTGCACTGGTCGCTGCAGCGCCCCCTTGGCCCGCCCCACCCCCAGCCTTTCCCGCCCGCTGCCTCCAGGGCCCCCTGGCCCCCGGCTCCCTGCCCTGCAGCCCTCTCCGCGCCCTGCAGCAGCTGCCCGGGCTGCTGCACCCCGCGCTGCCGCGGGGACTGCAGCCCCCGGACCGCTCTTGGGCTCCCTCCAGCCCCGCCCCTCGCGCACCCTTCAGGCGCCCCTCATCTCGTCCCTGCCAGCTCACCGCCCCCTCCCCACTCTGCTCAGGAGCTCACTCAGCACCCTGTCCCCTGTCCCACGCGCCTGGCACTCAAGACCCTCCCCGGCCCTGCAACTCCAACCCTGCTGCGGTGCCCGGGTGTGGGGGGATGTTTGATGCCCGGCCCCGCCCCCCGCTAGTGCCGCTTCTAGGATCCCAGCCCCGCTGCTGGGCTGTGCTGCAGCACCCCCCCCAGTCCCCTCCCCCTATCCCTGCAGTGGTCCCGGGAGCCGCGCGCCGCAGCCGCAACATCCCCCTCCCCTCCGCACTGAGCTGGCCGCTGCTGCAGCCCCGGCCCCCCCCACCCCCACCCGCGGCGCTGAGCCCGGCCACTGCAGCCCCCGCCCTGCCCGCCCCCCTAGATGTTTCCCGTGCTGGGGAGTGCGAACTCCCATTTTGGGGTGGGGGAAACGGAGAGGAAAATATCATGGGGAAGGGGAGCTATTGCTTTCTGAGACCCACAACTGGATCCTCTCTTTCCCTGCTGTCAGTTGAGCTTGGATGCAGTGGGATGAAGTGGGATGAAGCCGGTTGTGGGGGATTTGAGCCTCACTTTCCTCACCTTCCCCCATGGTTAAGGGAGATTTCTCTCTCTGGGGATTATACCCTCTTTCTAATCTCTCTTTCCCCTACCTTCAACTATTCCTGCTGAGGGAAGGGCAGGGTCTCTGTTTCCTTCTCTGGTTCTCTTGCCTGGGACTGCAGGTCTGTTCGGGTGATGCAGCAGGTGTGTGTTTTAAGCATAGCCCACCCGCTCCTGATGTACAGCCTGAGGTGGGAGCTGTTGCTTTGCCCAGCAGCTAGATGTGGGGGTGGGAGTGTGGTGGTCCTCCACCCACATCTGTTCCGTATCATGCAGTGGCCACATCCTCCTGCCTGGTGATGGATGGTGATGGTCACTATGCTGGGGTGTGTGTGTGTGTGTGTGTGTGTGAAAGAGAGAGAGAGAGAGATTTTGACTAAAGGTTGGGGAGCCTCCCTGTTCTCAAACCTGAAGCGTGACTGTGTTGCTGTGCTCCGTGTCCCAGTTCTTTCCCCCTTCTCCCTCCAGGGGTGCTTTCTCTGTGGTCCGCAGGTGTGTGAAGAAGACCTCCACGCAGGAGTATGCAGCAAAAATCATCAATACCAAGAAGTTGTCTGCCCGGGGTGAGTGTTCCCAAGCTTGGTCTCTCCCTGGGGTACCTCCAAGGGCTATGGCTTCTTCTACAGATGCTCCAGGAGTTGGGGGTTGCACATTTTGTTTTAGCACTTGGAGAAGTATTGGGATTTCAGGGTGGGTGGATTTTGAAGCCAGGCAGGAGTTACATGGGGAACCAGAAATGCTCAGGTAGAAAAGAATAAAGATGTAAGAGAGGTAGCTGTAGGGAGGAACGGTTCCTGAAGGCTCAAGGGAGTTAGGGTTTTAGGGAGGGAGAGGATATGGGGAGTGGTGGGTGGCATGCGATGGAGAGCTCTTAATTTGGGGCATTTGAAGTCTCTGTTTGGGGCAATGGTAGCTACTTCAGGCCTGTCCTACTCCCTATGCCACAGTGGTGACTTAGGATGGAAATGCAGTAAGTGAACAGCTCTGACAAATCCAACCTCCCCCTGCCCACCAGGAGGCAGAACAGACTCCCAAGGGAAGGGAATCTGTAAACACCAGGGGAGGCTGCTACTGGCGAGTGCTTCTGGGAACAAATCCTGCCAGATGAACTTGATTGCTTTTTTGATCAAATTACAAAGTTGGTGGTACAGCAGCAGATGCATTCTGTCCTGGGTGGAGAGTGATGCCTCATGGTCTGGAATTCTCAATGGCCTGGTCTGAGGGGGAGCAGTATTGCCTCAGGGTCTGAGGATTATAAAGGGCCAAGCCTGACTTGTGAGATCCTCCAAGTACCTGAGGCCAGGAGGGTCATGCCCTGTCTTTCACGCCTGGAACCTACACTCCCTGAACCTTTTATTGGGTGCTTGCCAAACTCACCTCATCTGATAGGTATAGACCCAGCAATGTGTGAAGTGCTGTGTGAACAGGTCTGGTGAGTACAGAGGTATGTAGATAGGTTGGGTCAGAGTGCAGCAGGGCGACAAATTTTATGAGATTCCGAGAAAGGAATTAGGGCTGGGCAATAAGATGCCATAAATACATTAGGAGCCAGGACAGATGCCCTAGGGGAAGATGTGGGCTTTGGCTAGTAATGACCCAGGCATCTCTGGGGTAAGAGATATAATAGATGTCCCCAAGCATCGGAGAAGCTATAAAATTCCACAGAGATGACAGTGGGCTTCTGTCATGTTGACAGTTGTTCTGGGACCTCTTTAGCAGGGTCTCTGCCTCCTGGCTCAGAGAGCCTCTCTCTATCCCCGCAAGCAGAGCTTGTCTTGCTGTCTCCCTCCCAGCCCGTCTCTTGCTGTTCTCCACATTGGCTATAAAGTTGACTTATTTGTTTGCTTTCTTTCTCTCTGGGTACCTTGAGTTGGAGGCGATGGTTGCCATAGAGATATGTGGGCAGTGAGATGCACTTCTCCCCCCAGGGTGGGGGGGGCAATGCAGTGGGTTGGGCTCTTTGGCAGACATCCTCTGGCCAAGGATGCAGGGTACAGGCAGGGATGACAGTCTGAGAGTGCTTACCTCCTCATGCCCACACAGCGTAGCCCTGGTACTTCAGAAATGGGGCTAGTGGCTGGTGTCTCCAGTTAATCATGCGGTGCTTTAATTTCCTCATCTCACCAGTGTCCTCTGACCCAGGGGTGAGGTAGGGAAAGACAATTGGGAGCTGAACTCGGGGATGTGGGGATAGCTGGTGTGGTTACTTTGTGGAGCTACCTGTCTTGGGCTGTCATTTTTTACTCCTTGCCTACCCACCTGAACTTCTCTGACCCGTGTGATCATGTCTCCTTCCCATCCTCACCTCCTGTCAACCTTGTCCTGTCTTTCCCAATGGATACCATTCTTTCCCTGCCCAAACTGGGTGAGGTTTGAATTCTCTTTGATTTTTCTTTCCCCTCAAGAAGAAAATTATTGTGTAAGATCATATGCTTCAGAGTTGCTACTCCCCCTCTCTTGAGATGGTTATGCCAAGACTGGGGCTCTGTTGTGTGGCTTGTGTGCCAGATTAACTTTGGGACAGAGGCCTGGTCCTGGCTGATAGGCACAGATGCCAACAAGAGGGTCAGGAATATATAAGTGCCAGTACTGTTTGGAGGTGGGTGAGTGGGAGGGTGTTGTCTTGGAAATGGAGGGAACAAGCCAGGGGCTTTGCTGTAGGTGTAGACATGGGGGATGTGAGCTCCTGGACAGGCTTGGGCCAGAAGGCCCGCTAGGCTGGTGCCCGTGGGGTTAGGGAGTGAAGGCCGTGGCTTCCTGCAGCCTCTCAGTTTACGCTGTATATTTTATAAAGGTGCAGCAGCTGGAGCTGGGTTTCACTCATCGCTGTCTGTCTGTCTCGGGCTCTGCAGGTGTTGGATTTCTGTGTCTGGGGATGTGGTGGGCCCATCAGGGTCATCCGTAGGGTCTGAAGGGGCTTGCTGTTTGCTGAGTCTCCCTGCCGGTTTTCTTTCTTGTTTGTGATTCTCTGGGCTGCAAACTGAAAGGAAAGAAAGAGGATATCGAGCTGCTTCTCCTGGGCATCCATGGTGAGGTGGCCCAGGAGGCCCGGGGAACGATCACCTGGTCTTCTGGGGGGTGGGATCTGGATGGAATCCTTGTTTTGGTCTGTTGTTACTTGTCATTATGGCTCCAGGCCCACGTGTGGTGCAAGGTAGAGAGTTCGTGTCGCTGTGCGTTGAGCACTGTCTGTCTGTGGGCCTGTCTACATAAAGTCACTGAAAGTCACATAACGTCACTCCATTTGCTTCAGAACAGCAATAGGTGTGGATTTGGGGCTTTTAAGGGAATCTATGGTTCCAAGCTTGGCTCTCTGCTAGGCTGAAGGAGGCATTTAAAATAGGCTTGGATGCAGGAGCTAGTGGGCCAGGTGATGGCAGTGATAAGTTGTTATTTTAAGATTTAAGAGCACCCCCCCCCAAGGAGCCTGAGCCCTTATGTCTTTTTTTATTTTTAAATCTTCATATTCCCTTCTTATCTTTATTCATATGCATATAGATTTTTACCTCGTGGAGCATAACATTTATATCCCGCTCTCTTGCTTACATCCAAAACATTTCCCCATATTGCTACAGTTGAAGGGCAAATGGTCCTTTCTTTCTTTTACATCATTTAGGATTTATTCTTGGAATAGTTCGCACTATAAGAAACCTCTGTATTTGGACCATTTATCTGGATTCCAATTGCTTTTACTATGATGGATGCTTGGCCTTACTAAGAGATGCTACCATAAACAATATTATGAAATCTGTTACAGCACTTGCTATATATATATTTAGTCTGTATACTAAAGAAATTTCTATGGAAGTTAAATGTAAACAAAAACTTTCCTCTTCCTGAGAACCTGGAAGGTAAGGGTTAAGACCATATCTGTTTCTTTACTTCTGTGTGGGCAGGGCCTTACAAAGTACCTGATCCACATATACATGTAGAATGAATGGATTAAGAGGGCTGCGGTACCCCTCATGGTTGTCTTTCTTTTGGCTTTGGCTCTCAGGAACGTCAGAGCCAAGTTGCTGGAACCCTTGTTCCCTGGAACGGGCTTGGGTTCCCCCTTTCTGCTCCGTGGAGCCAGCCTGTCAGCTTGACCCAGCTGTTGGAGAAGACGTATAAAGTTAAAGACCCGTGCTTGGGGCATAGTGCAGGTGGGAGATATAGGGAGACAATGATTCTCTGTCATTAATGGCCTTCTAGGGCAATGTTGGGACTTCTAGAAGCAGCGATGTTGGGTTTTAGTGTGTGTAAGGCTCACCTCGAATACTGGTTTAAAGTGCAGGTTCCTGGGCTCTGTCCACAAAGATTTGGCTTCTGGAGGACTGGGGTGAGGTTCCTGAATCTGCATTTTTAACAGGTTCCCTGGTGAGTTTAATGCAGGTGGTCCCTGAGCCACGCTTTAGCTTTTAGAAATGCCACCTAAAATCAGCAACAGCATTGACAGTTGCTCTTGCCATGCTCTCTGAGATTTACCAGACACACCTTAACCCAGCCTTCTCCAGGTGGTGTCTCTACCGGTATGTGGCCACCTGTACACATGGCTGTTCTGTGATTTGGGGCCTCCTTCTGAGCCCCCAGGTTGGTGTGTTAGTCTGTGTTCAAGGCTGTGGCAAGCTGAGTGGCTGGGGTTGTGGTATGTTGGCCATCAGAAGGGCAAAGGCTGTCCCTTTCTGGGTCCAGCTGGCCCTGGGGACTGAAATAGGATCCCCCAGGGTGGTGCCAGCTGAGAGTCCCCACCCCCTTAGTGTTGGCCTCAGTAGCCCCCATGACATTTGTGTCCCCTGTGGTATCTCCAAGTGAGACTTTCCTGTTAAGGATCTGGGTGAAATGAGGGGAGGATGAAGCTGCAGTGAGACGGGGAGAAGGAATTAAAATCTGTACAGCCCTGGAACACTGGGACTCTGGGACTTGAGGAAGCATTTAAGGAGGGTGTATGTAAAACCAGGCTTTCTGCGTAAGGATGAACAGGCCAATTTTTGTAAACAGACAAATAGGCATCCTGTATATAAGTGACTGCGCTCCTCTGACTCTTCCCCCCAAGTGGTTGAGGAAGCAGCCTAGAGGTCCCTTTTCTGTGCCAAGGCTTATGCTGGGTTGGTTTCGTCATACAGCCATGCTGTGAGCTATGTCACTTAGCTTGTACAACACTGGCCTGTCACCCTGCCCTCCCCCCCACCTTCCCAGAGTGACTTGGGGTACTGGCATCATGGAGTGGGGATGGAGTTTGGAAACTGGCCCCATCCCATAGGAGAGGCCCCTGCTTTCTTCCAGCTGCTTGCTCTGGTCCCTTCTCAGAAGCTGTGCTCCAGGCTTCAAGGCTGTGCTGAAACCCTAGAGGTGAGTGGCTGACCCCATTCTCTGCTGAGGCTGGAGACAGGGAAGGAGAGGAGTGGGTGTGATGGGTTTTCTGCCCACATCTCTGTAGTTGCTGCTCTCTGGACAGCCTTGGCAGGCTGACGAAGGCCTGACCCCATGGGCGCCAAAAGGGTGGTGACAGGAAGAAATAGGCACTTTGCACCTCTCGAGAGCCTCTTGGCAAAGGGCCTTTTATCATCTGCCCATGGCTGGGCAGATCTGCCCCAGGGCCAGTGGGGAAACCAAGGTATAAAAGGTTCGTTTATATTGAGCGATAGGTATGCCAATGGTTTTGCCAGTTTTCAGACCCCAGCATCCTCAAGTGATGTGATCTTCACGTACCCTTTGGCTCTTCCCTTTAAAACACAGATCCTGGTTATTTTGTTCCTCTGAGGAATCCTGATACATCGCTCCCACACCTCACCGTCGAGGCCCAGAGCTTTAAGCCCAGTGGAGCAGATCCCTCTTTTCTGCTGGCTGAGGCCTCGCTCTTGTCTGTACCCACCTCTGGGTCCAGACTTCTCTATGGTGGGGAGATTTCCAGCTGCTCCCCCAGCACCATCTCTACTTCCTGGGCCCTAGCAGCCACAGCAGCAGCTTCCCATCTGCTCCCCTCTTTTCTCCTCCCTCTCTTTACCCTCCCCCCCTTGCTGCTGCCCTGGGAGGAGCTATTTTTAGGGGCTGCTTCCTGGGATGTTTTACTTGGGGCTGGTTACCATGAAGGAAATGTCACCAAAACAGTGGGCAAAGGCTGCAGGCACCCAGAGCTCTGCCGGGGGCACGGAGAACTAAGCAACTGACCCTATGTGGCCCTCGAGAGCGTCCACAGTGTCCAGAGGCAGAACCTTGCCTTCTTGGGGCTTGCTAGTGAGCCCATGGGGATTTTCTCCATCCAAGCTCATTTGGGAGACTTTCGCTGTGGGCCACTTCTTGGCACTTCTCTTCTTTCCCTCCTTAGTTAAAGCTTCTCTTAAGAGCCAAAGGCCAAAGTGGGGCTCAGTTCTTTGTGTTTCTTGCTTAAAACTGCTCGAGTTTGGACTGAAGAGAAGGGGAGGATGCCAAGTTAGAGAACAGAGCCTTGGGGTTTATGTGGGCATGTGTCTGGCCCTGTCCCACTGCATTGATTGACTAGGGGGCATGGATGTGAAGGAAACAGAAGCCATGGCCCCCGCTCTTATGTGGTGGGTGGTGGACGGACTTTGCTCTTACTTGGAGCCTCTTTGCACCTTTAGAGTTTCAAAGAGGAAGGGGTATGGTATCGTAGTGTCACGGTGAGGTCAGTGGGATTGTGATTTGGGATTCCTGCTGGGGGGTGCCCAAGATCAGGGGCTGTTTATAAGTAGCTGGAGAATGTGGATGATATAAAATCCCTGTACTGTGTTAACTCTTCAGAGTGATGTCTCAGGGGGCCAGACGGGGACCTCTGCTGCTTAGGACGGAGGGGGGGCACTCAGAAGGGCAACAAGAGGAGACACCCCACGTTGAGCATCTGAAATTGATGGGGCTGGAGGAAGCCTCTCACAATCCATGTCAAGGCCACAGGCACAGACCTTGGAAGTATCCTTTGAAAGGTCAAGGGGTGTCATTGAGATTGGAAGTTGAGGAGGGTCCCTCATAACCAGAGTTAGGGCTCTGTGTCCTTTCCCACTTAAAGAAGGTTGTATGTTTAGATGGCAGCAGAGTCTTATTTGAAGCTAGTGCTGGCATTTGTGGTTTTAGAGAAATGTCACTAAATCAGGCTTGTCCCTGCAGGGCCATGGAGAATCGGTGACCCCCAATCCTGTAGAGGTAGCAAAGTGCATTTGGAGTAGGGGTGCTGGGGAGAGATTGTCTGCACTTCCCTTTGCTGCACGCTAGCTCAGCTCCCCTCTGTGTGCTTTCTCTTATTTGCCTCCTTTGGCACATTGGGTCACTCCTTGCTGCCCTGCCCGTAAAGGATACCTGCCCTTCGTGGCACCCTGGACTAAGTCATGAAGTACTTGGGCAGAAGGCGGGAGAGGCATGGCCTTCAGGCACGCTTTTGTTCCAGGGCCAGCTCTGCCCTGGGTGGGCTGCTGGGGAAGGCCCAGAGTGGGTCCCTGATAACAGCTGCTTCTGCTTTCTGCTCCTCTTGTCACCTCTGCTCTTGAGGGGGAAAACCTTGCAGAGGGCTGTGGTTGGAGCTGGGCTGAAGGCCGGCAGGGGTGGGTCTCTCCATGGCAGTAGCACACAGGCAGGCAGGAAGTGGCCCTGTGCAAAAGCGGGAAGTGGCTGTTGTCAAACAGGAAGGGGGGGCTGGGTTGTGGGGGAGGCGGGGACAAACCCAGTGGAAAGGTGGGTGGGAAGAGGGTCAGCCTTGGCAGGTCTGAGCTGTTCCCTAGGAACAGTGAGCTCAGTGGTAACTGGAAGGAGGATGGTCTCAAGGGAGAAGGCCATCTTTGTGACGACAGCACCGGCTAATGTGTTATCACCTTAGGTTGTTGAGCCAGGGCCTGGACCTACCACTGTGGACCAAGCCATTTTAGTGGCCTACCCCTTTTGGGGTTGGGGACGCTTTGTTTCGCTGGGACAGCCCTTGCAGTTGGGAAAGATGCTCTACAAACAATATGTGTTCCCCAATCCCACTACTGCTCGGGTGGGGAGCCCTCTGCTTTTTCCCAGACATGGACCAGCCCTGGAGGGGACTACAGAACAGGAAGTGTATGGAAAAGGGACAAGAGGCAATGGCTAGAGAGGCTGGGGTGATGGTCGGCTATGTGTGGTGGAAGGAGGCAGGGAGAGTGTGGTAGGCAGAAACCGCACAGCTCATTGAGCAGAGCTGATGGCAGGGCGCCACCGCCAGCAAACCTGAGGCCAAGGAAGAGGAGGGATCCCGCAGGCAATGGCGCTTCCTGGGCTGTCCTGCCTCTGAGGAGCCCCTGTTGCTAACTTTCACCTACAGGCTATAGACACGAGGGGTGGAGGAACAGCCCCACCCCCAGGAAGGCTGATGGAGCCAGGTTGGAGGGCTCATTTGGTGTGTTGTGGGCTCCGGGACTGCCCAGGCTAAGGGACAATGCGTCCGAGTCTCTCAGTGTCTCTGGTGATAGTCATGGCCACAGAGCCCGGCCTGGGAGGCCTTGTCTGTCTTATCCCTGGGCTCTTGGACAGGAGGCTTGCCCTGTGTGCCAGGCACTGTTCTGGGCACGTACCTGCACTTGCCCGATGACCTCATTGAATTCACAGGTGTCTCTGCCTCCGGTTTAGAAGTGAGGGCACCTTTCCCAACATAATGTGCTTGGCTCATTCTCTTACCGTCTTTGGGTCCTGATCAAATGTCACCTCCTTTCTGAGGCTTTCCCTGACCACCGTATATTAATATACACTCTCCCCTTTCCCTGCTTTATTTTTCTACACAGCACGTGCCACAACATTGACCATGCCATCCAGGTCTTGTCGTCTGTCTCTCCCCACAGCCCAGCCTCACTAGACTATCAGCTCCATAAGGGCAGGGATTTTGGTCCATTGTTCACTGCTGTATCCCCAGCTTCTAGAACAGTGCCTGTCACATAGTGGGCCTCAGTAAATGTTTTCTGAATGAATGAAGGAGGCTCAGATAGGTGTATAACTCACCTGAAGTGGCAGTGCTAGGATTCAATCCAGGGTTGTTTGACTCCCAAACTGATGTGTTCATGGTGGGACTCCATGGCTGAGGATCCAAGCAAGTATCAAGGCGCAGCCTGGGGTTCAGAGAAGATGTAGGCCTCCCCCACGACATGGGACTCAGCTCCTTGCAGTTAGGGTCGAACTAAGTGACTGACGTGGACCCTCTGGACCCTGGGCAGCTCCTTCGAGGAGCTGGGAGTGTGAATCTGTCTCTCCTCTTCCCACTCTGAGTCACTGGTAAAGCCAGAGCACCCTTATTTTTAGTGCTGTTGCTGTTGTGGGACTGTAACCATTAGCCAGTAAGAGACTTAAGGGAGGAGATAAACATTAATCTTCTGGGCCTTCGCCTCAGCTGCCACCTCCGCATAGCAAGATACTGTTCTGCACCTGCCCAGGCAGCCAAGTCCGAGGGTTGTGGGTTGGAGGATTGTGAGGTGAGTGTCAGAGAGAGCGCTGGTGAGTCTGCAGCTGTGGGGCTGGCTAGTGGTACCTCCAACTAGGGACAGGAGGAAGGGGGCTTAGCTCTGACATCCTCCCAGCCAGATCTGGAAGAAGCGAGCCCCCCTGCCCCCCGCACCAGACAGGGCTGGCACTGCTTTCTTGACTGCCCCACCTTCTGAAGGTCCCCAGGTGATGTGGGAGTGTGGGGTTACCTGGGGTTGTCCTGGCTGCATCCTGGTCAGTGGTCATGCTGAGCCTGAGGATGGGAAGGAAGGCTTGACCCAGATCTCGGGCAGCTGGGATGGATTAGCTGGGCAGCAGGAACTAATCTCTGCCTGTCCCTACCTCCTTCTTCCACAAAGCAGAGCTGTTGCTAGAGGGAAAGTGTCGCACAAAGCTGGGGGTGGTTGGTGAAACAATAAATATGAATTCCTTCTGGTCTATAATTCTTACCTCAGACTACATTATCTCACACAGGTCTGGGTTTGAATCCCAGTTCTATACCTTTTCTGCTGTAGGATCTCAGGCAAGTTATTTACTTTTCTGGGCCTCAGTTTCATCATCTATGAAATGGGGACAATCATAGCACTTACGGGAGGCTTTACAGAGGCTCTTTGCTGTTTAGGTAGAGGCCAGGTGAGCAGAAGCCCCTAGCAAGGGAGGCAGGAATTGTTTGGCAGGTGTGGATGTGAAGGCATCTGCCTGGGCCTAGAGATATTAGGGTGAACTGGACTGTGCCCCCCAAAGCCTGGAGTCTTTACTTGATGCTCTTTTCTTTATGCTGTTATCATAGCATAGTGATGGAGAAAGAGGGCTCTAGGCTCAGACCATCTGCATCCATTGCCTATGTGACCTTGGGCAGTTACTTTAACTGTTTAAGCTTCAGTTTCCTTGTTTGTAATGTAATGGAGCTAATCAGATCCCCTAATTCATGGTTTCTGTGAGGATGAAATAAGATAATCCATGCCACTGCCTGGCATATAGTAAATACTTAGTAAATAATAGTTATTACTACTATTGTTGAAGTTTTTGAGGAACCCTTATTAAACCCCTGTTATGGAAGGAACTCTAGAAAACACCACTCAGAAAAGTTCCACCCTTTGAAGAGCTTGTGACTGAAAGATAACTGATGTATGATGTGAGAATTGTGAGAGGTGCAGTGGGAGATGAGGGGAGTAGACATGAGAAGGTTGCATCTACCAAGAGGAACAGGAAAAACTTGGTGAAGGAGGTAACTTTTGGCAAGATTCTAGCAAGGAGAGCTAGGGAAGCAGAATGGAAAGGGCTTAGAGGCCACCTTGCTGTGAGTAGCAGCATCCTCTCCTTCTATTTCCTGGAGCTCTGCCTTCCTGTGGAAGGAATTGACCAATGCAGCTTGCTTGGATCTGCAGACTCTTGGATTCTGGTCATTTCCCCAAAGTAGAGGAACCCCAGAGCCTGAATGCCAGAGCAGTGCATGGGCAAGAGGATCCTGGGGAGAAGTCGGATTTCTGTAAAATGGGCATCATTATAATACCAACCTCATTAGATTTGTTATGAAGCTAAGTTAAAAGGTGTATCTGCCTGGTGTAGAAGTAAGCTGTCAATAAATGTTAGTAATTATTGTTATATTTTCAAATCATCATCTTCGTTGTCATCGTCGTTATGTTTCAGGGTTGCTATGAAGACTAAAGTGGAGAATATATGCAAAACTAGCACAGTACCTGGTCATGTAGGTGCTCAATAAAACCTAGCTATTGTTAGTATTTCTAACGAGAAAGAGATTCTGGATAGCTTGACATCCCTGCTGTAGTGGAAAGAGCACCAGAGTTTAGCTGAAGACCTGGATTCATATCCTGGCTCTGCCACTCACTAGCTTGAGGTGCTTTCCTTTCCTAAGGCATTTCCTCATCTGGAAAAGGTCATAATACCTGTCTCCAAGATTGCCATGACTTGGATTGATGCAGCAAATCGTAAAAAGCGTATAGTTGGTGCCTAAGAATTGAAGGAGTGTAAATAGCCAGGTGGCTGTAAATAGAACGGATAGTTGATGGATTTTGGTTTCTCTCCTCTGCTTTTAGATCACCAGAAACTAGAACGGGAGGCCCGGATATGCCGACTTTTGAAACATCCAAACATTGGTAAGTGTGCTTGTATAGAGTCTTTCTTGGGTGTTTTGTAGCAGCAGGGGAGAACCAAGATCCACTGCTTTTGTGTGTGGGACTCCTTCTGTCCATGGGTCTTTGCCTGGTGTCCTTTTTGGCCGAAGAGGGAAAGCAGCTGTGTCTGGCTCAGAATTCTGGGGCATTCATTCTAGTTTAGAGACCAGGGTGTCTCCATCCCTGTGGTGCTATCTCAGGGCTGGGATATGAGGTACTGGGACAGGTTTCAGACTCCCTTTCTTCCCCTCTCCTTCTGTCTTTGGGCTGGGGTCCAAGGTCCTCAGCGTGTGAGGTTCTGGGCTTGTAGCCTGCCTTCGTCCCTCACCAGGGGCCCTCCACGGCCGTCATAAAAGGGTCCGGATTTTGTTTCTGGACTTGAAAGAGTTTTGTTCCTGTTGCAGTGCCGTGCACACTCTGGGGGTTTCCATGGTGCTCCTGTTTATATTCCCCAGAGCCAGGAAAGCAAGCTGCCCACCCGCCTGGCGTCTCTGGAGAAGGGATGGCAGGAGCCACTCGGGTAGGGAAGGAGAAAATATGAAGAGGATTTCTCACTGCTCCCACCCTGAATTGGGGGACAAGAGCACATTGTTAGTTGTTCTAAAGCCTGAGGAGGTTTGCCTGCCACAACCCACTCCGGCTCAGTTTTACATTGTTCAGCTGAAACAGTCTTTGCCAAAAGCGTTGGCCCTGATTTGGTGCTTCTCGCAGAGAGGACAGAAACTAGGCTGGCTGCAGTGTCTGAGCAGAAGCCCCAGTCTTGACTCGAGGCAGAGCAGGGAGCGTCTCCTAGGTTCTCCCTGAAAGCCCTGAGTCATCACAAAGAACAACATGTGTTCCGTGCTCCTCAGGCATGGCCTAAATATCGGGGCTCCCACAGTGCCCCGGAGGCCGCCCACTCTACTGTGTTGGCGGCCAGGGCTGTGAGGCAACTTGCCGAAGCTTAATGCATCCTCCAGAGCGACTCAGCCTCTGGCATCACAGATCTGGGGCTAGAATGCTCCGTGTGTGCTATTACTTGGGAGAGCGGAGGTCATACTCCTGCCCAAGGGGAGAGGAGCAGCTCTGAGGTAACCAGAACGCCAACCATGCAGGGCTTTATAGATCCCAATCAGCAGCTTGTATTACACCCGAAGCAGATTGGCATAGCCAGTGCTCAGCTCTGCCTGGCGCAGTGTGTTCCGCGGAACCAACACCTCTCAGCCGACAGTTCCTGGGCTCGGAACTACTGTAGCTCCTGCGTGATCTCTGAAGTTAGACCCACATGAAAACAGCACAGTGGGGACCCATGAGTTGCCTTCCGTCGAAGAGATACGATGGACAGAACACCTTAAACAGCAGTCACAAATTCAGGCGTGTTTGGTTTGGCCGGTCCAGTGGTCTAAAAATATTTTTATTACTTGCCAGTCAGTATTTAAAAAGCAAGATTTCACATTTTGAAAAAAATGTTATTTCCCAGTCTTTTGAATCAGAAAGCTTGGCTGTGCTGAGCCAGTGTCCACGCATGACCAAAATCAGCTGGGGCTGGGCAGTGGCTGCCGCCTTAGCCCACTGGCCACCGTCCTGACCACTCCCTGTTATCTCACGTTTGCATGGCCTATGTGGTGCCTGTTGGCCTTGTGATCTTGTGACCCAGAAGTTCTAGAACAGGAGGGAAAAGCACGTGGGTAACTAAAAACATCCGTGAGCCCAGAAGCATTTTGGTGTTCCAGTCCTGGGTCTCAGTCTGACAGCAACTTGCTTTCCTTATGCTCCTTGTGACCAACTCACAGAGCAGTGGTGAATTATCCCTATCCGGGAGGAGAACAGTGGGTGGGGTAGATGAGGCAGGAGGCAGAACCAAGTCTGCATCAACCCCAGAGGGTTGGGGTAGGATGAAGACAACTGAGAAACAACCAGGAGGGCAAAAATGGGATTCTAGCTGGAAGAAGTACTAGTCTTTTTTTTCTTTTTCTTTTTGATGTATTTCTACAAATTAAATATACCTTTTAGTCTTTACTTAGGTTGGTAGCCCTTTCTTTCTACCACCTACCCTCAACTCAGAATTAAGGCAGATGGAGGGACCGTCTACCACAGCCATCTGCTCTGTTAGGGAGGCAGCAAGACAGGCAAGGCCAGGAAGGCACACTCCGTTTGTCAGCATCTGATTGCCTAGCCCTGTTTTTCCATTTCCTGACTGCTCCCAGGTACTGAGGTGGTATTTGTCTGAGGCCCTGTTCTGAGGTCAAGGACAGGGAGAGGGAAGGGTGAGTCAGGACTGTGCCCTGGGAGAGCTGGCTGGCCAGACTGTCTGGCTTCCGGTAGGAACCAGGGCTCCCGGAGATGTGGCAGAGCTACGAGTCCAGGAGGCAGGGGTTGCCATGGATGCTGACCCGGCTTGTGGCAGGAGAGGAGGCAGTTTTGTCCCCCTAATCACCATTCCTGTCGTCTCTCCACCCTTCAGAGCTGTGGCCCTTTTGGCTCCAGCCTCTCTAACTCCGTCCCACAGGGATACATGTAGACCAGCCGAGAGTGGTATAGAGTTGAGGAAGCCGAGAGCAAAGAGCTTATGGTCAACCTCTGATGGCTGTCAGACTCCGTGGCACTTGAATTCAGGAGGGTATTTGTTGCAAGGAACCAGGCATCCCTAGTTGTTTTTCCTGATAGATATTCTGGCCCAGGAGTTAAAAGGCTGGTGGAAGAGTGAACCCTAATGTAAACCGTGGACTTTGGGTGATAATGATGTGTCAGTGTAGGTTCCTCGATTATAACAAATGTGCCACTCAAATGTGGGGGATGTGGATGGTGGGGGAGGCTCTGTGTGTTTGGGAACAGGGGACATGTGAGAGCTCTCTGTACTGCTCAGTTTTGCTATGAACCCAAATTACTCTAAAAAATAAAGTCTACTAATTAAAAAAAAGCGGGGGGGCCTATTGGTTGTGAGGGGTACTACAGAACGTAAAACAGCCCTGGGAAAGTGGCCAACGGTGTGGAGTTAAGAGGACCCAGCAGGTGTGCTCATGGTCTGAAGTTTGAATGGAGTGTGTTCCACCTGTGATCTGCTTGCTCCCTGCTCTCCATTCCTCTGATGAATAGACTCATCTTCCCTGCGTGCTGAGCTGCCCCAGCAGTTTCCATCACAGTCTAGCCTTGTGGTTTAGAGCAGCACTTCTTAAACTTTTATGTGCTCATGGATCACCAAGGGATCGCATTAAAATTCAGATTCTGACTCAGTAGGTCTGGGGTGGACCTGAGCTTTCTCATGCCGCCAGGCGAAGCTCACGCGGCTGGTCTGGGGAGCGAATGTAGAGAAGCAAAGGTCTGTGGCTTTGTCAGTCCTTGAAGGTATGAAACATCAGAAGTATTTAGGTGGTTTATGGCCTGTTCTTCCTTCCACCGTTGGTAAAGAACAATAATTAGGTTTATCACTGTAATGCAATAAACGCTGTATCCTCCTTTCCCCAGATCTTCCTGTCTGTAGACTTGGTCTGGCCCGCCTTGGCCATCATGCCCTTTCATTACTGTGGAATGGGCTGGGTGTCAGATGATTTCACTGCCTGCATCAATAGCCCTCAGCTCAGGAATGCTTCTTACCTAAGTGTTGGTTTAAAGCCTGTCTTCCCCATTCTCCTGGAAGCTCCGTGGTGGCAGCGCTGGGTTTCTCGTCTTCACGGTTGTACCTGTGGCATGTACAGCCACGCCTGCTTCAGGGACGGTGCAGAATGGACGTTGATGAGCAAATCAGAATGGCCAGGGGTAGCGGGGCATGTTGGATCTCCTTTGCCTTAGATGATGGAGAAAGTGACGCCCTAAAGGCAGTTCTGCAATATCAGGGTTTTGGTGTCAGTTTGTTTTGGCTTCAAGTGTCAGTTCTGCCTCTTAGTATGACCTTGGGTGAGTTCTTTCTTTCCTCTCCTGTTATTGGGGCTAACGGAAGTCACCTGCCCCACAGAGTTAATGTGAGAGTTCGATAAAATAACATATGTGAAGCACTTGGCACAGTGCCTTGCTCGTAGAAACAGCTCAATTAAGTGTTAGTTATTATAATTTAGATCATTATTATTAAGAATCTGCTAGGTAGGCACTTAGAGTGGTGCAGTCCCGTTTCTCCTCTTGTTCCCAGTTCCTTGTTATTTTCTTTACAAATGGAAAAAACCAAAACGATGGCAGTCTTGTTCAGATATGGACCTTCCATGCCTGTTCTTTCTTGTCTTAGTGCAGCCTTGCTCTGGGGTCCACGCCAAAGCCAGTCTTTGGGCTGGGTGGCCTGGGAGGGTGAATCTGCCTTTGCTGCTTCTCCCCTGAGTCCCCTCCCAGCTTCTCCCGCGGCCCACGTCCCACCCGTGGGCTCTGTGTGTGGCCTTCCTAGAGAAGGGCAAATGCCAGTGACTCCCTCACTGGGTATAGGCTTGGGTGTCTGCACTTTCTGTCCTGTTCTCAGCCCGGCTGGGCTGGGCTGGGCTGGGGCGGGGGTCCTGGGGAGGCAGAGCTCCCCTGAGAGTGGCTG
Source organism: Rhinolophus sinicus (assembly GCF_036562045.2). Classification (NCBI taxonomy): domain Eukaryota; kingdom Metazoa; phylum Chordata; class Mammalia; order Chiroptera; family Rhinolophidae; genus Rhinolophus; species Rhinolophus sinicus. The sequence goes on along the minus strand of NC_133757.1, from coordinate 50,732,464 downwards.
GTATCCTCATACCTGCTGTCGTGTTAGCTTACCATCCTGCTGTTGTTTGTCACCTCCCTAACGAAGCTGGTCTTTAGCTTCTGGGACAGCTGATTTCCAGGGGATTATTGGTATTACACACTTTAATGCTTTTTAATAGCAAATTTTTAATTAAATGAAAAGTCCTGTTGGAAGCAAGGGAGCAGCAGCTGTGGCAGGACTCAGCATGCAGCACCGACTTAGACCAGAGCGCACAAGTGAGGAGGGAGGTGGCTGGGCTTTGGGGGAGCTCATGTGAGCACGCCTGGGTCGGTTAGGGTGGGAGGGAAGCAGGGGTCTGGCTGTAGCTCCTTCCTTCTGTCATCTGCAGGCCTAGAGAAGTGGGAGCTTGTTTGCTCAAGGATAGGAGAGAATGGTTTGAGAAGGAGGGATTTTAGAAGTACCACCTGCCTTTGATGTCATTGGTACATCACAGAAATACTGAGTTTGGGGTGGAATTTGGGGTTGAGTAACCGACACAGATCAAATAAGGTAGGCAATAGGAAGTATAAACAGTCGTTAGGCCCTGGTTCAGATCTGGCATGCCCGAGTCCTTGTTTGTCAAATGAGGAGAACCACGGCGCTCCAGCGATGGCTCAGTGCCTGTTATTTTATATTCTGGCTGATCTTGCTTTGGTGGGGAGAGGATGAAGGGAAGCGCCTCAGCCCTGATGAAACGCTCTGATACTGGAAAGGGAAGCTGTCGTTTGGGGAGGTTGGCAGCCTGGGCCCTGCCAAGGAAGAGACACGGTGATTTCTGTGTATCCAAGAACTTCACTGGTTGGTTTGGTGACGGGCCATTCCTGAAGTGCTCTGTGAAATGCTCCTGAAACTGCCGAGGGTTGTCGCAAAGGTCAAACAGAGGGAGCCCTTTGGAACAGAGGTTTCCCCATCAAGAGAGTTCAGGTGAGGGAAGGGACAGGAACAACCAGATTGTCAGCCAAAGCATCACATTGTGTTTGCATTTAGAATGATGCTCGGGGCTTGGCATTTAATCCAGAGGTGGCTTTGTGGGCAGAAGCTTGAAGAAGAGACCTCAGAAAACATTAGGTTGGTGTTTTGCCCAAGCGCTCTGGAGGCGGGGAATAGGAAGGGATTCTTCTCACCAGCCTTCTCTTGGATTTTGTGAGTTGTGGTTGTCAGCTCTGTACTGTGGCCTCCTGGACCCATCTGTGAAGCGGCTGTAGGTACATTTGTGAGTGGCCTCTCTCCCTGGTTCCATTGCTTTTTTGCCTGGGTATGTGAGCCGTTCCACATTCCTTACAGGAATCAGTGGTGTAGACTAGTCTTTGGAGTCAGAAAGAGCTGGGTTTGCATCTCGACCCACCATATCTTTGACCTTTGGCAAGATACCATATGCCCCTGAGCCTCCTGTGGCCTCATCTGGGGAATGGGGTGGTCGTCAGGTACAATGAACACCTTAAAGGCAGGCACTGTGGCCTTCCGAATTCTAAACCATCTAGCACAGGGTCTCGCACACAGTAGGCACTCACTAAATGCTTGTAGAATAACTAATGTATGCAAAGAACCTGACAGAAGGCCCGGCACACAATAGGCATTTAGTAAACAGTTATTGTCGTTGTTGCCTGAATCTGCGTGTTGTCCCCCCATGCTCACCGTCCGTCATCCTCGATCCCTGTGCCTTCCTGCTGGGCTCTGCCTCTCCCACTCCTTCCCCTGCCGTTAATTCTTCTGTTCCCATTTACTCCTCTGAAAGAGCTCTTGGGCTCCGCCATCTTGTCAGTCTCTGTCCTCCTGTGGGGACGTGTCACTAGGTGCTTCTCCCTCTGTGTTGTGTTGTCGTACATCATATCCCAGGACCACTTTCTCTGGGACCAGCCCCTCTGGGAAGGTTCCTGTTTTTCTCTGTCTTCTTAACCGCAAAGCTTGTCTGTCTTGCCTACATCTGAGGCAGTCTGAGGTGGCAACCAGAGTGCTAGGCTCGGGGTCTGAGTGTGTCTGCTCTGTGGCCGCATAACCTTGGATCGGGGAGCGCTGGGCATGCTGCCACTTCTCACTGCCGCTCCTTCAGGAGAGAGCCCAGGAAGGCTGACAGGATCGAGCATGGGTGGGGATGCTGAGGAGGACAGGAATAGGATTTCCAAGTTTTCTCTCTGTTAATGTCTGTCCCCGTCTCCTCTCTTGCAGTGCGCCTCCATGACAGTATTTCTGAAGAAGGGTTTCACTACCTCGTGTTTGACCTGTAAGTGCCACTTTCTGAGGGTGTGGGGGCCTTTCCCTCCAGCTGGCTTAAGATGAAGGCTCAGAAAAAGGCGCAAACTGGGGGGTCTTCAGCTTCTGCCAAGGGTCCCTCTCCTTTGCCCGAGGGAAAGAATTTGATTTTGAACTTTCTCTGGTAATGGACAGGTTGCTGAGTGGGTCTCATTGCTCACTCAGTATCTCCCCAGGGCTCCGAACCCCAGATGGCTTTGCTGTCGTATTTCTGTTCAGCAACACACCTTGTGCAGATGCTTTTTTCTTGTTCCTTGGTGTGCTGTCCTTAGTGAGAAAGAGAATACAGCTCTTTGCATGACCTTAAAAATTCTGAGAAATCGAAGGTAGCTCTTATTAGTTGTGAACTGGGCTCTAATTGGTCTCTCCGCACTTTGGTTGTGGTTAAATATCTCAGAAGTGGCTCTTCACCTCCTGGAAACCCCTCTGGTATTGTCAGCGTTGGGTCCCTTTCCTTGGTCTCATTATTCTTCAACTTCAGTAGTAGCAGTTGTATCTTTAGTATTCATGTTGGTCTCAAATAAAGCTATGACTTTCTGAGTAGGTCGATTATTTTCTCTTAGATCCGTGTATATTCATCTTTGCCTGAGTATTAGCTAATCTGTAGGTTATAGAAACAGAAATGTGTGGGAGAAAAGGAGGGCCCACATTACTCCAAGGAGACGCCTTATGTCACTGATGGATTGAGAGTGTTCTGGGCTCTCAGAGGAAATGCATGTCGAGTTGGAATTTCTGTAAAAGCTGTTCTGCAGTATGACCTGTTACCTGTTGGATGCTGGCTGACTGACCTGCCTCCTCTGACCGTCTTTGTCTGTTGGTTGCAGTGTTACCGGAGGAGAGCTGTTTGAAGACATCGTGGCCAGAGAATACTACAGTGAAGCTGATGCCAGGTGAGATGAGGGCCCTAGAGTTCAAGTGTGAGTCCTGGGTACCTTAGGGGTCAGGCATTGTCAGGCCTCTGAATACTCTTTAGGGAAGATCAGAAAAGCTCGTCTGGACAAAGACCCTGTAGAGCTGGACTCAGGTTGCGTTCTGTGGGCAATATAAAAAATTAAAAATTCAGCACTTCCTGATCAGTTTTCTTGCAAAGCTCTTACAAGTCTCCTTTACCTCGTCACCCCAGAAATAACTGTTTCTTGCGAGCATGCCTCGGGGCCCTCCCCACCCCCTTTCTTTCCTTTGACGAATTCTACAGTGTACAAGGCATCCTGGGGATGATCCAGAGATGGAGAAAACATGGTTTATGTCCCAAAGGAGTGTGAACGTCTGTCTTGATAGTCCTGCCAGGAACCTTCTCGGGAGATTTCAACCTTCATCACATTGTCTCTTGACCACTGTGACCAGCCCCGATGAGGGTCCTCAGGCCGGGAGAACATTCCTCTGCCACTACTCTTAGCCCCCCACCCTCCATGGAAGGAAGCCCTGGCAGCTCCTTTACGTGACACAGCAGAATTCCTCCCACACCACAGCTCTGGGTTCTTGTTTGGCCAGCCTTCCCTGCCTCGGCTCCTCCCCTAGCTCCGACTTTTCTCTGAGGGTGATGTCCTTACAACCTGGTTTTGATCATCCTGCCTGTAGCTGATCTGGCATATGTGGCAGTTCTAGCTGCCTCTGGAGAGGGGGGGAGTGCAGCTTCGTCACAAGTTTCTTAACTCTGAGAGGCCAGTGTTTGCTGATCAACTTCAGATGCTTCAGCCTCAGGAAAAATTCTCAAGTGGGGAGATGAATTCCAGTGCCAGCAGGGGAGGACCAGGCTGTGGGGCGGGAGGAGGCGGTGATAGCTCAGGGAGCCTGTCGGGGAGGAGGGAGAGCTCGGGGGGTGACTGTACCAGTGGGCTTGGCCTGGCTCTCTGGGACACTTCTCACTTTTGCCATTTTTGGCCAGAAGGCTCTCCCTGCTAGCCTGGCTCTGTTCTAATTATACATTTCTGTGAAGACTCGCCTCTTCAGCTCAGTCTTAAAGTCTCTTTGGCCTACTCTTGGGCTGTGTCTTGTAGGGAGGTCTGAGCCTCTGCCTCCAGAAGCCTGGTAAGACCCTTTGGCTCTTGTGGAAGCCCCAGCATCAGATTTTAAGGAAGGCGTAATACGTCCAGATCACTGGCCCAGCACCCCCAGACACTGCAAGCCTCCTGCACATACATGGTGGTGTCTGCTGGCTGAGGCTCCATTCTCTAGGTCAGGGTTCTTCAGCCTCAGCAGTACTGACATTTGGTGCCAGATCATTTTTGGTTGTGAAGCCCCTTCCTGTGCACTGTAGAGGTTTAAAATCATCCCTGGCCTCTACCCACTAGATGCCATTAGCACCCGACACCTCAGTTGTGACAACCAGAAATGTCTCCAGGCATTGCCAAATGTCCCTTGTGAGGCAAAATTGTCCCCCAGTTTTCACCACTGCTCTAGACTGTCAGCACTCCCTGCCAAGAGTTTGAGTGCACGTGGGGCAGGATGGTTTGAAAGGTGGAAAGCCTGATTCAAGAATCAGCATGAATGTGACTCTGTCTTAGTTTGTCTTTTTCTATGCAAAATCATTATCAGAAATGCTCCTCAGGTGCCTTGTTTGGGCCCCTCTTAAGTGCATTGTTTCTTAAAGGTGTCTGTGTAGTATTTTATCTCCCTTTCTAGGTGACAAGCCTCAGGGTAGGCACTGGGTCTTAGTCACCTTCCCAGCCTGTGAGGTACTAAGCACAGTGCCGGTAAGCACTCAACAGATGTTTAAAGAAACATGAGTACACCCACCCAAAACAACTTAGCTTTAGATGGACTCTCCTTTCCTAAGTTGCCACCACAAGCGTCTTCTTGAAGAACAGAATTGTTGTTGTGGAAAAGAGAAGAAAGGAAAGGATTGGATGGTTTCCCCTTCTCAGGAGTCTGGAGTGTCCCGTCTCGTGGAAACAAACTGGTTGTGTTTGTTGGGCCTTTACAGTCTAAGGAGGCATGGTGGGCCCTAGTGGACCCTGTTCTCGTTTGTCCTCTGCCATTATCTAGCGGGAGACCGTCTACAAATCACTTAATCTGCCTGGGCCTCAGTTTCTTCTTTTGTAAAATAGGTTGCACTGGATGATGTCCGAAGTCCGAGATTCTAACTTGGCGTTCACTGAGTATCTGTGAACCTAGTGACCCAGAGTTATATCGTGCTTTAGTCCACAGCGTCTGGCTGTGGATAAGGTGGTTTAATCATGCATTAACATTTCTTTTTCTTCTGCTTTTGCAGCCACTGTATACATCAGATTCTGGAGAGCGTTAACCACATCCACCAGCATGACATCGTCCACAGGGACCTGAAGGTACTACTCTGGCTCCCCCTTTGAGTCCGGTGTGTAAAGCGTTGGCGCCACCTGCTGCCAGGTGGTGGGACTGTGAGGGCCCACCCAAACTAGGGTCCCTCTGGGCAGAAGAAAGGTGGGTGCCTCACAAGCTTCTCTCTTTTCCCTACACAGCCTGAGAACCTACTGCTGGCAAGTAAATGCAAGGGTGCCGCAGTCAAACTGGCTGATTTTGGCCTAGCCATCGAAGTACAGGGAGAGCAGCAGGCTTGGTTTGGTAAGAGTGACCGTGTCTTCCTGGAATGCAGCCCCCGCCCTTCCTCCTCTTCCTGATCTGCCTTCCTCTTTCAGAACTAGAAGCCAGACCCTTAATGGTCCTGGTGTCCTCAGAGACTGGAGGAGAGGGAGGGTGCAGAGCTCCCCCTGGCCCTCTGTGACTCGATACAGTGAGTCTAGCTGTTGTCAGCACTGTATTCTTGCTGCCTCTGGGGAGGACTGGAAGTTCCTGGTAGGAACACGGACTTGCCCTCTGATTTAGATTCCGGGCACTGCAAGAAGCTGAGCCTGTCATCTCTTGCTGCCCATGTGCTAAGAGCTTATGTAGCAAAAGCATCAGGAGTGAGAAGGGACATGGGGGAAATTGCTGATATGGACTTAATGAGAGAGAAAGTGGGTTCAGTGTGCCTCTGCCCTCTCTTCTGCTACAGGTTTTGCTGGCACCCCAGGTTATTTGTCCCCTGAGGTCTTGAGAAAAGATCCCTATGGAAAACCTGTGGATATCTGGGCCTGCGGTAAGCCCATTCCACACTCTCAACTTTTCGGTGTTAGGGGCCCTTGACTTCAAGCAATGGCAAGAAAGAGGCTTCGCCTGTTCCTTGCGGGTCCCACAAGTGTCTGGTATATGTGAAATCCCGGTTTGCTCTAGTGCCCCTGGGATGGCTGTTCCCATCACACCCTCCTCCCCAAAGTACTTTCTGAATTCTGCTGCATCCTCAAAGATTCGCTCACACCTTAGAGGATGGGTTGTGCCTAAAGAAACCCCTGATGTGGCTTGGTGTCATGGGGAGTGAAGCATAGCAGGAATGGCTAGTGGCACAGCATTACTGGCTGGTAGCCACTTCTGTCTCTGACATGGCCCTTAACCTTCTGGGTGACTCTGAGCCCTGCATGGCTTTCTCGGTTCCTCAGCAAAGTAGGTGACTGACCCCAGTGACCTGTATTCTGTCTTGTAGGGGTCATCCTGTATATTCTCCTGGTGGGATACCCTCCCTTCTGGGATGAGGATCAACACAAGCTGTATCAGCAGATCAAGGCCGGAGCCTATGATGTAAGGACTGGTTTGTTCCCACCCCTTGGCTCTGTCCAAGGGAGGGGGCGGGATACAGGGAGTGTTATAGGGACTTTGAGGACCCAGGGATGGGCAGACAGGTCTCAATTCTTGCCACCCACTGTTCCAGGGAGCAACTTTTTTGCATAGCCATTCTTGGGAGCTATAAAATCAAGGAGCCCACTGAAATCCTTGGGCATGGAGGTGTGGTGTGCTGCGTAACATAGGGACAAGATGTCTGATGGCTCCCTCCATTGCTGTCGTAAGGTGGAGCCTTAGGGACACCGCTGAGCCACTGCTTCCTCCTAGTAGAGAGACAGGGTTGAACTCAGAAGACGTTGGAGTCCCCTTCCTGCTCTGGTCTCATATTCTGGCATTTTCACCATGATTACTCTGTCTTCCGGACCCAGCCTTTAAGTTGACACGGGTTCTGGGATACCATCTGTCTGCCAGGCAGCCTTAGGTAACACAGAGTATCCCAATGACAGGAGTTGGAGTGATGACAGAGCCTACTTTTCAAGGTGTGGGGCTCACAAATTTCATATTTTTCCTCTCCCATTCCTGCTTTTTAGTTCCCATCACCAGAGTGGGACACAGTGACTCCTGAAGCCAAAAACTTGATCAACCAGATGCTGACCATAAACCCTGCAAAACGTATCACAGCTGACCAGGCTCTCAAGCATCCATGGGTCTGTGTAAGTGTCTTCACCCAAGATTGAGGAGATCAGGGGTTTCAGCCATCAAAATGCCCTTAGTACCCTCCTTACCCTTCTTTAATGAGCAGAGAATAATTATTCTGGGCCCTGAGCAAGGACTCAGCAGAGAGGGAGTGGGACCAGGTGGGACCCAGGGTCAGTAAATGTTACCAGGAGGGACTCAGAGAGGCAGATGGGGCTCACTGGCCTCTACCTGTCTCACACCCACTCATTGTCAGGTGTGATTTAGTTCTGATTTTGAACGAGGGCTTAGGTTGACCTTTGCAGACTCTAGGTAGTTGATGATAGAAAGTAGCTGGCAGAACTCAAAGTGGACTGCCCAGCTTAACGTGCATATTCAGACCTCAACTCTCACACAGCTCCAACGGAAATGTGACCAAGACTCAACAAATAAACAGAGGGGTCTCTGAGCAATTAAAAAGAGCACCCTGAAGTTCAGTCATAAAGCTCACCCCAGAAGAGCCCTCTAGGTTATCAATGTGGGTCAACATACTCTGTTTTCATATACAGGTCTATCAAGCTGAAATATCTGTTTTCAAGCAAAGGAGAGGGTCTACTACAGTTAGGCCTCCATTGATTACCATTGATGCATTTATTTATTTGTCCTTTCCCATGTTTACTGAATGCCTCTTGGGTGCTGGAGATACAAAGATGAATGAGGCATGGTCCCTTTCCCCAAAGATCTCAGATTATCTGGAGAGAATAGGCACTCAGGCTACCATTCTATAATGTGACAAGTATGTAAAAGAATCTATTTAATGTGCAGGTGTTCCCACTGTCCCTAGTGGGCAGTGGGATTGCTGAAGGCTGCCTGGAAGTGGTGATCTCTGTCCTGGTTCTTGGCAGATGACTAGGAATTCCCCATGATGATAACCTGCACACTTGGGCTAGGGTGAGAGGCCATGGGGAATCGTGGTGAGTTTAAGGACTGTTAGTAGTTTGGTTGTAGATGAAGATATGATGACAGGAATACAAGAGAATGAAGCCAAAAAGATTCCGTGACATAAAAGTTTCTGCCTAAGGAGTTGGATTTTGCTCTGAAAGCACAGGGACCTATTTGAGAGTTTGCAATAGGGAATGAAATTTGCAATTAAGAAAGATCACTTTAGAAGCTGTGTAACTAAGGAAGCTGTCGTAATTGTGTAAGCAAAACCAGATGAGGGCTCAGCTAAGGGTGATGCTAGGAGAATGGATGGTGTGGCAAGAAGTGGACAGATTTGAGATATTTGGGAGATAGATAGAATCAAAGGAATTTAGTGATCAGTTGGATATGGGGAGTGAAAGAGAGAGTGGTATCTGTGGGAACTGCCCAGTTTGAGTTGGTAACTGAGTGGAGTGGAGCATTATACCATTTACTGACCCAGGAGAAATCCTGAGGAGGAGCCAGTGTGTGAAAAAATATGATTTTAGTTTTGTACATACTGAATGTAATGTCTGGGAACCTCGTTCTAGGGATTAGAAAAGAAGTTAAAAATTAGAAATGCAGGTTGTAGTTCCTTTGTATAGGCGGTGTTCAGTTTGTAGAAATTGATGAGATTGCTTCTGTGCTGATCAAATCTTACTTTGGGCTTATGTAAGAGAAGAAATGACCACTAAACACCAGCATTTCATGACAGGGAGAGTTAGAAGAGCCAGCAAAGGGGACTGAGAATGAGAGCTTGTGTTGGAGAAAGAAGAGCAGGAGGAGGAGAGCCTAAGGAATAGGAGGTCTTAGTAAGGGAGCGTCCATAATCAAATGCTTGAGGGAGTCCATGATAAAGATGGAAAAGAACCCAGTGGCTCTGACCAGATAGAGGCCATTGTTTTGTTATTTTACAGATAGAGGCATTGGAGTGAGAGAGACCACACAGCCTGTTTTCAGTGAGGTGAACAGGGAATGGGGGTGAAAGGAGGAAATGGTACTATTTAGAGAAGATGGATGGGTTAGGGGAGTTTTTCAATTTTTGAGAGTCTGTTTAAGGAGAGGCTTGACTATGAGGTACAGACTGCAGAGAAGGCTATGGTCCGGAGTGAGGGCTTAAAAATATTGGCTGATGAGGAAGCAAAGGTTTGGGTAGCAAAAAGAACAAGGGCCTCTTGAGCCCAGATCAAGGGATCTGCACTGGACATGAGGGATGATACTGCTGAGACCCGGAATTAGGTTGCAGGCCAGTAGAAATCAGCTTGAGGGTGGGAGTGCTGAAGTTTAAATTCTTTCTTGATGAGCTCTCGTTTCAATTTGTGGAGAAATTTACACTCTGGAGGAGGAGGTGAAATAAGAGAAAAAGTTGGGAGAGTTGCTTTGGGAGCCAGGAAAGGGAGTGGGCCCGGGATGAGGGGAAGGATTGCAGGGAGGCTCCGTGGGGTTATGGGTACCAGGCTGCTTGTCGTAGGATTTGTTTTTCTGGCAGGCTGGCCAAGACAGCAACAGCAAAGGGAGGAGGTGAGCAACTTATAATGGGCACTCCAGAATTAGGGAAATATTATGTTCTGGGGGTCGTTGTGTAGGCCCTGTTCTCCACCACCCTCTATACCTCAGTGGCCCCTGAGGACATCACTATATGATGATACTACGTAATAACTGATGTTTGTATTGATGACTCTGAGTCATCAAGGAGATGTATAGCATGTCCAGTGGCCTCTGTTTAAGGAGGAAGGAAGTTAGTAGTCATACAGTGAAGAAAAATTTCCGTCCAAAATGATGACAAGAATTGATGGATCAAGGATCAAGGTAAAGATCCTAACTTCCCAGATCACAGCTTCATTTAGGACCTTGTGTGGGGGGAGGGGGTGTTGAGAGGAGCTCTTGGAAGGAATGAACATTCTCTGTAGAGAGCAGGAACCCTGTGTTCTCACTGGGTTCCAGAGTCTGGAACACAGTAGGTGCTCAGTAATCGGTTGCTGAAGGAGTGACTGCATGAGGACCCAACACAGCCCTCGTTTTCCAGGGAAGCTGAGTGCTCTCTCTCAGGCACCCTCCTCTAGCATCAGATATCGTGGTGTTTTCCCGTTCAGATTCTTTTCCTTACATAACTTTGAGTTTTGGGTAGTGTTATTATTCTAAAAGCATTTTCATATCTATGACCTCATTTTATCTTCGGAGAAATTCTGGGGTGGCTGAGTACACAGCCATCGGTCCTGGGACTATGGTGAGGGCCAGAGGATCTGGTTGGGGGCTCACAGGCCTGTCTGTCTGGCTTCCAGCAACGATCCACGGTGGCATCCATGATGCATCGTCAGGAGACTGTGGAGTGCTTGCGCAAGTTCAACGCCCGGAGAAAACTGAAGGTGAGTCTTGCCTTCCGGGCTGCCAGTGTCCTGAAATCATGCCTTTTGACAGTGCACCCCCTTCCCCATCATAAAAGGAAGCTCCCTTCCTGATTGCAGCTGAACTATGAAGGTTGTACATGTTGGGGGGGCCCCAGAGACCTGCCTTCGTCAGGCTCTAGTCAGCAGCTGCTCTCTGCCTGAGACCTGGTGACACTTCTAGAGGCCGATTGAATTCACAGGTCCCTCTTCTTTCCCCAGGGTGCCATCCTCACGACCATGCTTGTCTCCCGGAACTTTTCAGGTATGTTTTCCCAGCCATGCACTTTAATTCTACCGAGGTGAGTGGGTCAGAACAGGGTGTTGCCATACCACGCCCTCCCAGCTGGGCGTCTCGGCAACACGTTGACCAAGATGTTAAGGATCCTGTTTTGAGGGGCTGCTGCGGCTAGTTCCTGTAACCTGAGATTTTGGGGGGGCTTTACTTGGGTTCGAATTTATGAGCTCTGTTTCCTAGGACCTCCCAAGGAGTAGCCTGCCCAGCCTCCCATTTACCTGGTCCCTGGGGATTCTTATTTAATTGTCTGAAGATCTCTCAACACTTTAAGATTTTAGCCCATCTCTGGGGTGTTGGAGGATGTGCTGGGAAAAAGAAAGAGATGAGGTGTAGAGAATTTTCTCAGTCACCACCAGTAATTTGCACAGTGAGGTGATCTCTACTTGACTGTGTCCAAGTAGAGATGACTAATAGAAATTATTCCAGATGTTTAAACCTTTTACAGTGACTGTGCTTAAAATATTCTCTGTGATACTAGCTATAAAAGTGAAAAACTAGAGACTAGCAGGATGGAGGGAAAGGAACTTGCTTCAATTTGCATGAGCGTTTGGGAGAGTTGGGACCAATAATTTGTAAATCACACTTGATATTTCTTTTTAAGATGCAAGACATTCCACCTCCTCCCCACACCCCACACCCCCATCCTCTCCTCCATTGTTTGCCCTCAGTTGGGAAGCACAGTGGCTTTTTTATGAAAAAAAGATGAATGTCAGGACTTAACTGAAGAGGGAAGGGCTCTCTTTGACTTGGCCTTTTCTCCTGGTCTTCCCCCCCCACCCCCACCCCACCCGACCTCTAGCACCACTGTTTTGGTTCAAGACCTCCCTTCTCATTCTCATAACAGTGCTTTCCTTCTGCACTGCCGTGGAGGCACACAGCTAGCAAGTGGTACAACCAAGGCAGTGTGGATTGTGTGGGCGGCTCACGTAGGCAGCCACTCTGGGCAGAGCTTGCTCCCTTGAGATTGCGTCCCAGTGGACTCGTCTGTGTTGGTTCCAGGTAACCTAAAGCTCTGGCTCTGGGGGAGCCACAGGTGAAAAGACATGGGGCTTCATGAGCCCTAGCCTGAGCGAGAACCACGGAGCCCAGGACGGTCAAGATTGGAGAGTGAGCTGAGGGAGTATCCCACCTCAGGCCATCCCCTTGGCCCTGGTGTGGGGCTCATTCTTATGTTGTGGGTGCCCAGGAGGGGAAGTCTGTGGTCCTGGATTCACCTCCCACGATGGGAACAGAAGGGCGCAGTTGGCTGCTTTCAGCGGGGAAGGAGCTGTGGTCCCACATCGTGCCTCTTGTCTTCTAATTACTTGCAGCTTCTACTTTCTTGGTTTAAGAGCCTTTCTTTAGGACACTCAAGGGCCTTTCTGTGCTGACCCTAGAAGGGTGATCTCAGGAAGAAATGTGAAGAAATGTGAAGACAGGCTGCTAGGAAATCAATAGCATGTGCCCCATCCCCTGGCCTCAGGCCTTGCAGCAATCTCGCCCGGTCCATTTCAGAAAATTGGTGTCCTGGTTTAAGGAAATCGTTCTCTCTGTTAAGACAAAGCACCTTCACTAATCCCTAAAGAGCCTCCTGTCCTTGCTTCCCAGACCTCATCTGGCTTTTATGCTCACTTTTCCCTGGGTCAGAGGAGACCAAAAAAAAGAAAAAAGAAAAAAAAAAATGCTGCAGGCATTCCAGGATGACCTGTATAATCAACAAGGAAGGTCACCTCTGTTTCTTTAGGAACAAGCTAGGCTGTTTTCTGAGTTCATTCTGACAGGGGTGTAGCTTAGCCCTGGACTCTAGCAGGTTGGCTAGTGGTGAAATCAGAGCTTCTAGAATGTACTGCTTCAGCAGCCTTTGTTTTCTTCATGGGGCCTTGTTTCTTAGGCATTTTTACCCTTGGAACACTGTAATGTACGGGCTGAGAAAAGCTGCCTCTCCTGGCTCCCTGCCTTGAAGAGGGAAAGCAGCCTGTGTCTCTGAGGAGCTGGGGAACATGGAGCATCAGTGAACTTAGCTGCACACGGGCCATGGACCCTCCCTGGGCCCTGAGTGCCAGTCTCTCTACTGTTTGGAATGTGGCCCGAGGAAAGGGCTGCCCTCTGCCCTGGGCTGTCTGAAAATGGCCTCATTTAGGTCCCCTAGAGAGGAAGGTCTGAAAGTGGGGCTCAGTTTCCTCATAGCCTTATGCGAGGGCTGGGCCACCTCAGAAAGGACACTGCCTCTCACCAAGTCAGGCTTTTCTCTGTAGACCCTCACCTGAGGTGGTCCCAGGACAGGTGCTGAAGCCATTTCTATGAAGTAGAGCTGTGGTATTCCCTATGCTCTGTCTGAACTCGGTCCTCTCAGGTCCCCAGACTGCTGCAGGGCTGGCTGCACCTGCTCCTCAGCCTGTCCCCAGCACCTTCGCTCCCCCAGCTCGGCTGGCTTGGCCACGCCGCCTGGACCCTGCTGTGCGTGGGCGGCCAGCGGGTTCCTGTGCCTCGCGCTGGGGCATGCTCGCTGCTGACTGGCCACCGTGGCTTTGCGGCAGCTCTGTGCACTGAGAGATTGTATCCCCTCAGTTGGCAGGCAGAGCTCCGCCCCCGCCTCGCCTGCCGCGAGCGCCGCCAGCCTGGCCGGGCAAGGTACGTGGCATGAGTCCTCCCCGACCGCCTGCCTCGGCTCCCTGCCACCCCACCAGGAGGGCCAGCATGCCAGGCCCACTCACCAGGGAGGCGAGTCCCATGCTTGCGGGCTGAGATGGGCATGCCGGACGGACCACCTAACTTGGCATCTGCGAGCGCATTGGTGTTACGGAGCCCCCTAACCAGCCATGCATGCTGGGCGCTTGCCAACTCTCAGGAGGCAATAGCCTGGGGACATGGAGCTGGGCAGCAGGAGGTTTTCCTCCAGACAGCCCAAGAGCCTGGCCTGCCTATGAGGGCTGTGGCCAAAGGTGGGCCCAGAGACAGCCCTGGGTGTGCTAGGACTAGGCTTCAACAGCACTGTTGGAAACTCCACAGAGGAAGCCATGCCCCTCAAAATTGTGAAGTCTGGTATTTTAAGCCTTCAGTTCTGAAAGGCTATAGAGTACAGAAGCTGTGGAGACAGAGTCCCTGGGTTTGGATCCTAGCCCTGCCACAACCTGAGCAAATCACGTCAGCTCTCCCGGCCTTAGATTTCTCATCTCTCCTGGGGGAGGCTAATAAATAACATGGCTGTGATTAAGATCATGTATGTTGAAGGCTCTCAACCCTGCCTGTACAAGATAGCTTGTAAAAACTCCTGATGCCAGCACCCCACCCATCAAATTCAGAATCCGTAAGGCATGGAAAAGGCATAAGCCAAGTGATTCCAATGGGCAGTCGGAGTTGAGAACTCTGAGGTATATAAAGCACTTAACACAGTAGGTAGTCAGGCATAGTAGTAAATACATTTAAAAAAATAACTTTCAAATAACCCCAGCATGACTAGAAATAGACCCAAAGGCCATTTTGGAGGGTCAGAATTTTTGTGACGGAAGGACCCCTATTCTCACTGTAGAGAGATGGGACCCAGTTTGGGTCCAAATGACCACCTGAAGGTGAGAATGGCAGTAACAGTAGTGACAGCAGTTAACACTGAGTATTTGCTATGTGCCAAGCACTCTGCTTAGTGCTTTTCATGCATGGTCCCATTGGATCCCCATCTGTCCCTATCCGCACTGTCCTATGACCTAGGCCCTGTTTTGTCCCATTTTAAAGATAAAGAAACAGGTTCAGGGAGGTTAAGTAACTCACTCAAGGTCACACAGCTAGCAAGTGGTACAACCAAGATGCAAACCCAGTGAAGTCCAGTAGATCAGACAGTAGGGCTGATTTCACCTCCCCGCGCCTCCCAGACTCTCCATCTACTGTCTGCTACCTGTGGCCTTTATGGCCAGCAGGCATCACCAGCCTTCCTGCACAGAGCTCACCAGCCTTGAGCATCACCTTGTACTGGCTAGAACCTGTTTAATAATGTAATTTTGTCCAGTCTTTCTGCTCAGTGGGTCCAGAGTGGACGGAGGAAAGGGTGGCAGATAGGACCCAGTAAACCTGTTGAGGACCTGCCCAGTCAAGGCTTCAACCCCCTGGCAAAACCCTCCTGTAGGTGGTCCTGGTTTCTGTGTCTGTGCCTGTCTGTCCTCACGTCTGGTCTCCTTCGTGAACTGTGACACTTGTTTCTTGAGAACACTCAGGAGATGTCTTGCATCCTTCCAGCTTGGCTGTCCTGAGAATCGCCATCTAAGGGCGGAGCCCTCACCTTTCACCCTGGCACTTTGCTTCCAGGCCTGGGTGGAAGCTGTCGAAGGCAGAGTTCCCAATGCCCCAAGCAGCTCCAGTACTGAACGTGGTTTCTCCTCCTAAGCAGTGTGTCTCTGTTTCTGCTGAGCCCTCTTCCACAGCAGAGGAGGTCCTGAGCTACCACCCTGAGGGTCTGACGCTGCTTGAGATGTCCTTCATGCTTTCGGGCTACCAGGAAGGGCTTTGCTTCCAAGGATTTCAGGAGACTCCTGGCCCCCTTTTCAGACACAGCAGTCTCTTGCGGATCCAGCTGCCAGACTTCAGGTTGGGGAAAGGGTACAATGCAGGAGACTTGATTTTCCTTTTTGTTTTCACAGCTGCCAAAAGCCTATTGAACAAGAAGTCGGACGGTGGCGTCAAGGTAGGTGTCTCCACCCCTTTAGCCTGAGACTGGCCTCTCCTAACAGTCACTATGGAAATTGTTGGCATCTTGTTCCCCCTTCCCCAAGGAACCTTCCTATCCTTGCTTTTCTGCTTTAAACCAGAAACCTTTGTGCTTAGAACAGCAGGTTCCACTGGCCTGAGAGGGCAGGAGGGAGATGTGTTTCTCCAGACCCTAACTTGATTGGAAAGACTCAGGGGAAGTGATCCAAATTATGGTTTACTAGAGCTGAATCCTGAACTTGACTTCCAGACAGATGCTTCATTTCCAGGACTTGACTCTCTGGGTCTTTTAATCATTTGGTTAATCTTTGTTTTTTGTTTTAATTTTTTCTTTTTCTTTTTAAAGCACAAACCCTTTTTAACAAAGGAAAGCAAAGTTTGCCTGGTTGACTCAGGGTACAGGGCTTGGTACCTGAAGCCACTACTATCCTTTTGGTCTTTCCTTATCTCCAAGGTGCTTCCAGAACCCAGCTCAGATACCATGAAGTGAAAGTATCTTAAACTTTCACGGGGCATAGGCTCCTTAGAAACAGGTGAGGGACATGGTGTATCTCATAGTTCGTTCCCATTTGATGAGGGGGCTTTACTTGTGGGATCAAGACAAGAGAAGGCAACAGTGTCCTACAGGGACCAGCAGGAAGCCCTAGTGGGACTGGCTGATTGGGCAAAGTGGAGGAAAGGAGGCTGGAGGTCCTCACAGGGCTCAAGGTGTTCTATAGCTGCTTTGGGGACAGAAAGGCTCCTGGAGCTGTGGTATTGAAGAGGAGTTCATGCTATCTTGAAGGCTCCCAATTTACACTGCATAGAATTTCAAATCGTGAAATTACCCAAACCTTTAAATTCCAAGAAAAGTTTAAATTGGGCCTTTCCCCAGGATCTTAGGTCCCCAGCTGAGATCCACACGTGTGTGCCATTTCCTTCTCCCCAACCCCTCCTCTTTCTGTCACTCTCTGCATGCCTGCTTCTGTGTATTTGTGCCCCCAGGAGGGGAGCTTGGGCTCCGCACACACCTGCTGACAGGGAATTGGGGTTGGCCAGCATCCCCCGCTAGTTACAGGGACATGAGCTAGATGGGTGGAGCCAACTTAGGAAAAGGGGGCAGGTTTAGCTGGAGAGAGATTTTTCATGTTTCTACCTGGGGAAGAAGCTAGAGTCAATCAATCTTTACAAAATATTTAATACATACTTATCAGGCCCGGTGCTGCACTTAGTTCTAGGGTCACACCAGAGATAGAAGAGGTGATGCAATATTTGTCTACCTTTAGGAAGTTGCAAGTTTAGTTGAAGAGGAAAATGGACACACCAGGAATCAGCTACGCACTGAATGGTATATGGTACTGGACCCTACATGGGATGGTTCAGTCCAAGAGGCTTCTGGGAAAAAGCTTATTGGAGAAAGCTGAAAGGATGTAGGGAGACTGGAACAAGTCAGTGATTGGAATGGGGATTGAGGGTGAGGAGACAGGGGAGGGAGACTCACCCTTTGTTTTTTTTTTTTACTTTGCACACAAGTATTTTCTTTAAAATGAGAATGTATTCTATAACGTAAAAACACCACAAAAATATTTTTATGGGTTCTGTTATACATATTGATGTTTTCTGCCCCACTGGAACATGGGGTGTGTGGTAGAGGAATGTCAAAAATGCAAGTGGATTGGTCTGGTTGGGCAGAGGAGTTGGAGGTTTGTATGTCAGACCATGGGAAACGCTGTAGGCCACTGAGCAGGGAAGCTATGGTAAGTAAGACCGATGTTTTTGAAAGATTTGGCTAACGGTGTAAGAGTGAATAGAAAAGGGTAGGTATCAATAGAAAAGGAGGTATCAATTAGGCTTTGTTGTAATCTGGGTGTAGGGTGAAGAAAGGTGGTTAGAAACAGAAAGGGTTAATGTTCAAAGTACTTAACCATCAGCAGAGCATAGGCACCAACCAATCAGAATAGGTGCTGCCTATGGGTAATTGGTCCAGCTGTTCCCATAAATGCTGGGCTCTGATTACACATTAGCTCTGATTAGAGGTTTGCCAAAGGAAGTTCACACTGGATGTGGGGGGTTAAAAAAGGGTCCATCGAAGATAATGTCAAAGTTTCTTGAATGTCAAAAGAATTAGTGGTGCCTCTGCTAGAAATTGGAGTACTTGTGAAGGAATGCCCAGTGTGGTGGGAAGAGATGCTTGGTTTGGACCACACTGAGATTGAGAGGAAGGTGGAGATCTGCATGGAGAGGTTTTTAAAGGTGTAGCCCAGGAAGGCGGTCGCACTGGACTGCAAATGAGGACTCGCCTGAGTGAATCACATGAGTCCACTCACTCAGCCAATTCTGTGCCTCAGGAGCTGCGACGGCAGTGACATAATCCACCCTTTTAAGTGTTCACAGTGGGAGAGAGACAGGGATACCGCCAGTTCTGGTGCAGTCTAGTAAGATCCGTGAGGGCCCTGTGCTCAGGGCAGGTGCTGGGGATGCAGAGAGACGAGCATCTGAGCCAGAACAGATTTTCTTGAAGGAGACGGCCCATGAACTGAGTTTGAAGGGTTGGTTGGATTTTGCCAGGTCAAGGAGGGGGAGCTATTCCAGGCAGCGAGAATAGCACATGTGAAGATACACAGGTTTGAAACAGCATGATGATTGTGGAAACTTCAGTAGCTTCTGTATGGCGAAAGCAAAGAGCGATTGCACAAAATAGGACCTGAAACAAAGCAGTGATAACTGAGACGGTAGTGAGAGGATGAATAAAGGAGCATGTTTGTAACAGAACTTTCTAGATGCTGGCCTCAAGGAGGAGTGTCAGGGGCAGCCATGTAAGATTAGCCTAAGGAGCTAATTAAAAATGTACAGATTCCAGGGTCCATCCTGGAATTCAGATTTAGGAAGCCTTGGGTGAGAGGCAGAATCTGAATTTTAATAATACTCCCCTTCCCTCATGTGAATCCAAAGCACATGAAGGTTTAAGAGTCCAGCAAAGGCAAAATTGGGGGGTTATTTGTTATTAAGGGGCTGGAAAAGAAGAGGAAATCAGCAAAGGAAATGTAAAAGGAACAAAGAGGTGGGGGAAGAACAGAGGTATGCAACAATGCTGGACCCTCCAGGAATGCTAAGAAAGATGAGAGCTAGGCAAACAGTCATTAGATAAATTGCTTTAAATAAAAGCATATGTGGGGAACCTAGCCTAGTGTCTGACTGATATGTGCTCAGTAAATGAGTTTGATTCTTGAGAAAAAGACTTGGACTGTCGTGGTGGGACCAGAGGCTAAGATGCATGTGTTGAAGAAGAGAATGACCAACCAACATCAAAAGGCCAACAACAGACAGGTTGGGGGAAATATTCACAGCAGGTGTGATGGGAGGAGTTAATATTATTTTTATACCAAAGAGCTTTCTCTCATAAATAAGAATCCCCCCCTAAAACTCAGTAGATGATGGTCAAAGAAGATGAACTGAGACTCTGTCTGAAAAAGAGGACGTAAAACTGGTTCACAAATGTGGATGTTTAGCCCCACTTGTATCAGAGAAATACAAGTTTAAACGAAGTGCCATTTTTGACTCTTAAGTTCATGATTAAAGTGCAAATCAGAATGATTTTGTAAAACGGCCTGTGTGTCAAAAGCCATAAAAATATGTTCCTACCTTTTTTATCCTTTAATTCTACTTCTGGGAATTTATCCCAGATTAATAGTTCAAAATATAGAAAAACTGAAAACAAAAAGATGTTCAACATGACATTATTTATAACTGAAAAGATTGGAGACAATCTCCAAAGCCAATAAGATAATGACTAAGTAATTATGGGAAATCCTTACTAGACCATTACAAAGTTATTCATTGTCATGATATATGATGACAGAAATGTTTTCTGTTAAGTGGAAAAAGTGGGACATAATATACTATCATCTAAATATTGTTTTAAAAAAGCAGTGTGTTTGTAGATTATATATAGGATTATGGATTTTTTTTCCCCTCTTTTCTGTTTTCCAAATTGCTTGTAATGTGGCCACAGTCCTTTTATAAATCAGGAACAAGTATGTAACAGTGACACGGTAGGATGAAAGTGCTGAGGAAGGGATGAAAGCAGGACGTACGGGGTTTGACTTTTCGGTGTCCTCTTAAAAGTTGGGGTGATACCCTGTGTTATGAAGGAGGCCTGTAAAGTGGCTCCGAAGATCCTGAGCTGTTGTCAGCATCTTGGATCTTTCTTTTAGACCCCACCTTCCTTTCCCAGCTCCTGCTTAGGCCCATAGGGTGGTTTCCAGCTCACTGTCCAGCAGCTTTCACAAGATGCTCAAATATTAGCATCGATTGGAGCTCTTGAATTTGGGGACTTCAGGTTCTGGTTAGGTTTCTTCGAATGTGGATTCCAGTGACCCAGGGTCTGTGGAAGAGCGAGAGCCACTTGTGAGGACGACACTTGAGGGGCCACAAACTCTCAGATCCCGAGAGGTCCCTCGTTGAGGACTTGTGCATTCTGCTAGTCCCAGGCCAGAAGGACCACCCAATATTTAAAATAATAATGAAGGAAAGAAAGAAAGGATACAGTTATTTCCTTAGTACTGTTTGAATATTTGTTTAAGTATGGAAAGGAGCTTGAGCTCTTTTCTGGTTTAAATTTTAAATAAATATTAATATTTAATTTTTAAATATAAGTAAGATGTGGTTCTTTAGAAATGATCTGGTATTTAAACAGTGCTGCAGTGTGCTGCTTGAGAAAGAGCCCGGCTGTGCATGGCGGAGGGCAAAACCCCCGGAAGGATGGAGAGGAACTGGAAGAAGTCTACTCACCTGGTAGAAGCTAACCCTTGAGTAGAAAAGGATTATCTCGGGTTTTCATGCAGGACAGTTTAGGGAAAAGAGCCAGCGAGGAGAAAGCTGAGCACTTACTCCTCGTTAGGTGACAGCTGAAAGTGCTGCCTAAAGCAGGGTTCCTGGTGAAAGCGACCTGCAGTGGTCTTGGAGGACAAGCCCCTGAAAATCACAAGAACCAAGACTGGGCCTGGTCTGTTCCCCTGCAGAGTTCACTGATCTGATTCTGGGCAAGTTAGAAACCTGTGCTCTGCTTTCGCCTAGGGCAAAACCAATCAGCAGACCCAGTTCAGCTCAGCAAAGGCTTGTTGATTGTATGCTAACCTTAAGGCTAAGCGCCATGGAGATTGCAAGGATAGATAAGATAATGGACCTTCCTTCAAAGGGTTAAGACTACTCTAGCTGGATAAAGGGATAGATAAGTGTATATAGGAATGTAAGCAACTCCCTCTGTTTGAGGTATTATTTTGGAAGTAAAATCTCATCCTATGTTTGGGCATATAGGAAAGGCTAATGAAAAAAAGTCCTAATTATATTTAGGCTTTCTTTTTCTTTAGATCTAAATTGTGGACTATCCTTTTAAATACTGATGGTGGTCCCTTTCTTTTGAATTACAATACAGTTCCGAAACTGTCTTCTAAAGTAGAGTGTCACCCCCTTGAGTGTAGGAATGTTTATCTGATACGTTCACTGTACCTGGAACAGCCCTCAGTGAGTACTTGTTCGATATTGTTCAATGGATATGCAAGTCGAACAGCAGACAGACATGGTCCAAGGGGACGTCTGTCTCGCAGCGAGCTAATTATAAAATTCTTAATTACCTTTCACCTTTCAGACAGTCTTCTGAGATGTGTTTTCAGTGTTCCATGTGGCCTTTATTTTTATGCTCTTGTTACACCGGAACATAAAGTCCATGAGCATCTGGTGAAGACCGAGGAATCACTGCTTTCAGCCCTCCCTGTAGTTTACATCTCTGTGCCTTTGTAATCACTGCCTTTTGAATCACCAGCATTTCCCGCGGATTGCAGAATGCAATCAAACACTGAAATCTTACACATGAGCATGGCCATAGCGACAAAGAAAGGGATGCCAAAATTTATTAATAACTGTCAGATGATTTTCAACATCTTTATCTGAAAAGCAATGTAGGGGAGCAGCGAAAAAGTCTAGGTTCAAAAGCCAAATGTTATTATTCTGAGGATGGCCTAGAGTAACTTTTGCTGTGTACCTGGTAGCTGCTCACCCAAATTTCAGGCAGATTTAGTAATGAGAGAAAATTATTAACCTTATAGGCGAGCTGGCCTTTTAAGCCCAAACTTCTAAGTAAATTTGCAGTAAAATGGTACTTACCCTCGAAGACTTGTGACTCAACCTCCTCAAGAAGCTTTCTCTGAGCAAGGCCAAGACATCTCAGGGTATACTAACTGTGTGTTTGTGAACCTGACAGCAAGCAGTTCTTCCTCTCCCAGGGTCTGCCTGGAGGTCTAGGTGCTGTTTTCACCCTTTTGGGTGCTGGACTCCAGGTCTCCTTCTTCTGCTCTTTTCTCCTGAGGCAGAGCCCACGCTGGTGCACTAACCTGCAGTGTCTCTGTGCTTCTCTTCTTACCTCCTCTTTCCCCTTCTCTTTCCCTTTTGCTGTGGTGTGTCCAGAAAAGGAAGTCGAGTTCCAGCGTGCACCTAATGGTGAGCCTTGCCTGCCCACCCATCCGCCCACTCCATGCTGCCTGTGCCCGCCTGCCAGCCACGCAAACCCATTCTGCCATGTGCGTGTGCTTCACTCATCCTCACTGCATGTCTGTGCTGGGTGGGCAGGTGTGGCCTATCCTGCCAGGCGGGGGCCATTGTCCAAGGTCTCCTAGTGGCCTAAAAAGTGGGCATTGGAATGTGTGGTTGGCACCCCCCGCTGCAGGGCCTGGACTGCATCTAGCAGCCCAGGGCAGGAAGTGAAATGGGCAGGGATTTGGAGCCAGGTGGCAAGCACAAGGAGAGACCCTCACTGTCGCTCAGGAGGAGAGCCCTGCTCACCGGGCACAAACAGCCACATCCCACAGACTGGCAGCCATTGGACATCTGTGTGGTGGGCAGAAGAGCTGGTTGTAAGCTCACAGCTCTGAGTCTCACTCTCCTGGCCTTGTCCCCTGTGCCAGTGCACATTAGCAGGCTGTGCCCAATGTGTCATCCTTCCCACCCAGCCCTCAGGGAACAGCTGAAAGACAACAGAGAATGCATCTTCTTTCTCATGGGACACAGGGCACCAAGAGAAACCCGACATCCTGAATCATTCTGAAACCATCCATTAAAATCAGAAGTGGGGCCACCTGGGTGACATCCAAGCCCTCTACAGATGTGGCAGGGTTTACGACATCCTGCAGTCCTTGCACATGTCAGGCTCTTTGTCTCAGCTGGGCTTTGTGGGCAAGACAAACATGTGCAATTAGTCCCGTATAGGAGGTCCGTGTCAGCGGCTGAGCTAGGAGGGCTCTACTCTTTCCTGGTGGGAATGGAAGAGAGCAGAGCTCACAGTAGTTTAGACCCACATCCTGACTATTCCTGGGACCCCTCTTCTCCAGCCTGCAGAGTTCAATGGAGTCTTATAGCACTTGGTTCCTAGCTTGAAGTTCCATGCCTAGCCTTGGGTTTGGGGACATCTCAGCCATTGACGGTAAGTTAGGCATGGATGGGTTCAGGTCTGGTCCAAGGGGCCGTAAAGGAGGCCTCCCCAGGCTAGAAGGAGAGGACAGTCTGGTGGCTTCTCATGTGTGACCTCATTTGTGCCCTGTGCAGAGATGGTAACCACGTGTTTGTCTCTGTACCTGTTAAAGAACTCGCAGGCCTCAGGCTGCTTCTCAGTGGTCACCACCTCCATTGGGACTGAGCGCATTGATTAGGGGACCGTAAGAGGCAGAGAGCATGGATACGACTGCCCGCCCTAGAGATAGACCCCCTCCCTTCCTTGCCATCCTCCCCTTGCCCTCCCTTGCTGTGCCATTCAGTGTAACATTTGGAAACACAAGGAGACATCCTGGTGGTCTCTGCCGTTAGGAATGTTAGCCTGGTTGGCAGCCTGCTCTTTCCTGGGGCTACGTTCTGGGACTGCAGTCATAGCCCCCGCCTGGATTCACCTGCCCCACCTTAGAACTCGGCCATTGCGCCCAGCTAACCAAGTCCAAGAGTAATGAGGCAGGAAGGCCAACAGCAAAGCCCTATCTCTGCTCCCTGGGGTCAGTAGATGCATTTTGTATCCATTTCCATCTCTTTCCTCTCTGGACACCATCTCCTAGGCCAGATTTTCTGTCTCTTCTTTTCCGATTAGACTTCAAGCTGGTGTTTTAGGGGAAAAGAAATGCAGGTGGCAAGTTGAAAGGGCAGCAGGAGACTGCCCCAAGACAGAGGATCCAGAGTTTCTGAATATTGTTCTGCTTTCTTAAAAACCACCCTCCTTTTCCTTTGTAAAGTGAGTAGATCCTGCATTTCTTTGGGTGAAGATGATACGGCATCTGGCATAAGCAGCGATTTCTGAAGAGATGCTTTAAAACAAGTCTTTGGGCCGGTCCCACCTTGAGGATGCCTCCAGAGCTAGGTCTCTGGACCCCTCCAAATACTCCCCTCCTCCGATCATCTCTCCAACCATTGCTCCCATGTGCATAGTGTTATGGAGGCCACCTCAGGCCCAGCTCTTCTGGGCCAGGCCGGGGGCAAGGGAGGTCTGGGAGTCGAACCTGAGCTGCTTTGGTGACTCTAGAGGAACTAAACCATCTGTTTTCTTGTCTCAGCCACAGAGCAACAACAAAAACAGTCTCGTAAGCCCAGCCCAAGAGCCCGCGCCCTTGCAGACGGCCATGGTACCTCCTGACTACAGCTTCTCTGCCCCTGCCCCTGGCTGCCTCCCGCTCCCTCCTGCTTCCTCTTCTTGCCCTCCCTCCCAGGTCTCCTTGGCCCTTTTCCTTTCTTGATCCCTGTAGAGCAGGCTGCTGTGTGTACTGCCTATAGACCCTTTTCCACTCATTGTCCCGCCCGACCATGCTCTCTCCTGCACGGCAGAGTGCTGCTCCTGCTCCTTTCGCTGTTGGGGGGAGGAGTTCAGGGCTCTCAGCTCCACCTCCCAGCCCCAGGCTGGGCCCCCTGTGGGTCTGCTGTGGGGGCCTGGAAGGTGAGTTGCTAGTAAAAGGAGAGGGTAGGAGCTTTCTTGGAACCTGTCCATCTGTTCTTAGAGGCCTCCTTGTGAAATCTGCCTCAGCCTTTCCTTTGCAAAGCCATGAACAAGAAGGGCTGGGGTTCCCACCCCCCACCCCCACCCCCAAAGAGTGCTGATCTGTGGGTTTCTGGAGAAGCCCACGCTGCCCATGCTGAGTTCTCCCTGGCCTCATCCGAGGGTCACTGTGTACTCTCAGAGCTCTCTGCTAGCAACAACTAACTAGAGAGTGGGCAGGAGGGATGGCTAGGAAAAATGGAAAGGCAATTGTGTCTGCTACTCCTTCTACTTCTTGTGGACCCTCATGCTGCCTGACATGGTGACGTAGGGACAGGAAGTCTGGGGAAGGCAGAAGGTAGGTGAAGCAGGCAGCTCTCTGGGCTCAGCTTGCTGAGGAGCGTCCGGGGTCTTCCTGGGAGACCTTCGTCCACTCTCCCTGTGTCCCTGCTTCCTGTGTGCCCCTCAATCAACACTTGGCAGGGCGCAGCCTGTGCCCTCAGCCCCATAGCTCCTCCAGTGTTCTTGTCCTATGGGGAAAGAAAACTCAGAACTAGCAGGAATCAGGGACAGAGGCCCTCATCCTCTCAGCTTCCCTGGTACCTGCTTCCATTAAGTGCCAGGCCTCTCTTACTAGCCAGTGCTGTCTCCTAAATCGGGGCTTCCCAGCTCCCTGGGACCCAGCTGAGTCTGGATATTTTGTCTTCTGAGAATGGCTGGTGGGCTGGCCTCAGTGATCATAGGGACGCTGAGGGTACTGGGGTAGGAGTGGGGTCTCTCAGGGAAGAGCTGGAAGTCTATCCCTGGGTCAAGAGGGTAATTTTCGTCTTCTCTCACAGGAACCACAAACCACCGTGGTGCACAACGCTACAGATGGGATCAAGGTGAGTGGATCCTGAGCCTGTCTCCTGCTTTCCGTGTCAGCAGGAAACAGGTGGGCTGCGTCACAGGGTCAAGGGTCCTGGGAATAGCAGCCGACAGGCTGCCCCTCACGGCAGGGTGTTTGCAGAGTCTAGGCTGGGGGTGATGTGTAGGCACACTGTCCCTCCATTGCCAGGAAGGGCACTCACTATGCCTCAGTGATTCTGAGCTCGGGTTCTGTATTCAGACAGGCCTGGGTTTGAGTCCTGGCCCTGGGCCACTGGATAAGACCCTCTACTACTCTGTACCTCGAGGTTTTTATCTGTAAATGGGAGATGATGATAATAGAATTGTCCTCCATGACTTGTAATGTTTCAATGAGATTTACGTACATGTTAGCTAGAAAAACAGGCAAGAGTGTGATCAGACCCCAGGGCATGCTGCAGTCTGAGGCCTCACCCTTTATGCCCTCAATAACCTTGTCTCCTTCTCACCACCAGTAGCAAGTATTTATTGAGCCCCAAACCATCCATGGCTCTGGTTTACAGAAGTGACGAGACAAAATCCCTCTCCATACGTGTGGGGGAGACAGATAATAAGCCAAAAACCAAGTAAATAAGATAAAATCCAGTAGTGATAAGTGGTAAGGAGAAAATGGCACAAAGTAAAGAGAGAGTGAACAGGGCCTTTGATTACGTGGTCAGGGAAAGGCCTCCCTCAGGAGGTGATATTTGAACTAAACAATGGGAACAAGACCACCAGGCTGACGGAGGCATAGTGCCCTAGACAGAGGGAACTGCAAGTGCAGGGGCTTGGCATGTACATGGAATGAAGAAATAGAATAGACGAACTCAAGCAGAGCTGAGAGTGCCGTGAGCCAGGGGCTGGGGGGTGGGGGCTGGGGTGGCAGGAGGGTGATGAAGTTGGAGAAGTGGGCAGGGCCTGCTATGTGGGACTGTGTAGGCATTTGCATTTTATTCCAGCAGCAACAAGAAGCTAGGGGAGGTTCTCAGCAGCGGAGTAATATAGCCTGATTTATTCTTTGACACACCACTCTGGCCATGTGGTAGGCAAGAACTTAGGG
Source organism: Rhinolophus sinicus (assembly GCF_036562045.2). Taxonomy (NCBI): domain Eukaryota; kingdom Metazoa; phylum Chordata; class Mammalia; order Chiroptera; family Rhinolophidae; genus Rhinolophus; species Rhinolophus sinicus. The sequence continues at coordinate 50,705,726 of NC_133757.1, read as the reverse complement.
GAGGAGGCAAGTGTGGAAACAGGGAGACCAGGAAGTGATTTTAGTTGTTCAGGTGCTAGCTATCGGTAGCTTGGACTCGGGTTGCAGTTGTGTATTTGAAGAGAAGAGGCAAGGGGATTTACTTTGGAGGTAGAACTGACAGATTTGATTTTAGATGGTACAATTGAGATATGAGAGAAAGAGAAGGATCGACCTAGCATCAAATCTAGGCGATGACTCTAGCCCAAATAAGGGCATTGATAGTGCCATTTATTGAGTTGGGGGAGACTAGGAAGGGAGTTTGAGAATCCAAAGTTTTGTAAGTCCGATGGCAAGGGTGGAAATAGAACTTTCTATGATTCCTCCTTGCACCTACTGTAGGAGCACATGCTCTGCTTTTGTTCTGCTTGGTTCCTCTGGTTTCCAAGGACCTGAGTGTATAAAAATATGTTCTTTTTGGACTCTAGGGTTCCACAGAGAGCTGCAATACCACCACGGAAGATGAGGAGCTCAAAGGTAGGTGCTGGTCCTTGGTGGGGAAGGGACCCCAGCAGTGTTCCAGGTACCTTGGCTCCAATGGAGTACCTGCCGTGTCTGCCCTCAGTCCTGAAATTGGTGGCTCCTTATACCCCAGGAGTGGACTTGGCTACTTTCCAAGAGCCAAGCTATGAGGCCCCTGTCTTGCTGGGCAGGGCAAGAGGCATCTCTTCTTTGATCCCAAGTCGGGAATAGCTAAACTAGAGCTTCTCCTGAGCCTATCCAGGGCCAGGGCTCAGGCAACTGTTCCTGTTGCTGATAATGATGTGACATCCCAGAACAGGGATATCTTGAGTCCCTGCAGAAGTAGCCCACAAATGTCTTGAGTCATAAGTAGGGTGACCAATTGTCTCAGTTTCCCCAGGACTGAAGTGATTCCCAGGATGTAGAACTTCAGGCTTTAAAACAGAAACAGTCCTAGGCACATTGGGATGAGTGGCTCACTCTTGTCACAAAGCCTTGGCATGAAGGACGGTGTCAGAACCACATTTGGTTATGTCCTGGTGATCCTGTGAGGACCGCCAACCTAAGCTTGGGCCTGGCCAGAGTGCCAGGGCGTGTGGGAAGACGTTGCAGGCCAGACCACTGGGCATCTCTGTCCTACTTTTTGGTTTAGCCTCCTGGAATAGCTCCCTTTGCCTTCAGTAAGTGACCTCATGCCAGGCTCTCAGAAAAGATGGAGGAATGTTGCAAGACAGAGCATGCCCAGGGGCAGTGAGGGGGCACCAAACCTTTGGGAATCCCCAAAAATAAGAAGCGTAAATGTATAAGGCAGTAAAGAACAGTAGCTCAGCATTTCTGGGATGAAAGTCAGATCAGTTCAGTTCTGGCGATGCTGGCAGAGGAAGTGGCTCCTTCACTGTTGGGCTCTTGGCCTTGTAGCCTAGTCCCCTAGGACAGCTTTCCTGGAGGCAGGGGTCCTTGTACAGGCTGTTTGAAGGCTCCAGTGGAAGCCACCGCCCAGGTCTGCACCTCCCTGGGGCTCTTGGCTGGGAGGCCTCTCTGGCACAGGTGGCGGCGTGGGATGTGGTCCAGTGTCCACAGCAGTCCGAGGCGTCGCCTTGCCCCGGCTCTGCAGTGCCACGGGCTCGGGTCCTGTCCGGCTTGCTCGCTCACCTGCCTTGTTCTGTTTGTTTTGGCTGCTCTGCCTTGCCCTGCCCTGCCCTGGCTGGCTAGCTGCCCCGCTCCGCACTGGGAATGGCAGCTCGGTGCCTGAAGGACGGAGCTCCCGGGACAGAACAGCCCCCTCTGCAGGCATGCAGCCCCAGCCTTCTCTCTGCTCCTCAGCCAGTAAGTGTGAGGGAGGCACAGTCTGGCTTCCGTCTCCCTGGCTCATCTGAAGCCCCTCAGGGGTCCCCCCAGAGGTGTCAGCCCAGCCCAGCTCTCCATTTTAGTAAGCTTTGGGAGCTCAGCCTCTGCTAGGTGGGGGAGCTGATTGGAGATGCTGTTCACCAGGCAGGGGCCCCTGAGACCGGGGCCCAAGGACATAAAAAGAGTGGGTGGAAGAATGTGAAGTGGTGGGAAGAGGAGAAAGTCTCTGGGATGTCAGTGGGCCTTGCCTCAGCAGCGAGCCAGGAAGAAAGGCCAAGTCGGAAGTCAGGTCAGAGGCGATGGGAGCTGGGGTGCTAGTGAAATTGCCATAGCCCGGAAACCATGTTAGGATGTGGTGTTTCCTGAGGCTCAGCATGTCATATTAGGGCTTGGGGTGAGACAGATGGTGAGACACATCTGAATTTGAATCCCAGCTACACTACCGTCAGAAATGTGTGAAGTAGATTAAACCTCCCAGAGCTTCATTTTCCTAACCTGTAAAGTGGGAATAAAATGGCCCTTACCTTATAGCATTGTCATGAAAAATAAATGAGATGGTATAGTGTCTTGATATGATGATGCCTTGCTGGGTTAATGGTAGCTCGTGTGTATGTTTTCAGTTGTGCCTAAAAATTTGTATTTTTAGATTATGCCTTTGTCTGCTTCTTTTTCTCCTACCATCTATCCTTTGAGTGTTTCTAAACACAATCCTCTTCACCCATAGGGCCCCAGTCAGGTCCTACAGATGGGTTTGGTGGGGTTGGAGGGGTGTGTGTGTGTGTGTGTGTGTGTGTGTGTGTGTGTGTGTATACACATACCTGCTTACCTCTGTAAAGTGGATAGAGCTTGTCGGTTCCCCTAACCTGCTGCTTTTTCGCCTGGGATTGCCCCCCTGAAGGTGCTGATGGCTGTGGGGCCCCCTCCTGGCTGTACTTTTGGCTGTGCTGCCCTCTCCCAGCTGTGCCTCTGGGCTGTGCTGTTATAATACTCGCATTTGTCTTGCAGCCTCTGGCTCCTGTGAGGAAAGGCTCGTGGCCTGGGCCAGCCCAGGGTTCTGGTCAGGGTTAGCCCGAGCTCAGGCCGAGCCCTCCCTTACCCTGGCAGCACCCTCTGCTAATTGTGACTCTCCCTGTAAGTGGGGTGCCCATGAGTGCAGGATGTCACCAGCTGCTCCTTGGTTTGGGATGGGGTGGAGGGCTCTGAGGGCATCAACTCTGCCTGCCTGTCAGTGTGAGCCTTGTCTTGGTTTTCCTGAGGGACACATCCTGGCATGAGAGCTGGTATGAGCTTTAGAGCTTTTCCAAGGCGTGTCTAGGGTAAACGGTGTCATCTCTCTGGTGCGAGCGTCCATTTAACAAGAGTGTTTATAGTTCCAAGATCCTTTATCCCAGAAGAGCCCTGTGGAGGAGATGAGCAGCGTGAAGAGAATTAAGCATCCATCCTAGGGCTCTGTTCATCCTTTTGGAGCCTTCATCCCTGGTTAGATTCTGCTCTCAGGCTGCCTGTTGCCCAGGGCTAGGTTCTGGACCACTGAGTGAGGGCTGGGTGGGGAGAGGGGGTATGGTATTTGAGACCTGACTGAGCCCCTTCAGGTGAGAGACATAAGTGGGTGGTGGAAACAGCCTTATCGGGAGATGCTTCTTAGAGAAGCTGAACCTTCTGGGGATGGGATACAGACTCTGGCCAGAGTATTAATGATGTGCCAGGCTCCTCAGCTGTTAAAGACATGAGTGTTTTCTGCATCCTGGTTGTTGATGGAGATGGAGACAAAGGCCAGAGAACCCTAACTAACGGGTGGACTTCAGGAGGAGGGGGTCGTTAGCTCTACAGACAACAGAGGGAGGATGGAGAAAAAGGTGGGCTCACTCTTCCTGCAAAGGGCCTTAAAGACAGAGAAGAGGGAGGCCTTTGTCAAAGAGGTCACAGGGGATTCTTGAAGTGCTGGGGAGGCCTCTCCGTCACTTGGGGGCTCCCCAGTCCCACACAGGTAAATTGCTGGGTGTTTTCCCCCCACAGTGCGAAAACAGGAGATCATTAAGATCACAGAACAACTGATTGAGGCCATCAACAATGGGGACTTTGACGCCTACACGTGAGTAGAGACCCATTTCCTTGAGATCCAAGTCTCTGGAGGCTTCTTCCTCCTCCCAAAAGCAGCGAGGACCCTGGGAACAGGGAAGGCTGGGCCTTGGGCACAGTGTCTGAGTTAAACACCCGGCCACTAGGCTGGGAACCCTTCCAGTTGGATACCCTATGACAGCCTGCCTGCGGTGTCCTGGTGGTGGGCTGAAGGGGCAGGGCTAAGCAGCTCAGCAGGCAAGCCCCCAAGTTCTTAGCCATCTTCTCAGGTCTAGCCCACAGCGAACCTGCTGCAGGACAGACACTGCTGACGAGGCTGAAATATACAGGTAATTCCCACAGAACACTGACAGGCCACTTTTCTCTTTTTTCCTGCAGGAAGATTTGCGATCCAGGCCTCACTTCCTTTGAGCCTGAGGCCCTTGGTAACCTCGTGGAGGGAATGGATTTCCATAAGTTTTACTTTGAGAATCGTGAGTGGGTTCGTGCTGCTGATATACTCCTGCCTGCCCCTTCACCCCCTTTGCCTCTGTCCCCGCTCACACTCCTCTTCCCAGTTGCCCGCTTTTCCCTTATTTGACCTGCCTGCTGCACCCTGATCTGTGTGCTTGCCTCCTTGTGCCCTGAGAATGGTCTTAGATAGCACCTTTGAGGGCCTGGCTCCACAGCACCACGTGCCGCTTCATTCTGCAGCTGCCTCATGGGCCACGCTAGCTGCTATAATCAGGGTCACTGTATTTCTTTAAACCTCACCTCTTTCCAAGATGATGAGAAACTATTTGCTATGAGGATGAGATGTTCTCCCCAAGTAATAATGAAGCTCTGTGTCTCAGATTTCACATTAGAGGAAATTAATGCCAGGATAAGAATGTGCAAGCAAGTAACGGCACTGTTGGTGATATGTGAAATTGGAGGTTGTGGCTAGGGTCCTCCTGAATATCGAGAGAGACAGGCGTCCTGGCTGGGGGTTATACGCTGGACAGTTTGTGGACGTCGTAAGGGATAAGCTGAGTCGTCACCTCTCATTTTTGCTCTCTACTTTCTAAGACCCTCCCCACCTTATTTTTTTCTTTTCCTTTATCCTGGGTCTTCCCCATAGCGCCTTGAATTTTATTTTGTCACTGTTTTCTAACGGTCATCTCCTCTATGTCTCAGCTGCAAATGTAAACCCTAGATTATCTAAGTAATTCTGTTAGCCAGAAGCAATTCCGGAGTTTATAGAAACTCTGGGCAAGGTTTCATGTAGCCCCTCTCTAACATTTGAATTGAACTAAGATGTGAATCTCAATAAAAGTAACACAATTCAGTGTTTGCTGATAATGGCAATCCAACTTCTTTTGGCTTTCCCCCAGAGGATACTGGGAACCCTAGGAATATCCTGAGCTTGAATTCAATGATTCTATTTTAACTTTGGACTTTTTTTTTTTAATCACAAATCAATTTTAAATATTTTAAGTTCTTGATTTTGCTCTACAGCCCTAATTAGGGACAAGCCAACCCTTATGAAATCTAAACACCAGCCTGACAGAGTAGAGAGATCATAGCCTTCAGTTGAGAGTCAGGTGGGCCTGAGTTCAAATGTTGTGATTTGGGCAAGTTACTTAACCTCCTTGAGCCTATCTCCTTATAACAAAGAGATTAATATTGACCAAAGAATATAGCTCATGCATGTAAAACCCCCAGAGCAATGTCTGATTAAAAAGTAGTAGCTGCTATTATCATTGTTCCCCACCTTTCTCTTCCTTTTGGATAACTGACATTAATGTGGTAGGGTTTCCTGGCCTTTGGAAGGCATGTGGGGGAACATAGAGACTCCGGTAATTGTTGCTGGAGACGGGCTGAGACCTAGAAGGTTGGGAGGAAAGTGCCTGGCCCCGGCCTGACGCCCTCCTACCTCCCCCATCCTGCCCTGCCCCCTGCAGTCCTATCCAAGAACAGCAAGCCCATTCACACTACCATCCTGAACCCTCACGTCCACGTGATTGGAGAGGACGCAGCTTGCATCGCCTACATCCGCCTCACCCAGTACATCGACGGGCAGGGTCGGCCTCGCACCAGCCAGTCAGAGGAGACCCGGGTCTGGCACCGCCGGGATGGCAAGTGGCTCAATGTCCACTATCACTGCTCAGGGGCCCCTGCTGCACCGCTGCAGTGAGCTCAGCCACAGGTGCACCTGGTGGGGGGTGGAGAGGGGCCGGGACAGGTGGGGTCAGGAGGAAGGGGCGGTTGAGAGGTGGGATTGGGGGAGGAGATAGGGTCCATCCCAGAGGAATGGCCAGGGCTGGACAATGTGGTTGTCAGAAATTATGCTGTGAAATCAGACAGACTTGGGTCCAGCTCCAGGATTCCAGATTGGGTGACCTTGGACAGAGTACTTCCTTTCCCTAAGCCTCAGTTTCCTCAGCTGTCAAAAAAAGGGAAAGAGTGGTGCCTACCTCATTAAGTTGTGAGAATTAAATAAGATACTTATAAGTAAAGCATTTAGTTCATGGTTCAGCAAATGGGAGGTAATGTTATATTTAAATACTAGCTTCTCCCCCATTTGCCACCTTCTCAGGCAGACTTGGCCACATGTGTAGTGTGTTTAAGTCCCTGGAACTCATCTGTGTGCTTACTGTCCTCTGTTCTGTTACCACGTCTATCCTGTTTGACAGGGGCATTAGGAGATCCCAGCTGGAGGTCGAACCTTCGCAGCCAGTGGCTCTGGAGGGCCTGAGTGACAGCGGCAGTCCTGTTCGTTTGAGGTTTAAAACAATTAAATTACAAAGCGGCAGCAGCCAATGCACGCCCCTGCATGCAGCCCTCCCGCCCGCCCTTCGTGTCTGTCTCTGCTGTACTGAGGTGTTTTTTACATTTAAGGAAAAAAAAAAAAAAGAAAAAAAGATTGTTTTAAAAATATGGAATCCATACCATGATGCGTTTTAAAACCACCGACAGCCCTTGGGCTGGCAAGAAGGCAGGAGTTTGTATGATGCCCATCCTGGCATGAGCAGCCCTGAAGAGGTGAGCTTGGCCTCTGGCCTCCATAGACTCAGGGGACCAGGCAAGAACTCTGACAGAGCTTTTGGGGCCGTGATGTGATTGCATCCCCTGAGGTGGCCTGCCTGCCCGCCCCAGGTCTAGGAATGGACTTCTTCAGAATTTGCATAGGCGCCTAGAATGAGGCTGATGAGAACAGCGTGGCCATCAGACCTACTTGGGAGAGAACACAGAGCTCCCAGCCTGCTGTGAAGGCAGCTGAGAAGCAGCGGCCTCAGGACTGAGGGCCCGGATGTTGCTGTACTGTTCCATTTAGTGTAGAAAGGAAGAGAATTGGTGCTGCGGAAGTATGTCCCCTACGAAGCCGATGAGAAACCTCGTGCTAGTCTGACATGTACTCACTCATCCATTTCTATAGGATGCACAATGCACGTGGGCCCTGACATTGAGGCCCAATCCCTGCAGTGGGGAAGGGGGAGGGGTTGCCGCTTCGCTTCGTGTTCGTTTTCTTATAACTTAGCAAGGAGAGAGCCAGACCCTGGTCAGGGCTCCCCTTGCTGCCTTTGGCAGTTCTGTTTCTATGCTGATCTGGACCATCTTTGTCTTGCCTTTTCATGGTGGTGGTCCCCATGCTGACCCTCATCTGGGCCTGGGCCCTCTGCCAAGTGCCCCTGTGGGATGGGAGGAGTGAGGCAGCGGGATTGAGTTGATGGTTGTCTCTATGCATTCAGGCTGCCCTCGGGGCTGCCTCCCTTCTTACTATTCCCTTGCTGCACGTCCATCTCTTTTCCTGTCTTTGAGATTGACCTGACTGCTTTGGCAAGAAGTGTCCTCTTTAAAGCGGCCTCTTTACTGACCAACTGAAGTATAGACTTTACTGCTGGACGTTCTGCATGGGCATCATCCCCCCACCACCTGCATGTGCCCAAAAGAGGTGTCCAGAGCCAAGGCTCCTACATTCATTGTCCCTCTCTGTGCTCAAGGAGTTCCATTCCAGGAGGGAAAGATCTATACTCTAAGCAGATAACAGAGAAGATAATGGAGGAGCAATTGGTCATGGCCTTGGTTTCCCCAAAACAACTCTGCAAACTTATCTGCACTATTGGGGGAAAGATGGGTAGACCCCAGCTCCCTGGACTACCTTCAAAGAGACAAAGCTACAGGTTTACCTTGGAGCCAGCTGAGAAGAGAGCAGACTCACAGGTGCTGGTGCTTGGGTTTAGCCAGGCTCCTTCGAGCACCTCATGCATGCCCCAGCCCCTGGGCCCTAGCCCTTTCCTGCCCTGCAGCCTGCAGTACCAGCACTAAGACACCTTCACCACAGGGTTTGGTTTTGCTGGCTTGAAGACAAATGGTCTTAGAGTTCATTAAGACCCATAGCTTCATATGGCTGCTCCAGCCCCACTTCTTAGCATTCTTACTCCTCTTCTGGGGCTAATGTCGGCATCTATAGACAATAGACTATTAAAAAAAAGAGTCACCTTTTAAACAGGAAATGGAAGGCATTTGATGCAGAATTTTTGCATGATGACATAGAAATAATTTAAAAATAGTGTTTGTTCTGAATGTTGGTAGACCCTTCATAGCTTTGTTACAATGAAACCTTGAACTGAAGATATTTAATAAAATAACCTTTAAACCGTACATTGTGTTACTGCTGTTGGAGGCTTATGGCCAGAGGCTTAGAATTTAGTAGCCTGGGTTGCAAAGCTTCAGATGGAGAGAGATGTACCTTCCCCTCCTCCTTTTGGGCCCATTTTGGAATAAAACTTCCTCATAAACTCATCCAACCCACCGGGCTGCTGAGGCGAGTTTGGGGTAGGGGAGGAAGGATTTGGGGCCCTGGGTAGTGGGCCAGTGGTCTCGCCCCGCCTCAGGCCCCGCCTGCGCCAAGAGTCGCCCCCGCCCCCTCTATCAGTGGGCCGGCCCACCTCCCCCCCTCCGCGGGGCTGAGTGGACGAGCCCGTCCCCCTCGGCCCGCCCCTTCTCGGGGAGGTGCGGCGTCCGACGCTCACCAGACTGTGCCACCGAGCGGAGAGCAGGGGGTACTCCTCTGCGGCTGGGGCGCGGAACCCACCGTCTCCGAGGCTGAGGCTCGGCCGAGCGCTGCAGACGACGGTTCGGCTGCCCGGCAGCTCGACTGCGCGGCTGCCCGGCACAGAGGCGGCGGGGACCTTAGCGGAGGCCGTGAGCGGCAGCGCGCCGCCTCCCCCCAGTGGGAGCGGTGGTTGGGCCTGGCTGCGGCAGAGAGTTCGCTGGGAGATGGCGGAGCCGCCGCGACGCGGCCCGAGGCCCCGAGAGCAGGGAAGCCGGGCAGCCCCGGGACGCGGCGGAGCCCGGGGACAGCGGGGAGGCCGCCCAGTCCGCCGGGTGAGCTGCCCCTGAGGCTATGCCCCACACACACGGTCGGCTGCAGTTCTTCCCCTCAGACTTCCCCTCTGTTGCCACCGTAACCACCCTCAGGGTGGTCCTGGACGGCCCCTCACCGCGGCCCTTCGCGCCCCTTGCCCTGTGACCCTTTCACTACCCTCCCTTGTAGTGGCCACACTCCTCAGCTCTCTCCCTCGTTACGGGGCTCCTGCTCCCCTCGGGGCTGCCCAATGCCTGCCTTCGATGTCACCCCAGACTCTCCTCATCGCGCCTCTTGCCCCTTCTCCTTTGATGCTCCACATCCGGTGCTGTCTTCATATCCACCTGTGACCCCACATTCCTCCTCAGCAGCGTTACTCCTTCCGTGCCCCGGTGTGCCATCCCCCCGTGCCCGTGTCGCCACTCGATATCCCCTCCTCCCACAACATCTGCTTATCTCCCAGCGCGGGGCCCACACCCCCGCCTTCCCCAAGCCCTGTCACTATGGCTCCCTCCCAGCCCAGGCCTGGATGAGCCCTTTGGTTTCTCCCTCAGAAATCGCCCACCGCTGCACACACATACAGCACCCCCCTTACTCCCTGTTCCTACCAATAGCTCCCTCCGCACCACTTCCCTAAATATTGCTGTTTCTTCTAGGTATGAAGCTAAAATGCAGTGGTGAAGAGCACGGGATATGGAGCTTGGCAGGCCTGATTTGGAATCCCAGTTCCTCCACTGACTGAGCTGTGTGATCTTGGGCAAGTTACTAAGCTTCTCTGGGCCTCAAGATTACTCATGTGAAATGGGGATAACAATCGTATCTACCTCTTACTTATCTCTTAAGGCTGGTGTGAGCATTAAATATTTGGAAAGCTCTTAGAAGAAGGTCTGGCAAAGAGTAAGCTCTCAGTAATGTTAACTATTATATTTAATGCACCCCCAGTATCCACTTACCCTTCACTGACTTCTCACTACTGTGTTTCCCCCAGAGTTGCCTCTAATTCTTAGGGCTCACCCCTTCCCATCACCATTTTGACCCTCTCACAATTCTCTTTTCATGTCAATTAGTGTTACCTAGGCCAAAGGTGAACTATTCTTAAATCATGTCTCTCGATTCTGAAGGACCCTGTCTCTGCCTAATAACACCTGAGATGTGTATGTTTGAGGGTGGGTGGTTGAGAGGGATTGCCAGCCACTGGCCTTACTAGGAGTGGCTATGGTAGGGAGTGACAATAAAGCTTCTAGAAGTAGTCTATCCATTTAAGAAAAAAGTATCCAAAATTAGGTCCCTTAAAACTGTTTCCTCATCACACTGACCTTACTCCTCTCTTTTGGTTGGATGTTACTTAAGGTCCTGTTGCTCTGTCATCCAGCTCCACTCAGTTTGCTGTTTTTGTAACAGAACTCAGTTCTTCATGTCTCTCCAGGCTAGCTCAGGCCGCTTCTGAGCTTTTCATGGATGAGGGTATAGTACCACCTAGGCTAAGTTAGGAAGGAGAACTGGAGTGGATAGGGAGAGAGACTCAGCTCTCTGGTTTTTCTCGGGTCCCAGTGATGTGGCCTGCTCTGGGGTTACATTTTTATCACTGCTTCTGACACTGGCACGATGAGGTGAAAGGCAGAGGATGAGTAATTAATTTGTCACAAGCAGTGGAAAACAGAGTCCCTAAGTTCTGGGTTTGGAAGCTAGTAGAATGTTTAGCTAGCACCATTTCTCTTTCCTCTTGAATTTGCCCACCATAGTGTCCACTTGACTGCAAGTTCGTTAATGCTGTTAGCCTGTGATGTTGGGTTTGATTGATGAAGATTAACAAACTCACGAGTTTCCTCTTATCTGATATTTTGTTGGAGCATAAGACTTCTGGGGCTTTCCGTCCCTTCCTCATAGGAAGACCTGAGCTCCTAACTGCTCGGTCATGGGCTGGGAACTCCTTTCAGAACACGTTCATTTTCAGCCTTCTGGGCTGTTTGGTCTCTTATTGATGATTTATTCCTTTCCAACCCTTGAATATAATGCTCCAGCTCTGAGCTTAGCTCAGAGAGGGAAATCTAGACAGTATTCTAAGAAGGGAAACAACCTCTGAAGCTAAGGTATGAGATTCAGATTGTGGTGTTCTACAATTTTTGTTTTCTTTGTTTGAGAACAAATCATCCTGTGAGCAGAAGGTAAGAGAGATGTGTGAAGAGGGTAATGGATTAATGACACAGTTTCAAAGGGAGAAATAATCCATTGATTTCTGTTCCTTACAGATAGGAGGGGACGAGATTGTGAACTCTGATGACCTCTGATGTGAGGAGCTCGAGCCAAGGGTGGAGCCTGGCTAGATTTGCATCCTGAAGCTATGGGCCAGGGGGCCATGGTGACCTGACACCAATGGACTCTGTCCAGTTGCCCCCTGTTGCCCCTTCTCCCTCCCCTACCCTATGCTAAGGGGACTTGTCTCCACATCTTCGGGGAACTGACCCTGAAGGCATCCCTTTCCCCTCTTTTCATATCCTTCCACCCTCCCAAGAAAGCCCCATCCTGTACCCTTCCTACCTCCTGTCCCTGAGGTCGTCCCCATCCCTGCCTCCCCCCCACCATGCTCAAGCTGTGGAAGGTGGTCCGCCTGGCTCGGCAGCTGGAACTGCACCGCCTCATACTGCTGCTGATTGCTTTCAGTCTGGGCTCCATGGGCTTCCTGGCTTACTACGTGTCCACCAGCCCCAAGGCCAAGGAGCCCTTGCCTTTGCCCTTGGGAGACTGCAGCAGTGGTGGGGCAGCTGGCTCTGGCCCTGTACGTCCTCCAGTCCCACCACGACCTCCCAGGCCCCCAGAGACAGCTCGAACGGAACCTGTGGTCCTTGTGTTTGTGGAGAGTGCATACTCCCAGCTGGGGCAGGAGATTGTGGCTATCTTGGAGTCTAGTCGTTTTCGTTACAGCACTGAGCTGGCACCGGGCCGAGGGGACATGCCCACATTGACTGACCATACCCATGGCCGCTATGTCTTGGTCATTTATGAGAACCTGCTCAAGTATGTCAACCTGGATGCCTGGAGTCGGGAACGGCTAGACCGGTACTGTGTGGAGTACGGTGTGGGCATCATTGGCTTTTTCCGAGCCCATGAGCATAGCCTACTGAGTGCCCAGCTCAAGGGCTTTCCCCTTTTTCTGCATTCAAACTTGGGGCTCCGGGACTACCAAGTGAATCCTTCCGCCCCTTTACTGCACCTCACACGCCCCAGCCGCTTGGAGCCTGGGCCACTGCCTGGCGATGACTGGACCATCTTCCAATCCAATCATAGCACGTATGAACCAGTGCTTCTTGCCAGCCTTCAGCCTGCTGAGGTGCCAGGACCGGTGCCTCGCCGGGCCCGGCTTCCCACGGTGGTACAGGACCTGGGGCTTCACGATGGCATCCAGCGGGTGCTCTTCGGCCATGGCCTTTCCTTCTGGCTCCACAAACTTGTGTTTGTTGATGCGATCGCATACCTCACCGGCAAGCGCCTCTGCCTGGACCTTGACCGCTATGTCTTGGTGGACATCGATGACATCTTTGTGGGCAAGGAAGGCACCCGCATGAAGGTGGCTGACGTGGAGGTCAGTCTTCCTTTTCCTCAGAGGCCGTTTCAAGCTCTGCCCTGTCAGACTCCCTGCCTTGGTTCTGAGCTTGTCGTAGACACAGCCCTGCTGTTTCTAGGCAGGAAGAACACTACTTCTCAGGTTTCTCCTGCTCAGTTGCTCTCTCCTGATTTCTCGTGTCCCTGCTACTTTTCTCAGGCTCTGTTGACCACCCAGAACAAACTCAGGACCTTAGTCCCCAACTTCACCTTCAACTTGGGCTTCTCGGGCAAGTTCTACCATACGGGTGAGCTTATTCCCCTGCTCCTTCAGCATGTCAGGCTTATTTGGTCTGTCCCTTCACTGTCCATGTCCCTGGGGAGACAAGTTAGAGAAAATGGGCAAGATTTGGAGTCAGAATGCTGTGAGGAGCTAGTGGGTATGAATTTAGGTGAGCATGGGCGGCTGGAGGGCACGTTGGCAAGGGGCAGATAGACAGTCTTAGGTGGGCAGACGTACCCTGGATGGAAAGGGGTCAGTGTTGTTACAGAACAGAGGAGGGCACAGAGGCGACTGGCTGTGGTCAGTGGTCAGTGTGTGGTCATAGGGACAGAGGAGGAGGACGCAGGGGACGACATGCTGCTGAAGCACCGCAGAGAGTTCTGGTGGTTCCCCCACATGTGGAGCCACATGCAGCCACACCTGTTCCATAATCGCTCCGTGCTGGCTGACCAGATGAGGCTCAACAAACAGTTTGCTCTGGTGAGACCCTTGGATCTCTTCCCCATACTTTTCCCCAGAGATAATGCTTTCTTTCCAACCTTCCCCTAATGGGGTACCCTTTTCCTACCCTTTCCATTTTTCTTTCTGTGGAGGCATCCCCACCCTCTTTACCCTCTGCTCCCCAAACCTCACCAGGTCCTGGTAAGAGTTTATGCCATTCCCAGGAGCATGGGATTCCGACGGATCTGGGGTATGCTGTGGCCCCCCACCACTCGGGTGTGTACCCCATCCACTCGCAGCTCTATGAGGCCTGGAAATCTGTGTGGGGCATCCAGGTGACCAGCACTGAGGAGTACCCCCATCTCCGCCCTGCCCGCTACCGCCGTGGCTTCGTTCACAACGGCATTATGGTGAGGGACTCCCAGTACAAACTTGAATCCAACTCCCACATTTTGACATCCTCCAACCTGCACTGACTTGTGTTCTGTCAGCTGCCAGTCCAGTTCACCCACATAACGGGGTAGAGGGGTAAAAAGTCATAATGCACTTGGCAGGAGTCTGATTAACTTCAGACCGAGTCCTCCACAAACCCAGGGAATGTTCATGCCTCTGGACTTTGGTCCTTACTCCACTCCTCACCCACCTTTCATATCTCATCTAGCCCTGTTTCTTCTTTCCCCTCCAGGTGCTGCCACGGCAGACATGTGGCCTCTTCACTCACACAATCTTCTACAATGAGTATCCCGGAGGCTCTCGTGAACTAGACCGGAGTATCCGAGGTGGCGAGCTCTTTCTGACAGTGCTGCTTAATCCGGTAAAGTGCTGAGAAAGGGCTAGAAGATTGGAGAGCCAAAGTGCTTGTAGGCTGGGACCTTTGCTCACCGCACCTAATTGTGAGGTGGGGTGGGCTCTCTGACTCTGACATGCAGGCACCCCCTTTGCAGATCAGCATATTTATGACCCATCTGTCCAACTACGGAAATGATCGCCTGGGCCTGTACACCTTTGAGAGCCTGGTGCGCTTCCTCCAGTGCTGGACACGGCTGCGCCTGCAGACCCTTCCTCCTGTCCCTCTCGCACGAAAGTACTTTGAACTCTTCCCTCAAGAGCGAAGCCCTCTGTGGCAGGTATGGGTGGAACTCAGGCTGACCAGAGACATGATGGGGGTGGGGACGGAAGAAAAGATTAGGCCTTATCTGCTTCCTGGCCTCCTTCAGAACCCCTGTGACGACAAGAGGCACAAAGATATCTGGTCCAAGGAGAAAACCTGTGATCGGCTCCCCAAGTTCCTCATTGTGGGACCCCAGAAGACAGGTGAATCATCCTTAGTCAACTTTTCTGCCCTGCCTTAAACTCAGGATCTTGGGTCAAGGAACTCCTTTCTCATACCCACCCCTCATTAATCCAGCCTCTTGAGACAGCGATTCTTAACCCTGGTTGTACATCAGAATTATCTGTGGAGGTAATTTTTTTTAAAGATCCACAAGTGATTCTGTTGCATAGTCATGTCTGAGAACCACTATTTTAACCCTTCCCTAGGCCTCTCTTAGACTTTCCTTTTTTCAGTCTAGTTTGGCCTAAGGGGCTTTTACTACCAAGAGTGGTTCTTGTCTCACCTCCTTCAAGCTCATGTTGTTGAGCTGGCTTCTTCTCTCCCACAATGGCCTGGGCTTTCTCTTCTGTTTAGGAACCACAGCTATTCACTTCTTCCTGAGCCTGCACCCAGCTGTGACTAGCAGCTTCCCTAGCCCCAGCACCTTTGAGGAGATTCAGTTCTTCAACAGCCCTAACTATCACAAGGGCATTGACTGGTGAGACCGGGACCCCTTGGAATGCTTCTCAGAGGAACACCCCTTTCCTCCAGTATACCCCATTCCAGCTTCCATAGCACTTCCATTGGCGCCTTCACTCTGCACATTCTCTGCGCTCCTTCTTAGGTACATGGACTTCTTCCCTATCCCTTCCAATGCCAGCACTGACTTCCTATTTGAAAAAAGTGCTACCTACTTTGACTCAGAAGTTGTACCACGGCGGGGGGCTGCCCTCCTCCCACGAGCCAAGATCATCACTGTGCTCACCAACCCTGCTGACAGGGCCTACTCCTGGTACCAGGTGAACCTGAAGCTAGGGACACATTAGGGCTTGAGGGAGGGAGGAGACAGACAGGAATAAGGGGAGGGAAATGAAAATCAGGCCTTGGAGAAGGGTGCCTATGCTGTCTGTCCACCAGAGCCAAGAGGAGGGCAGACTAATTCTATCACACCACCAATCCCTTCTCTTACTGCTCCTGTCCTTCAGCACCAGCGAGCACATGGAGACCCTGCTGCTCTGAACTATACCTTCTACCAGGTGATTTCAGCCTCTTCCCAGGCCCCGCTGGCACTTCGCTCCTTGCAAAACCGCTGTCTTGTCCCTGGCTACTATTCTACCCATCTACAACGCTGGCTGACTTACTACCCCTCTGGACAGGTACAGTCCCCCCAATAGCCCTCATTTGGGCCCCCTTTCCCCTCCGTGTCCCTTCAGCCCAGAGGCTTCTAAGGAACTACCACTTCTAAGAGGGATTGGTTAATCCCTGTCCCTAGTTGCTGATTGTGGATGGGCAAGAGCTGCGTACCAATCCAGCTGCTTCAATGGAGAGCATCCAGAAGTTCCTGGGTATCACACCCTTTCTGAACTACACACGGACCCTCAGGTGGGAGAGGATGACCCAAGAGAGGAGGACTGTGAGGGAAATGGGGAGGCAGGTTGATCATGTCTGTTTGGAAGACATGGATTTACCCTCTCGTAAGGAGAGACATGTGTCCCTGTGGGCTGGGAGTTAGTGTACATTTATGGAGCTTGGATTTTTTTTTCCCTGCCACCTAATGGCGTCTTCCTGTTGAGCAGGTTTGATGAAGATAAGGGATTCTGGTGCCAGGGACTTGAAGGTGGTAAGACTCGCTGTCTAGGCAAGAGTAAAGGCCGGAGGTACCCAGATATGGACACTGAGGTAAGTAAATTCTGGGGCAGGTTACCCCTCTTCACCTCCAAGATCTGATTCTATGTCCCACTCCTTACCATTTCTGCCTTCATTTTTCTCCTATCAGTCCCGCCTTTTTCTTACGAGTTTTTTCCGGTACCATAATTTGGATCTGTCGAAGCTGCTGAGCCGGCTTGGACAGCCAGTGCCCTCGTGGCTTCGGGAAGAACTGCAGCATTCCAGTCTGGGCTGATGTTCCAGCCTCCTGTACCAGCAAAGAGCCCTCTGCTTCCCTAAGGGGCACGCCCAGAGCAGGGCCCACAAGGGAGATTTAAGTGGCCTGGCCCCACCCCCTTCTACCTCAGTGGCCCCCAGGTCTGGGATGTCTGAGAAGGGATGGGCATCCCTTTCCCATAGCTCTGGGGTCTGATAAAGGGGCTTCCCTTGGTACCCCACATTATTACTAGCCACCTTTGACCCATGGTCTTGGAAGTTAGGGAGGAATGAGAGCGTCCAGGCAGGGTATAGAGGAACGTATTAATGAAATGATTTCCCTCTTCATCCCCAGAGTATATCTATCTATACCTGGATGTGGGAAGCAGCCCTTACTGTGGGATTAATGGCATCTACCTGTGGCCCGGCCTCCCTAATGTCATTCACATTGAATGGGGAAGAGGTCGGACAGTGGCTCATAGAGCTAGTGTGAGCCCGAGCTGTGGGCTAGAAATGTCCTTAATAAACATCCTTATTTTTCTGTTTTGTCTGCCTCACTGGAGTGGGAGAAACCTAGACTAAAGTACCAGACTTGTCCCCTGGTTCAAGGTTCATCTGCACGTGGAGGGAAAGAAGGGAAAGGGCCAGGCAGACTAGAGTAAAAAAGGAGTTTATATATTTATAAATGCCAAATAAATACCAGAGGCCACCCAGCGCCCCCTCCCAGATGGGGCTGTCTCCCCCAACCCTAGGCTTCTCGGGTCAGAGACATCTTGGCCCCAAGCTACAGCCAAAGAGCAGCTGCCAGTCTGGGCTATCAGAGGACTGGGTGGGGATGATCTGTCCAGCCAAGATTCACTGCCCCTGTGTGATGGGCCCCCATAGCCACCGGCTTGCGTCCCTGTATACGGCCCTAGGGAGGTCAGACTCAGGGGGAGAAGGTGGTCATCTCGAGTGAGACCTGTTGCCACAGCTCCTTGGTCTGTTTGCTGCGCTTGAGGTTCTGCAGGATGTCGTTGAACTGCATCATGCCCATGGGTGTCAGGCAGAAGGCGCTGCGGGCACTGCGGATCGCATTTACAAAGTCGTCGTAGTCGGCAGGGGTCAGGTGAATCAGGCGGTGGTGGATATACTGGAAGAGGGTGTGCAGGCTGAGCCACGAGGCACAGAGCCAGGCCCCTCTGCCCTTGCATGCTGGGTGCGCTGTGCCATGCCTGCCCAGGAAGTGCCCCACCCTGCTCCATACTTCCTGGGTTGTCACCTGCATGTATGCTTGCTGACAGCGCTGCACCAGTTGGTGGAAGGCCGGGGCACGCAGATGGTTGTGGGCATGAGCGGGGCTCAGCCGCTGCAGCGTCTCCATGACGATCTCCTGCAGCACAAACGGGCTCAGCACCCCCTTGGCTGCCCCCACACAGAACTGGTGCACGTAGTTCACTCCTGGGGGGCAGGGGGAGGGGCATGAGACGGGGGTGGCCACCTCTGCCCTAGGGACCCAACTTTTATCTCAGCTCTGGCCTGGCAGAGAGCCTCCCTCCACCCCAGGAGCTGAGGTAGCCCCCCATCCCCCGCGCACGCACACATACCCGACCAAGGCCTGAACTCTGAGCAAGAGCTAGGAAGGAGGTCTGGGATAGGAAGGTGGGGGAGCAGGTGGGGGCGGGCAATGGTCCTGGGGAGGGGAGGTGTTACCCAGCTTTGCCGCCAGCCCCAGCAACCATTTGACATCATCAGTGTAGGGGGGAGAGCGGGAGAAGTTGTTGGGGTGATCATTGTGTGCCCGGCGACCCAGCATCTCCAGTGCCAACATTCCTGGGAGAAAAGAGTGGGCACATGGGGGTACATCCTCTTCACGCTCTACCTCAACCTGGTATCTGACCCCGTAGACAATTATTAAGAGCTACGGGTGGGAGTTGTTACTGAAGAGCCTCTGGCACAACTGCAGGTGGGGGTACAGAAAGGGACCTCTCACCAACACGGTAGGCAGCATGCAGGTGGTGCAGGCTGTGTGGGTTGACAGGCTGGCTGTGCGTCTCCTCCTCGGGGGGTGGAAAACCCCCGCTCACCAGAGGGCTGGGCTGTGTGGTCAGGGCCGGCAACGAGGCACCCTGGATGGCTGGAAACGTGGATGCTGGATGGACACTGCTCACTGAGGGCAGGATGAAAGCCCCGTGAGGAACTTGGCCCAAAGGGGCAGAGAGGATTGCCTCCCTCCCTCCCCTGCCCAGTGTGCCTCCCCTCCATTCACCTGTTCCCTGTCCCCACAACTCACAGGCCACACTAGCGGGCAGTGGGAGCCCTGGCTCTGTGTGATAGGGATGTACTGTGATGGGTGCCATGGAAGGGACGGGGAAAGACACAGCAGTGGCAGCAAGTGAGGGGGGAGTCACCGAGTAAGGGTACTGAGCCCCCAGGAATGCAGGATGTACACCCTAGAAGCAGAAAGAGGAAAAGAAGGAAGATACTGAATTATAATAGGATGTAGCTTTCCCTGTTTGTCCCATAACAGTATTCCTGCATTTCTTAGTTGGGCTGGGTACCCCAGATTCCCACCACCTCTCCCAGGACTCCTGGACAGTTCTATTCGCCCAGAGTACCCCACTCCAACCCCCTGTGAACTGTTCTCCCACATTCCCAACCCCCCAGTAGAACACGTCTCACCTGTGGGTATGCAGAGCTGGGCACAGGGAAGACGGCAGGCCGGGGCATATGAGGCATGGGGTGGGCGGGGTGAGCTGGGTGGGTGAGGTATTGAGGGCTGCAGGGCAGATGGGGCTGCAGAGCAGTATAGGGGTGCAGGCCAGGGGAATGACCGTGCCCCAGTCCTGGACCTGGATATAAACTGGACCCCACTGAGATCACTGGCACCACTGTGGCTGCCGCTGTCACTGTTGCCGCTGCCACTGTAACCGGCTCAGTCCCTGGGCCCCCCCTGCCCTCAGGCAGCCCCCGCCCAGTCTCCCCAGCTGCCCTGATCCCATTGGCACTACAGCTTGTAGCCCCTTCACGGGCTGTGGATGAGCCACCTGCTGTTTGCTCATATAGCCAGAACCACTGGTGAGCAACCTCAAACAACACTTCGGGGTACACGCCCCCACCCTTAGCCGCCTCTTCCACCGCCATGCAGGCCTTCTCCAACATCAGGTTATCCTGGAAGGAAGGGGCACAGAGGGGGAAGGGGGAAGGGGGAAGGGCTTTATTCAGGGATGACATTCCCACGTCTTCCCAGAGCTGGCTGGTTCCCAGTGAGGCGTCAGAGGTCAGGGCCAAGTGCTGGTCTGAGAGCAGTGAGAGCGTCACACACACTGAGCAAACACTTGCCGACCAGCACAAGTCAAGACCCAGGTTACAGTCTCAGTTCCAAACTAATTGAGCCACCCCATCCTGTCCCCGTCCCATCATGTCCCCAAGGCCTTCCCTAAGCATTCCATCTTGGTGATCACCTTGGTACCTCATAGGCCTCTATTTCTTTATCTGTAAAGTAGGAACAATCCTAACCTCAGGGATGGCAGGTAAAAGAAGTAATGGATGTGACAGCACATTAATACGTCAAATGTCACCATGCGAGGACAAACTGGATAAATTGTCAACTCCAGGATATGGGAATCAAGAGCTGGGCTGTCAGCTTTCCCCATGCCCAGTCTCTCTGCCCAGATGCCCCAAAGCAGGTCCCCAGATTGCCTATAGAAATACCTGCTCCTTGCACTGCACCAGGGCCCGCTGGATCTCATTGGGGTTCAACGCGTGGGCATGAGGCAGGCAGCTTAGGGCTAGCTCCGCTGCTGCCCTCACCATATTGGAGTCTCGTGCCCGTGATGCCCTATCAGCCAGGGATGCAACCTCAGGAGGCGTCAGGTGTCCATCCCAGCATTCTACCAGTATAGTCAGGGCTGCACTGCCAATCTCCATTGCCTGGCCTTTGGGGAGAAGAGAGAGAAGCAGAGGGGAGAATGGGCACCACCACTGGGGGGTGGGAATGGTGTCTCTCCTATCAGATCAGTAACAAGGCTCTTATCTCCATCAATTAATCCCCTTCCTATACCCAAATCAAAACCCAGGATTTACCTGTAATCCAGGAAACGTGGGAAGAATAGGTACGTGAAAGCCAGTTGGGAGAAACAAAGTTGTGCAGGCCAAGGGCATAAAGCCCAATCTCGAAGGCGCAAAGGTGCAGGTTGCGGTGAGGACCCTGGTGGCCCCCTGAGGAAGATGGATGTGTGAAGATGGAAGTGCTGCTGTTGCCCCCTGCCTTGATCAGCACCGTCTTCGCCAGCTCAAAGTAGAAGTGTGCAGCGGCCTCTGACGGCTGATTGGGTACATGAGGGGCATGACTCTCGGGACGGCGGCCCTTGTACCTGAAGGGGCAATGGGGTAGGGACGGGGGTTGGGGTTTCTCTGAAATGGGTATCCAAGTAGGTTGGGAAAGACCAGGGTAAGTGAGGGCGTTGGGGGACAATAGTGGGCTTACACTAGGAATGTGGCTCTCAGGGTGGGCCAGATCAGAGGAGACGGGTATTTCTTCCCACTGACCTGCCAACTTCAACTGTCTTTGCCCGGGCCCCTCCACTGGCACTGGCCCGGCGACTTCCGCTGGAAGACGAGGAGCCCAGGGAATCTGAGGAGGAGCTGCTAATGCTGTCACTGTCCTGTCCTCGACCCCAAGAGGTAGGGGCCCAGCCTCCTCGAAGTGGCCTCCGGCTTAAGGTGGGGGAGCTATCCGATGTCGTTTCAGGGGCACTGCTGTCAATGCTGGCCATGCCTAACCCCCCAAAAGACAAGTCAATCTCAGAAGTCCTAGAAGTCAGACCTCAAGCATATCCTTCCCTCTATGTCATCCCAAGGGCTGTCATACCTGTGTGCTTTTTCTTAGGCCGCCCTGGGGAGCCCCAGCCCCGTCCATTGTAGCCTCCACGACTGCCAAGTGCCAGGCGGCTAGGAACCTTCCCTTCCGGCCTTGGGGTCAAAGCTGCCTCAGAGGGGAGGCCCTCACAGGGGGAATGTGGGGAACTCTCTAGGAAGGGAAAATACAGTGGTATGAACCCAGGAAAGGGTACCCAACATGGTTCCAGACCATTCATCACCCTGCCCAGTGCCCCCACCTCACCAGGCATATTCTTCTCTGTGAAGCCCTCAGTGGGGCCTGGCCCAGCCCCTGCCACACTCCCTGGCTGAGCAGGTCCTGCAGAGCCTGAGGTCAGTGGCTGCAGGGCCCCGGGGGCAGATGGGGCCCCATGCTTTGAAGGAGACCTCTGGCTGGTGGTGGCTGGGCGGCTAGATGAATAGAACGAACTCAGTGTCTGTGGCTTATGCGTCTGGCTCTCTCGATCCAAGAGTTTGTCTAAGATCTGGAGGACAGAGAAAGGTGACAGAATGCCCTTTATCTCCTGACTGTTACCTTCTTATCTCCTTGAAATAGCTTAATACTACCTCCTCAGGAAGCCCTCCCCAGTTATAGCGATAGGAGAACCTACTGGAAAACAGGGGCTGGCTTAAATATCTTAGTATCCTCCATAACACTTACCACAGGGTGCGTTTATTGACATCAATAAATATTGAAACCAATGAATGGATAACCGACTTGATGCTCTCTGCTTCTCTTCTACCATCCTGCCCAAGCACTCCTATAAGAACCATTGGTCTCCTGTTCTTTATGAGGTGTTCCCAAGATTCCCTACTTATCTCCTGTGGTGAGAATACCCTTTTTCTCATTGTACTGAAAACCCCTGAGAAAGATGATAGAATTTGCTCTCTTTGCCTGTCACAATCTCAGTACCTCAGCCCCTTACCTTTTTGAGCTTGGCCTGGTCATCCTTGTAAGTGATCATCAGTGCCAATGCCAGATCACCCTTCTCCCGACGTGTGCCTTCACACAGGAGGGGATGCTCGGCCTCACTCACTGTTGTCTTCATGCCTGTGAGAAGGAGAGGCTCATAGGAACTGAGAATGGCCACAACTCCCAAGACAGCAAAGGATAACAGCCCAGGGCTCCCCAGCCACCAGCATGTGACATAAGGAATTCTCCTGGTCCAACCTACATCCTCTATGCAAGGTCCCCAATGCCTATTACATTCAGCCTAGCTAAACTCGGATCCGCTTTTTTAAGACCTTCATAACGTGGCCCAGTCTACTTTCCCTTTAAGGGAGTTGGGCTCCTCACTCTCATGAAGACTTGATTACCCCTGTCTTTATTCATGGTGTTTTGTCCCCCTACTTAGAACTTAACTCATCTTTTAACCCACATTCCATATTCTAACGCCTCCCTGAGGCCTTTCATTAGATACTTGTTTCACTGCTTTTATAACACCCAACACCCATAGCACATTTTGCCCTAAATTCTTAACTGTCTCATAGGCATTACTTGGCTTACACATGTCATCCTGGCTTCCCATTACCACAGAGCCCCTTCAGAACCAGACCATGTCTCACGCCCTTCCAAGTCTGGGCCAGGCTTAGCTCAGACATGCTCAAGATACTGACATACTCACCCAAGGCAGCAACTGCTGCTTCAAAACCTAGTTCCTCATCCCCAGGCATCTCGTTGTTCCAGTTGCGACTTGGGGGCCGGGAACCCGTAGGAGAAACCACTGGGTGAAAGTTGGGATAAGTCAGGCAGACAGGAGGATCATGGGAAAGAATGAAAGGGAGGGAACCCAAGACTGTCATTACTACAGATCCTCCCATGAAGCTGCCTGATGGGTCCTAGGCAATTCTGAGCCTTGGGGCTCTTGGATTTTCCCTAGAGAAAGCCAGCCCTGCCCCGGTTCCCCACTTGCTGTGGAGTCAGCCACCGTACCTGGAGCACAGAGAACGTCAAAGATGAAACTGGCCAACATGAGAGGCAAAACAGGCCGATAGTCACAGAGCGTCCCCTCCCGAAGCTCCTCTGCCCGGCACCGCATGGTGCTCATCTCACTCGGACCCAGAGGAATCTTCTTGAGCAAGGCAGCCACCTCAGACTCCTGGTATGCCAGCTTCACCTGAGGGCAAAGGAAGGAGCTCAGACCTCTCATACCTCCACGGAGATCAAGGCACAAGGCTCTGAGATTACAGCACAAGGCTCAGACAGAACCTCTGACCTCCAAGGCCTTGGTAGAAGCCGGGGGCCGCTGTAGTTCCAGGGCAAACATGCCCACTCGGAAGGCCAGGTTGTGGTGCTCCGGGCGCTCACTCAGCACTGTTAGCAGGAAGGCCGCCTTGGTCAGGGTGTTGGTAGCCACCCAGGTCTGACGGCTCGTAGATACCTTGTTCTTCTTGCCCTAAAGGGAAGCATGAGGAGGCGGGCAGATGAGTCTGACTCCCCTGGGTGGAGGGAGAATGAGGCTCTCACTTGGGGTAGGACATGAGAGAGGGTTAGGGGTAAGTGGGGAGGGAAGGGGAACGGGATCTCTCACCTTGGCAGGGGGCGGCTCTACCTTGAGGTCGGGTGGGTTGGCTAGCAGGTCCTGGGCAAGCTCCACGGTGAGACGGGAGGCCTCACTGCTGTAGCCGTGCGCATGCAGGGCCTCAGCACAGGCAAATAATACCTGGAGGGAGGACATGGGCGCCACGCAAGATGAAGTCCAAGGGCAGGACACCATGCTTACTCCTGCAGCAAACATCCCGTAAGCACCTGCCACATGCGGGGCCCTACGCTGGTCCTGGGTATACCACAGGAACTCAGTGTCTTGTCACGGAAACAAACACACAAACCAGCATGAAGCTGGCTACCACTGAGGAAGGTCAAGAGGGGAGCAGGTGGGTAGGATGCCTCACTGGGGCATGGGGCAGACTCAGGGAGGGTTCTGAGAGGAAGTGATCGCTAAGATCTCAGATCTAAAGCAGGAACAGGAGCTAACCAGGTAAGGTGAAGGAAGAACATTCCACACAGAAATTCCAATCCGTGCAAAAACATAGATGTGAGAGAGAGCATAGCAAGCTACAGGAATGGTTTAAATGAAGACAGTGTAAGGGACAGAGTAGCTACAGGAGGCTGGAGAAGCACGCCAAGATCAGAGCAAGTGAAGCCTCATAGGTCATGCCAAGGCCTTTCACTTTTAAAACTAAGAGCAATAGGAAACCACTGAACAGTTTGTTTTAAGCAGCAGAGTGACAATCAGACATTTCAGGAAAACTACTATGGAAGCAGTGAAGCGAATGGACCGCAGGCAGGGAGGCCACTTAGGAGCCTGCTATGGGATTCTGACAGTCATGGGATGTACGGTCCTGACATTCCGAACTAGAACCGGATTGCCCCTCTCCCAGCTGTGGCTGAGGTGTGCCCTCCAAGGCCCCTCACCTCCATGCGGCTCTCCTGTTCCAGTGGCTTCAGTCCAGCAAACAGGTCGTGCTCCTCCCCAGTCCCACCCTCAGCCTTCTCTTCCTCGCCCCCAGCCCCGTCCTGGGCATTCAGGTAATATGCCTGGTAGTCATCATCCTCCTCTCCAACTGCAGGGGCTGCCTCTTTGGTTTTGGGGAGCCCATTTCCACTCTCATCTGTGGAAGGGAGGTAGTCCCTGGTACCGACCTCCCCGGGTAGCAGGCCAGGGGGGCCAGCAGAGGCTGGGGGAGGCTCAGGCCCTTCTGAGAAGTACACGCCACCATCTTCTTCGTAAGTATCTGAGGGTTCAGGAAGGAAGGCGGAAGGGCCTCGGGAGCCACCCGAGGGAGGGCAGGGTGGCAGGCTTTCAGGGAATCCACCAAAAGTGCTGGCCTCTGCACCCAGGGCCAGGCTGCTGTCATCCAGGCTCATCTCAGCCAGATCCGGCTCCAGGGAGCTGTCTTCACTGCTCAGCCGCCGCTTGCTCCCACCGCCTGCTGAGCCCTTGCCCCCACTGCCAGCCCCACCCAGTGCCTTGGCTTTGCCCCCACTTGGACCCATCTTATGCAGAGCCTTATCTACCCCCTCAGCTGAGAGGCGGCGGGGACCCCTCTGTGACGAGGGGACCCCCTCACCCAACCCCTTGCGCTTGGCCCCAGGCTCTTTGGGTCGCACAGCTGGCTCAGCAGGAACAGGACGGGGCCGCTCCCGGGATTCCTCCAGGCCCCCAGGTCGGGAGGCACCTGGCCGAGGGGGCAGGGCTCGGGCCCAGCACAGTGCCAGCTTCCGGTCAGTGCCGCTATAGGTGACACCGGGCAGCGGATAGGCCTCTTCCCAGTTGAAGTAGCAGGCCTCTACCGCTGGCCGGAAGCCAGGGAAGAGCCGCTCCAGAGTCTTCTTGTGCTGTCCCCGCTTCACATTCTCAATCACCTTCAGTTGCCACTGGCGGAGCTGTGCACACAGTTCCCGGCGGCTGTGGGAACAAAGGGGTGAGGCTGTTGGGGGCTACACTCTGCACAAGTAGGGGTGGAAGGGGGCAGAGTAGGCCTAGACCCTGGAAGGGGGCACAGGGAGGTACTTCTTGAGCTAATCCCACAGACATCACTCTAACACACATGGGTTTTGAAAAGTGGGTGCTATTTAGGGGCAGGAAGAAAGCAAGCCTCTCAGAAAAAGTGGGTGCTATTTAGGGGTGGGAAGAAAGCAAGCCTCACTGAGACTGGGCCTGGAGACAGAGAGGCAGAGTGGAAGAGGCAAAGGGTCTCACGTTGTGGCCAGGCATGCAGCGGGGGAGGTGGGGCGTAGGGAGGGCCAGGCCAAATCACTGGTCACCCTAATGCTCAGCACCTCCCAGTCCCCTGGGACTAGAAGAATGGCATGTCTCTGTACAAGGAGACGAGGGCTATGTCTGTCCTGGACGGGCCCAGTCTCCAAGCTGTGGTGCATGTAGGGACAGACTCACCGCTGAGGGCTGAGTGCAGGGTCCAGCACAGCCAGCCTCCACAGTGTGACCATCTCGTCACACATGCTGGCACATGCATGGGCTGCCACCTCTGACTGCCCGTTGCTTCGGCCCGTGTGCCCACTGGCACTGCTGTGTGAGGCTGAGGTGCGCACGCTGTACCACCAACCTGTTATCTGGAAACAAAGAGAACTCGGAGATGCACCTCATAGCTTGGAGAAAGGGAGAGTAACCCTTCCCAGTGTTCCTGTCAGCAAGAGGGGAATGAACTTAAGGGAAGGAGAGACTGAATCACCACAGGCCTGCCCAACTCGGGGGGATTACCTGTTCGTAGGTGAGGCACTGGTCAGTGAGGATTTCCA
Organism: Rhinolophus sinicus; assembly: GCF_036562045.2. Classification (NCBI taxonomy): domain Eukaryota; kingdom Metazoa; phylum Chordata; class Mammalia; order Chiroptera; family Rhinolophidae; genus Rhinolophus; species Rhinolophus sinicus. The sequence goes on along the minus strand of NC_133757.1, from coordinate 50,678,932 downwards.
ACAAGGGGGCAGCATTGCTGTCCCTCCTTTTGAACATCTCCCGCACGATGCTAAGCAGATTCCAGACCCCCTCTGGCTCGCGGCCCCTCAGAGGACGGAGCAGACATGCCCATTCAGCAGCAGCCGGAGGCTCCGTGGAGGACAGATACATGGAGTTCACATCGCTGTGAAAGTAGGAGAGTGGAAATTGATGACGCTAAGATGGAGCTGAATAAAGCAGGTGAAAGTGCAACAGGGTTTTGACACAAAAGGGGCCCTGACCCAAAAACCAGAGTGTAGGGGGAGAAAGATGCCTGTAACAAAAATTCTTTTTTTTTTTTTTCAAAAATTCTTAATCTCTCTCTGCCTCAGCTTCCCAACCTCTGAAAGAAAGAAAAATAACTTCTGCTCTACTTAGCTAAGAACAGATCACTGTGTGACTATGCAAAATTATCATCATGCATTGATTCATCATGACACCTTCCGTGTGCCAGGCACTGTACCAGCGCAGGGAATAAAAGGGGGAGGCATCAGCATGAACAGAACAAAGGGTCTTTCGACAGCCTGAGGGATGTCCCCTACCACCACAGACCCAGGCATGAAGAGATCCAATTTACCTGAAGACCACAGGGGAGGGGCCACAGAACTTGTGTAGTGTCTTCTTGATATTGTCAGTAAGTGTCGATTCATCCAAATACCAGGTACTTTGGTCGGAGGCCGAGGGCCCTGCTGTGGGGTCTGGGGGTGATAGGCAGTCAGTCACCTAGACATAGGGGCCTGGATTCGCCTGATGACATCAAGCCTTTAGTAAGTGGCGCTCTGCACTACCAGCTTCCTTTCTTCTTACTGCCCTTCTTTCTCACCACACTCACCTGGGGCTCCACACACAGTGTTGATGGCTGTTGACTGGGAGGAGAGCAGTTCATCCAGGAGACGCTGGGCTGTGGGGAGGATCTGAGGGGAAAAGGGACAAAGGCATAGGTATCCCAAGGAGGCTTGGGCCTAGTCAGAAGGCTGATAATGCAGCCCTGGAGCCAGCTGGTGGAGGGTGTGCCAACCTCACTCACCTGCTGAGGGAGCTCACTGATGAGATACTGAGCAAACTTCTGCAGCTGGTCCCTCTGCAGCCGCGACAGGGACTCTGAGACTGGGGCCCGCAGGCAGACTGCAGACGCCTGAAGGGACAGAGAGAGAAGCAGAACGAGCTGAGCAAAGGCTCGCGGAGGCCGGGCCTGGAGACAGAGAGGCAGAGTGGAGGAGGCGAAGGGTCTCACGTTGTGGCCAGGCATGCAGCAGAGGGGGGGTGGAGCGTAGGGAGGGCCGGGGCAAATTGGGAGGGCCTCACGTTGTGGATGCGGAAGAGGCAGAGCGCCACCACGTGGGTGCACCACTTGGCCCCAGCCCCACAGGTGCAGCTGCAGGAAGTGACCCGGCAGCGGTCAAACATCACAGCCACGTTGTAGGCCCCTTTGGGGGGGACCATCTGAGGTGGCACCACTGTAGCACTCAGGTGGAACCCTGGGGAGAAACATGGCTGTGGTCAGGAAGAGCCACCCAGACACAGGTCTCTGCCCTTGACTGCGGCCCTGCAGGTATTCAGGCAACTGTTCCAGCTTCTTGCAGGAGGCCCTCAAGTCATAACACAGGGACGGGTGGCGCAGGAAGTGCCACCGGGCACGAAGGCACCTTACCTATCTGGAGCGGGTCCTTCACAGCCCTCATGCGGAACAGCTGATCCCCTCGCTGGAACTCATCTGCACTGCCATTGGCCAGGCAGGAATACAGCCTGAGAGTGATGAAGAGGACGGAGACATGGCTCAGCAAATAACCTCTGCAGACCCCGTCAGAGACCACCACCTGGGGTACGCTCTCCCCAGTGTCACTCCCCCTTGGGGACAATCCCAGGCACTCCCTCCTCCCCTTGTCTTCTTCTTACTACCGCCCCAAACACAGTATCTTCTTTGTTCTGAGGGAAGCCCCACGCACTCTGTGAAATATCAGGACCCCACTTCCCACCATTAGTCTTTTAGCCTCACCGAATATCCTCTTCATTCTCAGGAAAGCTCCAAAAAGCAATCCGGAGCTGTAGCTGCTCAGGCACTGGGGGGTAAACTTTCTCTACCACTTCAAATGGGATGTGAAATGCCACCTGCTTTGCTGACAGCTCCACCAATGGGATCACCAGTCCGTCTTTGGAAACAAAGGTTGAAGTGAGGGGAGAGAAGGAAAAATGAAAAAGGCCATACTTACTTGGCACCAATGCCAGTGCCACCTCTCATGCCCCATCTTCACTATGAAAGAAAGGGGAGATCTGTATGAAAAACCAAGGGACCCTCCTGTCAGGATCCACTAACCCTTAAGCCTCCACCTGGGGAAGGGGAGCTAAACAACCCCAGCCCACAGTCTGCTACCTGAGGTCTAGAACAGAAGACACCAGGGATATCCCTGGCAGGAAACAGGTGTGTTCTAAGATCCTAGCAAGTAATGCCTTTCACAAGGCGCAGCATCTAATTTCCCATATACCTAGCACTTTAGATTCATATTACATTGTCAGTGTCTCTCCTCTGGCTTTCTCTAATTGCTTTTTTACTATTCCTTTTTCTCTAGATGACGCCAGGCCTCTATCTAAGGAGGGAAGATAGACCAGAGCCCAGAAGAGTTAAAGATGGACTTCCAGAAGCAAGAGAAGCTGCACTTCTTTGGCACACCTGAACTCTGGCTTGCCACAGTGAAAGCCCTTGGGGGAGGTGGGAGAGCTAGGCCATCCCAAGGGAACCTATGTGCTACTCCTGGAATCACCTGGAGTAGGATGGTGTTACCACTCAAGGTTCCCCACTGTTTTAATCAAAAAGCAGTGAAACACAACAGACTGCTTATCTCACCAAATTGCTAGTCGTTTTAGGAAAGAGATCAGAAAATCATGGAGTTGAAAGGAATCTTTTTTAAAAAAAAAAAGGTTAACTTCCTTATTTTACAAATGAGCAACTGAGGGTAGCCTGGGACTGGAGCAGGTAGGGGGTGGATGAATGACATGTTTTCCTAGATTTTAACCTGTTCAGGAAGATACCAATAAGTTAAAAATCTTCACCACCATGACTTCATACTTCCTTCAAAGTGAGGGAGCTCTAAGCCCCAAGCCACCCACACATGCAAATATGAAAGAAGCACAGAAGCCATACAAGACCCACAGTGAAACTGCCTATGATCTGTGAGTGTGTGCGCACGCGTGTGTGTACATAGAGCATATGCTCTCTCCCCAACTGAAGCTGAATACTAACACTCCTAAAAAGTAACACATGTACATTTCTGTCCCAAAGGGGTGAGCACTAGAAGTCTCTGCAGGGCAGTTTGGAAAACAGGACTCTGAGAATGGCCAGGGTAGAATCACAAATTAAACCCCTCAACTGCTGAAAAAAGTCAGCTTCCACTGAGGCCCAGGACAAAAACTGAAGAAGGCAGGGAAAGGATGTGGTGAATCCCAAGCCTGTGGAGCTTCTCTGATCATCACTGTTCTCTCCACCTCTTTAAAGAAAAATTCTTCACAGCAATAATCAGTTAATTCACTGAAAAACCCATGGATGAAAGAAACTCACAGCAAAAAGCAGGAAGAGGGCTTCATAAGGAGATTCCAGAGACAATTACCCACACCCTGCCCCAGACCCCAGATGATGGAAATCGAAGGCTCTAATCCAGGGGTCCCAGCCTTGGCTCCGACAGATGGTCAATATGGTTAGGAACCAAGCCTCTGATCTAAACCTATGGAACTATGGAATCTACTCTCACAGGCCAGTTCATCTCCCCTTTCTTCTGTGTGGAACCCCTTAGTGCAGCTGGGATCAGAGATCACTACTCTGAATCAAGAAGCTCCCAGCAACACACTTTGCAATGGGATGACAAACCTCAAATGGTCACAATCCACCCCCTTCCCACATTCTCCTGTCTACTTTCTGGCTTGCCTCAGGCTCAGCTCGGTAAGCATTCCCAAGTCCGAGACGATAGTCTTTCTTACCCCATCTCTAAAGCAAATTAACAAAAGATCTACTTTCTGTCGCTAAAAATCCTATCCAAGCCAAGATTTCCCAGTCTTCCTCCCCAATCACACACACACACACACACACACACACACACACACACACACACACGCTGCGGAGAAGCTAACCCCAGAAAGACCAGAAAAGCGAGTCCTGAAGTCCGTTCAAAGCTTGGTACAGCTCGCGGTCCGGGACAGCTCCCGAGCAGGGACAGCTCCCGAGCAGGGACAGCTTCCGAGCAGGGACAGCTTCCGAGCAAGGCCGGAGCAGGGCCTGCCCGTTCCCCCAGCCCCCACCGGGCTCACCCTCACCTCGCATTCTGGTACTGCCACTGCCACCTCCGCCACCGCCGCCAGTGGGGGAATTGGGCCCCGCCGACTGTTTGCGCCATCCCCGCCAGTTCTGGCAGAGGCTCTCGGCCTCGGAGATGAAGGAACAGAGCGAATCCTCCTCAAAGCGGTCCGAATCCTCGAATGAGAAGCGCTCCCCGTCCTCCCACTCCGCGAACATCAGCTCCATGGGGCCCGCACCCCCCGGGGCCGGGTCCCCCCCCGCGGATCCGGGGCCTGGGCCACCGGCTGGGGACTGAGGGGAGGCCCGGGGCCTGAGGGGCGAGCCGGGGCTGGGGGTGGCCGGGGCGCTCAGGGCGGCCGTGCCGGGCAAGGATCTCAGGCCTGGGAAAGATATGGAACCGGGCCTCGCCCAACTGCGAGGTGCGAACGGTGATCGCGGCCAGTCTCCGAGACTCAGGGCCCGGACGAAGCGCTCGGCAGCCGGGGCCTCTCCGCGGCTGCGGCACCGCCTCCCCCATCAGCTGATCTGAACTTCCGGCCGCGCCGGCCACCACCACTTCCGTCCTCGCGCGTTCGGGGACTGGACAGAGTATGGGCAGATGTAGGGGACTTGTATTTAATTGCTGCATTTCCTTTTTTTTCTCGAACCCACCCTCTGATACCGTAGAGGAAGCCAACCCCAAAAGGCATACAAGGCGACCACAGATTCCAGCAATAACTCGGTGACCATAGTGTCCCCAAGGAATAAACATTCGCCAGGCACGCCGGGAGTCGTAGGCTGTCAAGCAACGCCACGGGAATCATTGACTAGAGTTATTGTCCTAAGTCCGGATAGGCCCAGGGGCCGCTTCCCCTTCTGGGAACTGTAGTCTAGAAGACTTCATAGACTCTAATCGGGGAAGCACCAGGAAAAGAAGGCGTTTGACTTCAGGAAATGGTTGTACTGTTTGTCAGTGGAGCCTTTTGAGTTTAGGGGTTCTTAACCTTTTTGTGTGCCAGGCACCCTTCAGCAACCTGGTTAGGTCCCTGGATCCCCTTCTTGAATTGTTTATAAATGCACAAAATAAAATACAAGAATTATAAAGGAAAACAATTATGTTGAAATACAATTATCAAAATAAAACAAATTGTAACAGTAATACTTTATTTACACATTAAATAACATCCAGCAGCAAGTGTTACAACTACCATAATTTTGAAGCTAGTGGTGAGTATAAATGATACTAATTTTAACCTGTTCAGGAAGATACAATAACATAAAGATGTAACAAATTGTAACAAACTAATATACAAAAATACTGTGATTTCATATAGGTATTGCTAATGATATTGTGGTTTGTTTCCCACAGTCCTTATTGAAATGTTAAATTAGTTGTGGTTAAAGATAAAATTTTTTCCCATCCATGTTCACAGGTCTCTTACTGGGTGTCTATAGACCCTAGGTTGAGAACTCCTAATTCCAGTCCAAAGTGCCTAAGCACTGAGCTGCTTCCTATAGCTAAAAGCCTCAGCATGCAGAACCAGGCCCAGTTCTCTACCCATGGGGTATGAGGACTATAGGAAGATAGCTGTCATGGATCAGGGAGGCAAGACCCCTTCTTTATCTTAATAATTATTGCACTAGAGCTTGAAAAACCCCACTGATCCCGTTGTCCATTTAATGCTGTAAGGTACAAATAAATGGTTAATTCCATTTATGACTGAAAGGGCCGAATATACATAAAATGCTATACAGTTGTTTCTAACATCAGGGGGGACACAGAAGTAAACGCCTTCAGCAACCGGGTGGATATGTTAATGAGAGACAAGGACAGGTAACACACAAAGAAGGTAATTGCCAATTAAGTCTCAGTTTCACCATTTGGGAGAGTCCAGGTCCCTGGAGAATGCAGACAAATAATAATCAGCTCTACTTGATTATTGTCGTGGGAATAAGAAACTATAGGGTTACCAGATCCTTTGATTTTTTTAAAGAAAAGCTAAAATTTGGATTTTTTATGGGATTTTTTCCTATTTTTGAACGTGATCAGCTAATTTAAAAACAAATTTTAACCGTGTGGGCCAAATAAAACACATCTGCAGTACCTTTGGATCACTTTTTGGATGAGTTTGTGAAGTTCTGATTATTCTGGGAGCACCTTGCAGGGGCTATGCACAAAGTAGGTAATCACTAAATACTTACAAATGATGGCAAAAAACAAACAAACAACTTTGCATACAGGCAGACTTCAACATCCTTGGTGCATCCAAAGGCAAGGGCACTAAATGGTGTTCAAGGACTTCAAATGCAGGATAAGACGTAAGTTTTTGTCCTGTTCCTGAGGCAAATCAGAGTGCAAAGAACTTCCAGAGTTTAGGGGAGGATACAGGAGTCAAGCACGGAAGGAGTACCTAATGCACAACAAGAGGCCAAGTTCTCTTCAGAGGCTTTTATTTCGAGATAAAGCATAACTGCCACCCAGACAATAACTCCAAAGGGTGAAAACAGTGTTTTGCCTCCTTTTATCCTTCAAATAAGAGCATAACAGTGCAAATGTCTCTAAAACGCTTCAGTATAGTTCTCAGAAGCTACAGTCCAGTCATTGAAAATGCTTCTCCATTTTCAGCTTACATGAGGTTTGTTAGGAAACCTTTGTAACAATATATTCAGTTGCTTGGGGGGTAAATTCCCAGACTCTCCCTGGATTGATCTCATCTTTCGGGCTGCCTGAAAACACAGAACAAAAACAAAAATGACAGCTCTAAAATTTGTCTTGACCTAGGCCAGCAGTTCTCACAACATTCCAAAGCACACCAAGATACTAACCAGCCTAGAGAAATGTGTGCCATCTTCACAGCCCTCTTTCAACAAAAGGGATGAGGGATCTACAAATGACTGTAGAATATGACACTACCATGCTAGCTAGCAACTAAGCCTAGGCTAGAAACCAAACAATCTGTCCTTCACTATCTTCAGTTCCATTTCAAAGAATAATGTCGGTTTGAGCAGCAATTTAAATTTTATGAAGTGGTTTCCCATTCATTCCCTCATTTCACACTCACAAAATTCTGTAACATAGGCATTAATATTAACCTTATTTTACACTGGTAAAGTTAAGGCTCAAGATTCCAATCCTTAATGACCGTAACCTTTCCTACTTTGGTGTGTGTGAAAGCGCTCCCCAAACTTTTTCCTCGCCTTTTTAGAACGAGAGGGACTTCCTTATCATCTAGCAAGAGGCAGGATAAGCCATTACTTGTAACACGCCCACCCCTATTCTCCTCTCAAGAGGGCACCCCAGGAGCCTTCTGTCACCTCAGCTTTCGAAGCACAATCGAAGAAGTCCTGGATCTCTTTTTTGCACGCTTCGTCGCGAAATTCATTCTGCTTCCAGCAAGCCATCATCACCGACATCTCCGTGATACAGGTCGCCTCTGGAGGGGAAGAACGTGGGGACCCTCAGTCACAAGGCAACCCGTATCTTACAGTTCTCCCACCCATTCGCACCCCCTGCACCCGCCCGGCTTCCGCTCTGGAGCCTCCTCGGTTCCGACTGCTCACCGCCCTTCTCCCGGCGCCGTTCTCCGACACGATTAGCTAGGATGAGGGGCTTGCTGGGCTTCAGTATAGGCTTCCGCGGGTTTCCAAGTCGCGCTAGGCGGCCCCGCAGGCTGGGCGTCGCCATTACGCACCGGACTCCCGGCAGGCTCTGCGGCGCCGTGCGTGACCCTGCTTGACCCCTGCGCGCTCCACGAGGTTCGGCGCGCGGCCGGCGGAAAGCTTAGCAGCTTGTTTGCGTGCACCTCGTTTTTTTCTTGGCCGGGTCGCCGGGATGCTGGTCTCCAGCACGGGACGGTCCAGACCACTGTGTATGTTAGCAGAATTTCTGGGGCTCGTGCGCCGACCTAGGTCACTCCTCTGTGGGTTCCCGGCCTTGAAGTCTCGGGGCAGTTCCGTTCCGCGAACTCGCAGGAAAAGGCCCCGATAAATAAACGCTCACTTATCGTGCTGGCCTGCTGGATTAGAGAGTGATTGACGGAGGCAAGGCCAGAGAGGATGGGAGCGAATCGAAATATGAGGCTTGAAGGTGTTAGGTTGGGAAAGATACTTTGTTTTATTAAGCCTTCAATAACCGTTGGTTTTGACTACTTTTAGAACCCCCCGAAAGCCGCAAGGAAAAATTAGGCTCGCTTATTTAAACAGCTGCTACTACTTAAATACGTTTGCTTGTTAGTAATCTCATTGGATAGGGTGAAGTTTAAGCACTTTCGCATTCAGTCTTATTTAATCCTCTTGCCAGTCCTGTAAAGATACTTAGTATCATTCCAATGTATAGACTTGGCCCTTCAGTTGTGATGCCTGGCTTCATCAGACTTGATTCTAAGTGACTTAACTGTTTATAAAACTCAGTCCAAAGATGTGCCACGGATTCTCAAGGCATTTACAAATGAGCCCCAAGAAATGTTTCTGGTAATGAAAACAACTTGAACAATCTTGTAGTTCACAAGGTGACTATTTTGGAGGACCAATATTTATGTGGTTGTGTGAATTTAGTGTGCTAATCATTTAGCCCAGCTGTTTGTAATCTTCCCCATTTATTTCTGCATGACTGGTTCTTTTTCTTATTGAGTTTCAGTCCGTGTCAGAGAGGCCTTACTCCACCACCACAACCTGTTTTATTTTCTTCATAGCACCTATCAGTCTGAGTTATCTTGTTCATTTATTGTTTGTTTACAGCCTTACCACCAACACGTATTTCAAATGTAAGCACCATGAGAAGGGTCCTTGTCTACTTTGTTCATTGAATCCCCAGTGCTTAGAATAGTGTCAGTAAATGTTAAATGAACAGTGTTCCAAATATTTTTGCAAGTATCCAACTTTATCATGCTCACCCCAGAAATGTAACCAAGCGTGAGACACTGTTAAAAAATAAGCCGTTTATTATACAAAAGGAAACCTGAGATAATAGAGAACAGCAACATTTGGAGTACCGTTGTTTCTCTGAAAATAAGACCTAGCCGGACAATCAGCTCTAATGTGTCTTGGAGCAAAAATTAATAAAAGACCCGGTCTTACATAAGACTGGAATATAAGACCAGGTCTTAATTTTTGCTCCAAAAGACTCATTAGAGCTGATTGTCTGGCTAGGTCTTATTTTCGGGGAAACAGGGTAATAAAGGCATTAGCACCATTCTCCACCCCCTTGCCAGCAGCACAAATAAAACTGATTCCTAACAAAAACTTCTACCACCAATAACCCCAAGCCTGCTGCTGTATACAGAGCAGGCTGGGCTCCAAACCAGAGAAAAGTCACATTGCTTGCTTTTTCCATAGGGAAAGTGAAGCCTTAAGTTGATAAGTGCCACATGGCTATTTCTGGTTCTGCTCTTCCTTATGGAAATGTAGCATCTGGTTTACCTTGATCTTTTGTGAATACTTTTATGGCGATAGAAATAAAGGAAAAAGCCTGGGAAGTACTGACCATAAAGCAGGCATGAGTCTCCAGCCACAATCATTCATAAACTGGGTCCACTTTGTACATAAAAGTGCTAAAGGAATGCCAGTGTGAACTGGTGTAATTAGACAGAAGTAAGGATGATTCTACCTTGCGTAACCATGACTTACCCTTTTTTTTGTTGCATATAATGAAATTTGAGTCCTAACCTTAGTTTGCGCTTGAGTACTAGTATCTTGCACTATAAATCAGCATTTACGTTTAAACAGATTGCATGCTTAGAAATCAAGAATCCTGAATTTGACTTCTTTCATGGCTCCCTACTGTATCAACTTTTAACGTTACGTATTTTTTGAAGGTCTGTCTTTACCTTTTTCTTTTCTGCAAAAGCCCAAATAAGTTAAAGCAAACTTTCCATGATGTTATGAAGGGCACTTTTTTATTAAAGAGTAACATGAAAAAAGAACCACCCTGCCAGGGTAATACAGCCTAAGTTATAGTTTTCCTTGGCCACGTCCTTAAATGTCATATTAAGTGTGGGACCCTAGTTGTTGAGGCATCTGTATATCTGATGGTAACTTTGTGTGTATACACACACACACACACACACACACACACACACACACTAATTTACCACCAGATATACTAATAAGCTATGGAACTTCTCTGGTGATACTTCATTAATACAGCATTACACATTACAGCCAGGGTAGCTCTAAGGGCCAAGGTATTCTTCCCTGTCTCCCTGCCCATTAAGCTGTATGTTCAAACCACAGCAATAGGAGAGTTTGGCTACATCCCCAAATCTAACAGCTTTTTATTTAGCCAGCTACTTGTGGTGGCTTAAATCTCTTCTCACCTCTCATCCCCTTGAGTTTAGGGCCTTGGGTTGGCTCCATCCAAATGTAGGCTCAGTAAGTACTATAAAGTTGTATAAAAGGATATCAGTAACAGAGTGAATGAAGTTAGAGTATTCATCCCACTTCAAGTGAAAAGTGCTACAAGAATATGAGATAATTACTAGAACTATTTTGCTGGGTTGTTTTTTCCACCATAAAAAAATGAAACTTTTGTAACATATAATATTAATAATAATAAAATAGAGGGAAGAGTTCACTAGACAGAAAAGAACAAATATCTATAAAAATTTTCACTTTGATTCACACTGGCCTATTTTAACATTTCAAAATTTATATATATATATATGTTTATATTTATATACTTATATATATATTTTTTTATCTATAGCCAAAAAAATGTATACACATTTTAAGAAAGGAAAAAACTATTAAAACTGTAATACTCAATATATACCAATAACAAAAGATGAATACAAGTCATGTGTATACATATTTTTGGCACCCCGGTATGTGTGTGCATGTATGAGGTCTGACAATTCAGTTCGTGAACTCGTCCTAGAAAAAGTGCTACATACCTCATTGCTGAGTATCCTTACAGTCACCTTCGAAATACTCCCCTTGGGAAGCTATGCACCAACACCAGAGCCTAGTCCACCCTTCAAAGCAATTCTGGAACTCTTTTTCTGGAATGGCCATTAGCACTCTCATCGTATTACCCTTGATGTCCTGAATGTCATCAAAATGTCTTCCTTTCAATATTTGCTTTATCTTTGTTCAGGTAAAGAAAGAAGTCACTGGGGGCCAGATCAGGTGAGTAGGGAGGGTGTTGCAATACAGTTATTTGTTAACTGGCTAAAAACTCCCTCACAGACAGTGCCATGTGAGCTGGTGCATTGTCATCGTGATGCAAGAGCCATGAATTGTTGATGAAAAGTTCAGGTCATCTAACTTTTTCACGCAGCCCTTTCAGCACTTCCAATAGTAAACTTGATTAACTGTTTATCCAGTTGGTTCAAATTCAAAATGAATAATCCCTCTGATATCAAAAAGGGTTAGCAATATTGTTGCAACAAGTTCGCGAACTTAATTGCCAAACCATATATGTGTGTGTGTGTGTGTATGTATATATATATATATATATATAAACTTTTTTTTTTGTGCCATCATTTCCAGCCTTAGTCCTCATCTCTAACCTAAAATAGAGCAGTACAATTCATTAAATTGACCTGGCATATATTCACCACGCAATCCTTGTTTGTGAGAAGGAATTCCTGATGTGCCTTAGATAAGAAGCAAACCAGCAGTAAGAAAAGCTGTCAAATCTATAGCTAGTTTAATGCAGGGGAGAATGAATGTGGCAGTAGTGGCAAGGCTGTTGCATCTTCATCAGAAATTGTGGGAAACTAGGAAAGAAAAAGCCATTTAAAATAAAGTTTGACAGGAAAGGCAAGGTAATCGATATAAAAAAATACAACCCCAGAGAACCAGAATATAACCCACCAGGAGTTTTGCTTCACCACTAGTTTATAAAGCAGGAGATGCAGAAAAGAGATTAGGAAAGGTAATGAATAATGAGGGGTTTGAGGAATAGCAGAGGAGAAGTTTTCAGACCCTAAACCTGGTCTGTCTTACCTCAGTTGTAGCCAAGTACTAAGGTGTTGTTCCAATCATAATTGAGAGGATGAAATGGCTAGAGAAATAAGCAGTTCTTAAAATATTCTGTCAGATCAGCACCTTGAATCAAATGGGTGTTTCAGGCTTTTGTTTGCCATTAAACCAAGAACTGGATGCCTTCCTCTCTCCTTGAGGAAAGGCCCTATGACCACAGGCTGAAACCCTGGCTACATAGCATAAGGATACAGTATCAGTGGATACAACTGGAATTCTTTGAATTCATGATAAAACACTGTTCATTAAAGGTTTCTGCACTGGACACCCCTCATGTCCCGTGGTAGAATAAGGACTTCCATCTCCTCAGCTCTACCAAGTTAAAAGCTCTCACAAGGGTAGTTAGAGATTTTGGTTCCTTTTCATGAAGATCTCATACAGGTAATCCCAAAATTTCTTCTGCTGTGTCTCATTGTTGTGGATCATGGCAGTGAGCGCTTCCCCCTGGTCCAGACCTTGCCAATAATCTTGCAGCCACATCTCCTTCCAGCTGAAATATCAAAATGGGGGTTGGATTATGGAAAACAGCACAGCTGTGAATCCTGCTTTTCTCTAAATCACAGGTACAGTGATCTGTGGCTAGCACAGGGCTCTACTTCAAAGAGAAGGAAATGTAAAGTAAATCCAGTACTAGTCCAGGTGATAGGCAGTAAGCCACAAACACAAAAATACCATACAGCCCAATCAATGAGTTACACTTCCTGACTTGCCAGCTCCTGGTTCCCAAGTGTGGAGGGAGTTCAGAGGCAGGCAAGGCAGGGGCCAGATGAGGGAATCAGTTGTCTCCCTAAGGAAAGCAAGGGAGCATATTTAGATGGCTACCCTTTAAGTTGCACCTTTATTTAAATAATCAAAATGAAGGTGCAGCGGCATCCAGTGTCTAGATTAAGACATAATCTGATATTTTTAAATGTTTACATTGTTTTACATTTTTCCTCTAGTAAATCATTATGTTCAACATAAACTAGATAAAAATTTCTGGATGGAGGACTCCATTCCCAGGACCAACTGTGTCAGCAGTATGTAAACAGCCCTCTGCTGCCGTCCACTGTCCAAGTCTGTCTCTGCAGGCCATTCTAGCAGCCTCTTTAAGATTAGTCATCTTTTATTGCCTCTCCCAACAAGTGTGGTTTACTGCAAGTGCCTTTAACAATTTCCCACCCCACTTCCCATGCTATGTTCCCAGCGCTACCACATTCTGTCATCTACTGCAGTGGCCTCCTTCCCTTCTAATACACACTGCCCACCATTGTTTTGAAAGTATTTCCTCTCTTCTGTCTAGGGTGAACATAAAATTTATCATCCAAGTCAAGGTACTTTTAAGAGTGAAAGGAGGTGCTGTTATGCTAGGCTAACAAGTGTAAACCCTGACTATTGCAGACAAACCTCCCTCAAAATACTCATCTTTGTATTCCTCATTCTCACCCCACCATATACAAGGTACTCAAGAAATAGCTGAGTTGGTTTTCAAGACGGTCCAACTCCTGAGCCCGGTATTCAGACTGCATAGAGACTGGTCCGACTTTACTGCCCAACTTTGTCTCTCCCTCATCACTTCTCTGAACAGGCTCTGCTTTGGTTGAAACCCTTTTTGAATTACTATTGCAAACATTGTGCACATAAGCTGATTTTCATATGTTGCCTAGAATTATATTTTACATCCTAATTGAGCTTTTTCAGTTTGTCTTATTTCCCCTCCACTCCAGGAACTAGACTCTTGACATCTTAAACGCAGAGTGAGCCTATGTCATAATATCCTTATACGACATCCCATCAGCACCTAGTCCTAATTCATTGTCCACAGTAAGCAACTAAATCATTTAATTTGATGGCTGCAAGGGACCCCAGCTACTCTTACCGGTCATTCTCAGGAATCGCTTCCACACTGCCAAAGCCAGGTGTTGGCATTGGGCAGTCCATGTGTGAAGGCTGGGCAATGTGAGGCTCAGGGACAGGGACGTCCCCAGGAGAGGCTGCATGGGCTCTCTCAGCATCAAGCCGAGCCAGTTCATGGTCACAGACAAAACACTCGAAGCCACTGAGGTAGTTAGGCAGTAAAGGATCATTCACTCCCCACTCCCGATGCTTCAAACTATCCAGAAGGAACTGGTTGGTGATGCCCCCAGGTTGCTTGTATGCCAGGTATTTCATATATTCCTCATCATTCTTGTCCAGAAAGTCAATAAACTCTGCCAGCTTCTGAGGTGACTCAAAGTCATCAATGAGGATGATGGAGTGATTGTTAGGCATCCAGTCCCTCACAGAGGGAGAGCCACGGTACACAGGCACAGCACCGAGATGCATGGGGCGCCACAGTTTTTCTGTCATGTAGTCGTCACAGATGGCATTTTCGAGGGCCAAATGGAACTTATAGCGGGACAAGAAGGTCAAGAGCTCTGGATCCTCGGTGGTGGCTGTGGCTGTGTCCTGTAACCGCGGAGTGGGCAGCTCCCGATTCTGCAGGCATTTCCCGTAGGAGTCCACCTGAGCGGGGTAGAGCACAGCCGTCAAGAGAGTACAGCACGTCGGCCGGGACACCGGGGGTCCTGGCCTCAGCCCGGCGCGCCCTTCCCGTCCCAGCCCCGCCAGCCACGCCCGCACCCACCGGGATGTAGCGCATGAGCTCGCGCACGTAGCGGTCCCGGTCCGCAGGCACGTCGCAGTGGGACTGCAGATAAAGCAGCGGCGCATACCCGCGGCGGCGCCACTCTGCGCGTTCCTGGAGCGGAGGCGCGGGGCGACGTAGGTAGGCAGTCCCCGGCAGCCACTGCAGCGGCAGAGGGTAGTCCGAGTGGCGACTAAATGTCGCGGTAAGATTGAAGAGGCGGATGCCCGGACCGTGGCTCAGCAAGAAGTTGTTGAGGGGCGACTCCTCGTGCAGAAGCGCCCAGCTCTGGTGCGCCAGGCGCGGCAGCGGCGCCTCAGCCGCTCGAAAGTCGGTGCCGTAGAAAAGCAGAGCGCGCGTGCGCAAGTCTCCCCGCACCCGTCGGTCCCGGGACGCCACGCACGCGCCGCGCGCGCACTCGATGCGTTCCGAGTCACCCGGGAAGTGGGGAAACAGCCCTGGGCTCCACCACAGCAACACCGGTAAGTCCACCGCCTCCTCCCTCCCTAGCCGTTCGGTCCCCGGACGGCGCGCCACCCCAACCGCGCCCAGCGCTGAGGGCGGCCGGAAAACCGCACCATCCCACGGCTCCGCCCACTCCGCCTCCCCACCGGTCGCCCCCTCTGCCACAAGCCCAGAGCCGTTGGCCGCACAGACACTAAGCACTCCTAGGGCGGCAAGCACAGACCCGGTACGGCCAGCCGCCATCTCCACTCTGGCAGCCAGCCCCCCTCCTACAGCGCCAGACCCCGCCCTGCGTTGAGCCGTGACGGACCGAGTCCCAACGCTACGCCACCGGGGCATACGGCGCATGCGCAGCTGCACTCAGCCGACCACTTCCCAGGAGCTATTACGCGGGGCAGGAAAGACTGGAGGGAAAGTGATACGTCACCGGTAAAAATGAGGCTACTGGTTACATCTTAATTTATTTTATTTCTTTACAAATTAAAGATGCATTGAAAAATAAACCAATGAAGAGAAGTGACAGGTCCAGAGCAGGGGCATCCCAGGCTGGGAGCAGGCAAGCCTGGCCACCATCAAGCCTAGCCCTTGTCCTGCTCCAGCTGGCTCGGGTTGGAAGATAACTGTCAGCCACTCTGTCAGTACCAAAGCCTGAGTGGTGACTCAACAGGAGAGAACCGAGCTCCGGCCACCTCTGCCTCTCTCCCCAACAACCCCCAGCTTGGAGAAGCAGTGTTTCCAGTGGGAGCTCAGAGTGGGATGTGGGCTGGCTCTGTGAGGTATTGCAAGTTGATGACCAGGCTCCCTACAGAACCATCCAGTTTTGGGGCCTCTCCAGCTGGAAAGGAGGCTGGTACCTCTCCAGATACTACTATACTTTGCAACTCATTTCCCAGGCTCATTCACCTCTGACAGTGTGCCTCTGTCCACGGAGTGATCATCAATCATTGCAGGAGACAGAAAGAGCAATGGAAGCAGAGAAAGAAAGCTAATCAACCACCTCAGTAACTCTGACTTGGCTGCTGACTTCCAGGCCAAGAAGGATCGACCACTTTTCTCTCCACTACCTGTGGTCTATACCCCAGCTCTTGTGCACCTGTATGTTTTATCCCTAATATAGGAAGTTGTTGATGACACTGAGCTGAATTAGCCTCTCCCCTCATAGTAATCCTGGGATCCCCCTTCATTCCTGCCTGCCCCTCTCTTCTTGGAGGTTGGTCCAAAGGGACACATAATATTGCCAGGGTCTGGGTGCTTCCAAATTCCCCAACACCAAATCATATACAGTGAACTGAGAAACTACATTCATTACGACAGGATTAGCAGGAAAAGGAGGGTAAAGTGAGGGGATAGGGGCACCTTCCATCAGCAGGACATGACAGAGTGGTAGGATACTTGAGCCCAGAAAGAAGGTGTCTCCTTTACCTTCCCCTCCCCACAAAGAGACTGAGGTCAGCTTACATGACTTATAATATATGAAATTGTCCCGGTTTCTCTGCCACTCTGGGGTACTTTCTGGAAGCTGGCCTGGGACTCTGTGCCATTCACCCACTTGCTCTAGCTCAGTAGCTGCCGAATCTCCTTGTGCATATGACAGAGAAAGTCCACATAGGATGCTCCTCCATTCAGGCTCTTATCTTCCACCAGGAAGTGCTTGAACAGCATCTCCAGCTTGTCCTCCTGTTTCACCACGATAAGCTATGGCCAGAACATAGGGTCATGAAGCAGAGCCAATGGGAATTAACCATGCTCTGAAATCCCATTATCCTGTCATTTACTCACTCCCCACCCCCTTCCTGGTGAGGGCTTGACAAGGTAAGAACCCCAAGGTTCAGATCAGTGTTACCTTCATGTACCGCGATCTCTGGGCCCTTAAGCTATCAATGAGGCCTCGCACCTTCTTGGACAGTGGATTATCCAGAACTGGCAGAATACTCTGGAACACAAAATTCATTTATCCTTATGGTAAGGTACTCTGAGTCCAGTCAAGATGGGGCAGCACAGATTTATGCATCATCTGAAACAAAGAGGCCTGGGAAGAATGACAGCACCCTCACTGCCCTCCAAGTGGTCCCTGCTATTTAAGGGGACTAGCACACTAACTGTTGGTTCTTACTCATATCACAAAGTGCATTTCCACACCCATATTCTCCTTGACGCCCTGCTCTCACCAAGCCACTGGGTATCTGACTGAAGGAGGAGACGTTGAAGAGGCTCTGGACAACACCCTGTTGGACACTTGCTCCCACCCAGAGGAAGAGGTTGAGCCCATTTTCCAACAAATATATATCCCCGTTGCTTAGACGCTCTTCAGATGCTCGAACAGCTGGTGGTTCAGTGGTACTCTCAATGGGAGACTTTGTCTAGGTAAAAGGAAAGGGGAAATGTTACTGAGGACCATGAAACATGTTTGTCCCTGCCCCATGCACACCAAA
This sequence comes from Rhinolophus sinicus, assembly GCF_036562045.2. Taxonomy (NCBI): domain Eukaryota; kingdom Metazoa; phylum Chordata; class Mammalia; order Chiroptera; family Rhinolophidae; genus Rhinolophus; species Rhinolophus sinicus. The sequence continues at coordinate 50,661,164 of NC_133757.1, read as the reverse complement.
TTTCAGAAAGATAAGTCCCTCAGTAACTCTGAAAATGACATCAGATAATGTATGTAAAAACAAATTCTTTAGTGTCAGACACAGATAATATTAATCCTTCCTCTTTCTATGATGCCCCTTTCTCAGTGCAAGGTCTCACACTCCAGCCCTCAGTTGTACCAACGGTAGGAGCCGAGGATAGAAGAAGACATTGGTCTCAGCCACGTCCATGGAGGTAACCAGCTGTCGGACATAGGCACGGTCATCAGTAGTGACTTCAGCTCCAGGCTGCAGGACATCACTCTTCAACACACAGTTCAGGTAAACTGGGAGTAGCTTCATGCACTCAGGAAGGATCAACTGAGGAGTGCGATCAAGATAAAGTCAGTGGTCACGAGAAATCCTTCTCAAATGTAAATATTCATCCCAACAACTCCTCCACCAACATGCTTGCCCCACCTGTCCTGCAGAGGAGGGGCTGGCACAGTTCTTTCTGTAACAGGCCAGGATCTGGGCACACTGAGTGATCAGAGTGTCACGAACACTCTTCACAGGGCTGTTCAGGACCCCCCGGTATGCTGGATGGGAAATGGAGATAGCAGTCACTGGTTAGCCACCCCATCACGTGTCTTCCCCCCACCACGCCTACCAGGAATGCTCAGTTGTTGACCGTCACCTTCCTCAGCCCCAGTCCCAGCCTGCCCTGCCTCTACCCTCACCAAACTTGGCCATGTAGTTGATGAGTGTGTCAGTCTCACAGTTCCGATACAGATCAGCTAGCTGGGTGCAGCAGTTCAGGGCCAGGTTGTGAATGCGGAGCCGTCGCTGCCCTGCACAGCTGGTGTAGAGCAGGGCACACTAGAGGAAGGGAGAAAGGGGGTGTTCACACCCCTCCCTCACCAAAGCCCTCTGAAAAACTGCCCCTTTGCTATATTATTAAACTAGAGGAAAGACATGAGCCATCCCTTCCCCAGACTCTTCTAGTCCTCTCTACCCACCCCTCACCCTCTTCTCTGCAGCCTATTCATATCCAGTGAAATGACTGCCTCCCCAGCCCCTGCCTCCCGCCTGCCACCTGCAGGAGGGCTCCACTCTCTTCATTGAGCCGATCATCATGCTTGAACTCCACAGTCACTGTCTTGTCCCCATCCAGCCCGGCAAGCTCCACGTCTGTTGTGTTGCTCATGTAGAAAGCCCCAAAGAAATCTATAGCACGGATACCTGAGGCCACATGGAAAGAGTCAGGGCTAAAGGTACAACAGGTGCCACTTGCCTCCCTCCCCGATTTATCCCCCCACCTGCTCTTCTCCAACCAGGACTGACCCGTACTCGTCCGGACCCGCATCACAGCATCAAAGCCAACAACCTTCTGTACATCCCGACGCAAGTCACTCAGGAACCGTTCCTGGTCATTCTCCACCTGCAGCCCCCCAGGCCCAGAGTCACATCACCGAGTACATAACCTCCTGCAGACAATCTCGCTGTACCCCCTCCACTCTACAAGGTGCTGAACTATAATAACAATAACAATGAAGATGATAATGATCGCTCTTAAGCACTGCTAGGTACCACATCAAGTACATGTAATTACTTAATTCTGATGACAAATACTAATGAATAAGTATTAAAATTCCATTTTACAGATGAAGAAACAAAGAGACGATAGTCATTTCCCCGGGGTCATGTAGCTAGTAAGTGGTAGGGCCAGAATATCAACCAAGGACTGATTCTAAACCCCATGCTCCTAACTGCTACACTCACGGCCCCCTTCTTTATACTGTGTGGTCTTTTCCTCTAACACTATTCCTGTTAATGAGTCAGCAACTAAAGAGCCACTCCATATATAGACAGACATTCCCAGTCCTGCTCCCATTTGCCACCCAGAGTCCCATGCCATACCTGAAAGCAAGTATATTTGTAGACAGAGCCACCAGTGAGCTGGGGTACAACAGAGAGTGTGGCCACATCCACATACTGGTTAGGGAAGAGGAAAAGGTCGACACAACAACCTTGGGCCACACAATCTTTGGCCAGGCTCTGATAGGCACCTGTCTGAGGCTGGAACAGAGTCTGGGGAGGAACAGAGGACAATGTTCAAATATCTGAGCTCCACCCTATGCTGTATATGTCGTGTGGGATATTCAAAGACATGTAAGACTTCAGATCTACCTCACAGGAGTTTGTTATAGTAGAACATTCTATTAAAAAAACCACAAAAATAACCAAGGGCTTTGGGACGAGCTGGGGTAGAGAGGTGGGTAGCGGTGGAGAAGGTCACGGATGTGACACGTGAAAAGGTAGAGCGTCTATTTCAGTCCCCCTGAAGAAAATTAAGAGTACTGTATTGCATTAGGAAGAGTCACCACCTTCCTCTCTAATGGAAAGTCCTCCCCCCACTCCCCCAACTCCCCACCTTCTCCTTGTCCGTGTTGATCAGCTTCCTGTCATCCCTGTTCTTCAGTTTCCCTGGGGCCTCTGCAATGGGCAGGGAGGTGTGGAACAGAAACAGCTTCCCTGCACACTCGGCAGCCTAGGAAAGAAGAGAGGACTATTTGTTCATTCTTTCCTTTATTCATCCATTATTCATTCATCCCCTCCCTTGTCATTTATTTAGTGCCAACTGTGTCAGACAGGTTCACTCATTGGACAGTCATCAATAACCGAAGAAACGGGTTGTATCCCAGAGGGCAAGATGGTCAGAGGAAAGTTAGGCAGAGGTTGCTGGGGATGCTAGCCTTACCTTTAGCGCCTCCATTCCAGCCTGGATAACTGGGGCAAATACTGTCTCTGTTTCTCTTGTGTCTGCAAACATTTCTGGAATCTGATCCAATAAGCTGAAGAGATAGGTGATGGGAGGCAATCAAAATTGCTATCCAAATTCCAGAGTCCTCAGTTCCCAGAAGATTCATCTGACCCTCAGACTGAAAACTCCTGAGGCACAGGCCCTGTCCTCTGCTTAGCCCTCTGCTCAACCCTCTGGCTTTCGGTGGTTGTACCCACCCGCCCCACTTCCCACAATCTGGCTCTTACCTGGTGATGACTGCCCGAGACTCCCTGACATTGACCAGGAAACCATCCAGCAGTGGCACAAACATGTCAGCCACATCAGATACAACCATCATCTGTGGCTGGGCCAGTGAGCTCTTCACATTGTAGAAGTGGAGCACCTTATTATAGGTGACAAAGCCAACGCGGATTGCTGACTCTTCTGCCCCGCCCTCCCTGTAGAAAGTGACACTGTTACCCAGACCCGCCACCTTCTTCACCACTCAGCTTCATGACATCAGGCTCCATCTGCTGAGTCCACCCACACACTACCACCACCCATCGCGTGCAAAGGAAGCACCTCAGCTCCCTAACTCTCACCTAGGCAGAAAGTCTAACAGTGACTTGAGCTCCTCACAGAGGAGCCTAACAAGTCCACTCCTGATGGCATTGTAGGAGACGTCAATCATGAAGATGAAGGCAGGAGGGCTGGGGAACTTATTGTTCTGCAAAGGAAGGAAAAGGGTGGGGGGAAGGGTATTGGTAAGTAGGCCAGGTAACTAGAAAGCAGTCAACATCAAAGGGGACAACAAAGGGGTGAGGGAAATGATCACAGCAATTCTTAGCTGTCTCATTGTCCTCCACCCACTGCTCCTCCCCATGCTACCTTCCCTCACCTTGCAGTAATCTACAGTGGCCAAGAATTCATAAGAGCCCAGGGATAGCTCAGGACGGTCATAAGCATCCACACGTTTGCCGGTATGATCCAGATGTTGAAAATACTGGGGGGGAACTGTGGGGAGTACGGCAGAGTGTTACTCAAAGGCCCACTCTCAATCTTAGTCTGGCCCTGGCTGAGCTCACTCTACTGCCCCACATCCCCATGTATGCCCTACGTCGCCAGTTCCTAGATAACGGACCCTCATCTATCTAACTAGAAAGAGCACTGAGGATACAATCAGATGTCCCCCAGTCCCAGCCATTGTGAACATACCATCGTTGATACAGCTGCAAAAGCAGCACTGGAAGCGCCTCCCTCCTTCAATGAACTGCATGAAAGGGCACATGTACGCTTTGCAGCGATTGCAGCGCAAAGGGCCAGATTCCCCATGGTCAACGACATACGGTAAAGCCTAAGGGGCAGAGGGGAGGGGCTCAGACATAGAGGGCTCAGACAGTGGGTTGAGACATGACAATAGATGAGGAACAACCTGGAAGAAGCCATGGCTCAGATACTTTGCCTGGGGAGGGAGTCCAGTGAAGAGGAATAAAAACAAATTATGTGCATACTGGTTACAGGCATATCCCTAAGAGTCTAAATTCCATAGCCTCCTCTCCCATTCCCCATCAGAATTCCGCTTCTTGAAGAAGAAAAGGGACTGTGAATTGACTCTACCAAGCCAGGGGCTGCCATGGGCATATGAGGAGAAAGCCAAAAATTACCTAGGATTCGTTTCCGGCCCTATCTTCAATCCTCTTCACTCTTGCCCCTAGGAATCTTGATTCCTGCTTCCTTCCCCAACCAAGTATCTATACTTGTCCTCCCCATCCCTGGGTTTCTATGACACCTACTGATGCCCCAGGCAGATGTCACCCTGCAGATAAGAGACCAGCAGCCAAGTGTCCAAGCATCCTCACTCAAACCCCAAAAGAGAAAAAAACACAGCAAGACAGAAGCAGGATGTTAAATGAGCCCTCTTGAGCTTCCAGTTATAGAGAAACACACCCTAAGTTTGATAAGCTAGGCATGAACATGAGGGTATCCTACCAAGGCTTGTCAGAGCAGCTGCCAAGTTCTCTTTTCATACTGATTCCAGGTACTGGGGTGACAGATCAGGGCCCAAGTGAGGTAAGAGATGGACTACTGAATCCTAATCTACCTTTTTTTCTTATATGCTGTCCGAATATCCCTAACCTACCTGGGATGATTGGACAGCATCTAAGAAAAAATAGAATGATGTGCTTCTAATCACCTAGAAATGACTATATTATGAGAAGCTCCTGGATCCAGTTGTCTCCTCAGGCCAGCTGTCTCCTCTTCTACAAGTTGGTCCTGCCTCTTTTCACATTGTTTCCTCTATGGACCCTGCTCTTTTCCAGCAATTTCTTGGGCTTTTGCTCTCAGCCCTACCACCCTCTTCAGGCATGGGCCCTGGGATAAAAAGCTATTGAAGATACTCTCCCCTCCCGCCCAACTAAGGCTTCTTCCATTGTGACTGCCAGAATCACAGCTAGGAAGAAATCGTATTCCCCCTCCCTCCCTTCCTTTCATTATACTCCAGTCCCTTCCCTGACTTACCTCTTCTGGGGGCAGCCTTGCCAGTGGCTTGATGACAGCTGCCAGGGGCACCTGAGCCTGCTTAGCCATGTCAGATGTGCAAGGGATATTATAGGATGTGCATCGGATGTATCGGGGACTTGCGTTCCCTGAAGGAAGAGGTAGAAAACCTGAGTCAGATCACAGAATCGCTCCAAACAACCAGCTCTCCAGTGCTGATCCACCCCCACCGCCCCCACAAATGCTAAAGCCAATGGTGGCTTTTTTCCCCTAGAGACCAATGAGGAGCTGGTCTCTGATTAAAGAATGACAAAAGCCTCATCTGAAAGCTGATAATCTTGGAGTAAAAGCCCCCAAGGGAGGAGTTAATGTCCTTCTCACCTTGGTCTTTCACCAGGAAGTTGGTGGTGACTAAGGGTGGCACCTGGCCCCGTACTCCAGTAACAAATGGCTCTGAACCCCGGTTATTCCTGTCATCCTCAATAACCTGAATCTGTAGGGAAAAGTGAAATGAGTAAGGTGACAGGAAAAAAAGGGAGTACCAGGTCCCAGAGAGCCAGAAGAGGCTTAAAGCTGCAGCATAGAAACTAATAATTGGCCAAGGAACACTTCATGCACCAGGCCTGTTCTCCTTTTGGAGATCATATAAAATGCTACAATCAGCAGCAAAATGCTGGACAAGTACCAGACCCCAAATCAATGGTGATCACCTTGTTATTCCCCCCACTCCAGAACAGTTCCAGCTCTAATCAGAAACTTTCAAACATGATCAGATTCCACTTCCCTCCCCCTTCAGGCCTACCCTTTACCCCCTCTCTCCAAGACACATTCTGAGTCAGAGCAGGAAAACAGACAACAGTAACCATGTAAAAATGAATCTACTTGGAATGACTCTATCTATACTCAATGAAAGTAGAAGGGACAGGGTGAGGAGAGGATTAAACAGCCAGAAATGATGAGGTAAGGTGAGGAAGCAGATGCTGCCTTATTTTCAGGTAAGCGTTAGTGTATAAATATGGGAGAAGAGGATAAGTACCCAATTGTTATAGCCCAATCCTCAGTCCCTATATTTTGACAACCCAGCACAGGAAAAAAAAAGATTTTGCAAAGGTGGTAATCAAATCTGTGTGCAGGCTGATGACCTTTGGTCAGTGACTTCAAGATGAGTTTGGCAAAATCAGAAAACGTACAGAGAATAAGACTCCATATCACATAGCAAAAGGAGTTGAAGCTTAGAAATATATGAGAGTCAAATAGACTCTCCAGATGAGAAAGTGGCCCACACTTTCCCAAACCAGTAGTCCCTTCCCCTGTAAGAAACACCAGTATCCCAAACCTGTACACTTATAGCCACCTACCCAAATGTTTCTCCACAACAAGCTATAGACAAATCAAACCCAATGGGGTAGGATCTACCACTCACCTTTGTCCTGTTCCATCAAATGTCACATGCGGGCTCCTGAAAGAGCCAGCAGGACTAACACCCAAGCTTAACATGCCACCTGACCCCCCACGTAGAGCCTGCCCTTCTACCACCCCATACTTAAGGCACTGCGAACAGCTTGCTACTTCTTCATTACATGGTGACTTGAGGCATGCACATCCTTCTAGTTTATACAAGTGAGGTCTAGAAGGACTAAGGAAAAAGGATGGAGAAGGATGGACATGGTGGATGAGGTAAAGATGAGGTCGCAGGCATGCATGGGTGGCACTAACACAGGGATGACACGCACACACACACCCACCCCCTGCACTTACTGGACTAGGAATGGCATCAGGGTCTATTCTGTGCCTGGTTTTCTGCTGAGGAGGCAGCTCATTGAGTTGCTTTTAGTGTTTTAATAATAAAGGCAGCAAGGGAATACAGGGAGGGAGACAAAAGAACAAGAAGCAGATGTTACTTCTCTCAACCCTGATGACTTAGACATGAACAGCTAGAGCCCAGCTCATACTGCTGAAGTCAGGCTCCCTCTAGATCAGAAATTCCGAGTCTTTCTGGCCCAACACAAGGCTTTAACAGCTCAGTCTATCATGTAGAAAAATAAGGAGAGGGGCATATAGAGGCAAGCAGGGGTTATACAGGGAAGGGCTGAATGGGAGAATCTTAAGGAAGAAGAGGTTCCCTCCAAAAGGCCAAACCTCCCATCTAAGGACTACTCTTATGCTGAAAGAAGCCTCCCCTCACATCCAACCAGACTCCTTCTCCAAGGATGGAGGAAGGAGGGGCTGCTTAATCCTTTCAGGTCCCCTTTAGCCAGTAAGGTCCCTCACCCTGCTAGTTCCCCAAGGGAAGAGGGAAGAGAACAGAATGAAATATGACAATGGCTAAGCATGGTGAGGTAACTGACATAGCAAATGTTGCAGACAGCACTATAAAGTGGCCCTCACTTGGGAGGACAGTCCCAGCCTCTCCTCCGAGTATGATAAGGAAGGCCTGAAGATTCTGATGGCTCTAAGGGTGAGATTCACCCTCTTCCCGGGAGAAGCAGCTTCCCCAAACTGCCCTTATAAACTGTAAATCACTTTTCCCATCCACACAGCAGGAGCCTAGCAAACAAAAGTATGAAAGGTTTCCTCCTAAACCACTGTCCTAGTAGGTGCAAAGAGAGACCAGTGAGGCTTTCTTTCTCTTAACACCTAACACCAGAGAGTTCCTATCAGCTCTACCCATTAAGAAGACTGCAGTCTTACTAGATCTAAGAGGACAGACCTGGATGCAGCCACTACTCCACAGAAGGGCAGAGGTTACCATGCTATGTCCAAAAGTTGACAGAATGCAGCACTCAACCCAGAGCTCTACTGACCCTTGGTTGGCTTCCCTTCCTTTCCTGCCCAGCTATGGAGTAAAAGTGCCCCCAAGAGACTTCTGGAGCCTCAAGTTCCAGTTCAAAGAGTCAAAAATTACATCTAGGTTCTACACCTACAGGATGAATGAAAAGGGAAAATAATCAGAAGATGCTAGACAAGTATCTCATCTGGGTTGATTCACTTATTTGTCAGCCACAAACTCCTTCCCTGGGACCACATAAGTATCTACTTACAGGGCTCGGGATGGCATCCGGATCCAGGCGCTTAGGAGGCAGTGGTTGAGGAGGCCCAGGCTGACTGCCAAAAGTAGGTGCTGCTTGGTAGGGACTTCCATAATTGGGCTGAGGGCCCCGGGCTGGGCCAAAGGAACCTGGATGAGGACACAAGGTTGATGAACTCAAAATCCCCTCCCTATCTCTTCTTAAGGCCTCGGGGAACTGACCATATTCTACAAATGTAGAATCATGAGGCAGAGTAGTGACCATTCAGAGAAAGACTACATTATCTGAACTATGAGAATCAAGAATGTCTTGTAAACCCTACATCCTAGTAACAATACCCTGAAGCTGTCCATCTAGTTCACCACTTAGCAAGCAGTACTACAAGCAAACAAACACCTGAACAGCTTCAGCCTTTGGCTCCTAGACCGACCTCGGGCAAAACTCACCGTTTTGTTGCAGCTGATAGCCTGGCTGCTGCGAGGAGTGCATAGGTGGTGGTGGTCCTGGGAGCCCACTCATCTGGGTGCCAGGGTGCAGGGCTTGAGGAGGAGGCGAGGACACATGGTTGGGCTGGCTCACTGGGGGTCCCCCAAAACCCTGTCCAGGCAGGGGTGGACCAGTCATCGAAGGCATCCGAGGAACCCCTGAAGCTGGGGGTGTGAAGCTGGAGGCCTGTGGAGGGGCAGATCGCTGGGGAGGCTGGGCCCCAGAATGACCCTGGGCCTGAGCATAGGAGCCATACAGACCAGAGTTGGGGAAACTTCCTGAGGCTGAGGCCAACGACGTTGGTGGGCCTAAGAAGTAGAAGAGGCAGAGTTAGAACCCCAGTCATTGTGCCTTCTTGTTCAGTAAATCACTTCCCTTTCCACGTAAGAGGGGCAGGAATGACTGTCCCATCTGCTAGGGCTCAGAGGCACAGGAAATAAAAAGGATTGCAGTATACCCCCACAGCCTGATACTTCTAAAAAAAGGGGAACAGTAATATTCCTGTGGTCACAGCTACTTACCATAGCCCAGGCCCGAAGGGGGAGGGGCTGGTGCCACAGCCCCACTGATCTGCATTCCAGCCAGCTGGGCGGTCACCTGGGAACTTGTCGGGGGAGGACCATAGGACACAGTTGGCTGGCTAACCACAGGGGCCAATGGGGCTGACCCAAATGGCTGAGACCCAGGGAGCCTGTGAAGAGAAGGAAGGCAGGAATGACTAGTGAACTGGGACACCCTTCAAAGTTGTCAGGAACTTGACCTCATACAGGAAGCTATATTGTTTTACAGTATCTTACTCTCATCCTGGGCTCTTTTACAGCTTCATAGTTTTGTATATGTGTGGATAAATTACATTCCTGATCATCTATACTATGATTGTTCATGTCACATCTTGTTTTCCATTAGGTTCACTCCACAAATATATGCCAAGCACCCTCACATCAAATATTATTTACTCTGCTGCTTAGATTATCACCTCCTCTGTCCTAATCCTCTGTTGACAAATCACCTCAGTTTTGTAATCAGAAGCCCTGAAGGAGTTGAAAAAGAAGGTACACAGTAGCATTAACACAACAGGCACTCACACAAATGCGGTACGATTGTTTAACTTTTAAACTAAAGTATTTATTACTTTATCCTGAGAAAGATGTCAGAAAAATCTGTAAGATCAGAAGAGTAAGTCAGCTGAGTTTGGCATTCTGTACTAATCAGAAAGATGATGATGCCAACTCCACCAGGAAAGAACTAGAGAAACAGGACACAAACCATGTAGCCTTCTAGCTGGACCTATCTAGCAAAGAAAGCCTCCTTACTTGGATAGCTATGTTGGACAGTCCCATTATATCAGATTGCACATCAAAATATAAATTCAAAATCATTCCAATATCATTGCCTACCAACTAGCAACTACACTGGTGTTTTACAGTGACAATGCTGCAGAAACCTACAACATAGATTATACACAACAAGCTCCTTCTGGGAATTCAAGAATGAATCAAATTCTTCACAAAAGTAGTTTGTTACATTAAAATTCTGATTTATCCTTCCCATTTATTTTGTCTCTACTGAATAAGTGGTACTTTATTATATTTGGTCAGCTTCTATTAGTCCTGCAATTTAACACTTTTCATTCATTCAACTCGTATTTCCTGAGTGTTCTGCTAGTGAACCTTCCCTCCCTAAGCTCTTTGTTGTGCTCTGCAGTTTTCGTCTTCCACAGCACCGTACTGTTAGCCCCATGGCAGGTGTTCATAGATCCTTGTCAGAATAATTATATTCCATGGTCCTACTCCATTAATATGGATAATACTATCAATTAGGGTTACTCTTTCACATGCCCTAATAACAATAAATCACTATTTGTATATGTATCTGTATATAGCTTTACAACGTATAAAGCATCTCTAAGTCCTTTAATGGAATCCTCATAGCAAAATGATGAGGGAGACAGAGCAGATAAAAAACTGAGACACTAAGCGTATAAGTGTCAGACCAAGCTAGAACTAAAGCCCAGACCTGATTCTTAGTCCAATGTACTTGACTTTTAAATTGTGAAATATAACACGCATAGAAAAAGTCACATAAAACATGTATGTACTGTTAAATAATTATAATAAAAACACCCATGTAACCAAAACCAAATCAAGAAATACAATCCACTAGCATCCAAAAGCCCTGGTGCCTCTCCTCCATCACAGCCCTCTTCCTTCTCCCAGACTTGATTACTTTCCTGACTTCCTAAGAATCATTCCCTTGTCTTCAAAACAATATTGTTCAGTTTTGTCGGTTTTTTAAACTTTTGTAAACATAGTCTTTGAGTTTTGCTTCTTGTGTTCAACCATATGTTTATGAAATTCATCTATGCTGTTGAACATAGCATTCCGTTTAATTTAGTTATTCCACTAAATAAACTTGCTGCTATTTACTTAAACATTTGAATGTAAATGGATATTTAGGTTTTTTTCTGATTTTGGGATATTACAATATTGCTATGAACACACATACATTTGATTTGTTTATATATACATGAGTTTTTCTAAGGCATATTATCTATGAATGAAATTACTGGGTTATAGGGTATGCATATCTTCAATGTTAACAGATAATTTCAAATTATTTTCCCAGAGTAGTAGTACTAATTTTCATTTGACCACCAGTGCATAAGAGTTCCTATTCCTCCATATCCTCAGTAACATTTAATATTGTCAGACTTTGTGATTTTGCTAATCTTATGGATACATGGTAGAATCCTGTTGTGGTTTTTAATTTGTATTTTTTTCATTACTTATGAGGTTGAACAGCTTTCCCCCCCCCACAGTTATAATTGACATACAATATTTTATTGGTTTTAGGTGTACAATATAGTGATTGGACATTTATATACTTTATGAAGTGATCACCCCGCTAAGTCTACACCATATGACACCTTATTACAATATTATCAACTATATTCCCTATGCTGTATTTTACATCCCTGTGACTATTTTTATAACTGGCAACTTGTACTTCTTAATCCCTTTCACCTTTTTCACCCATCCTCCCAACACCCCATCTCCCATCTGGTGACCATCAATGAACAGCTTTTTAGTATGTTCTTTGGCCATTCGTATGTCTTCTTTTGTAAAATACCTATTCTGGTTATTGTCCATTAGTTTTTCAACTGGATTGACTTTTTCTTATTGATTAAGGAGTTCATTATATACTCTGTGTATTTTATGTGTTGATGTCTATTTTATGTGTAAATATATTTTTCCGTTCTGGAACTGTCTTTCCAATGTACTTTCCATTCAGTGTCTCCCTCTCTGATCATTCCATTCCCATCAGCACAAAAACAAACAAAGCAATCCCTATCAAAATACTAAAGACTTCTCTCACAGAACTAGAACAAATAATCCTAAAATTTATATGGAACCATAAAAAACCCCAAACAGCCATGGCAATCCTAAGAAATGAGAACAAAGTGGGAGGTATCATGCTACCGGATACCAAATCATACTATAAGGCCATAATAATTAAAACAGCAAGCTAATGGCATAAAAACAGACAGAGATCAATGGCACAGAATAGAGAGTCCAGAAATAAATGCATCCCTATATGGTCATTTAATCTATGACAATGGAAACAAGAATTTACATTGGGGTAAAGACAGTCTATTCAATAAATGGCGCTCAGAGAACTGGACACATACATGCAAAAAAATGAAACTGGAACACCTTCTTACACCATATACAAGAATAAACTCAAAATGGATTAAAGACTTAAATGTAAGACCCGAAACCATAAAACTCCTAGAAGAAAATACAGGAAGTAAACACAGACATTACCCTTAATAATATTTTTACTGATATATCTCCTCAAGCAAGGAAACAAAAAGAAAAAATAAACAAATGGGACTACATCAAAATAAAATGCTTTTTCACAGCAAAGGAAACCATCAACAAAACAAAAAGACATCCTACTGAAATTGGAGAGATATTTGCCAATGATACATCTAATAAGGGGTTAATATCCAAAATTTATTTAAAAAACTCATACAACTCAACACCAAAAAAACAAACAACCCGGGCCGGCCCAGTGGCTCAGGCGGTTGGAGTTCTGTGCTCCCAACTCCAAAGGCTGCCGGTTCGATTCCCACATGGGCCAGTGGGCTCTCAACCACAAGGTTGTCGGTTCGACTCCCGCAAGAGATGGTGGGCTGCGCCCCCTGCAACTAGCAAAGGCAACTGGACCTGGAGCTGAGCTGCGCCCTCCACAGCTAAGATCAAAAGGACAACATCTTGACTGGAAAAAAGTCCTGGAAGTACACACTGTTCCCCCATAAAGTCATGTTCCCTTTCCCCAATAAAAACAAACAAACAAAAAAACAACCCAATTAAAAAACGGGCAGAGGACTTCACAGACATCTCCAAAAAGGCCATACAGATGCCCAATAGACATGAAAAAATGCTCAATGTCACTAGTCGTCAGAGAAATGCAAATAAAAACCACAATGAGATACCACCTCACTCCTGTCAGAATAGCCATCATCACTATATCAACAAACAAGTGTTGACGAGGATGTGGAGAAAAGGGAACCTCCTTGCACTGTTGGTGGGACTGCAAATTGGTGCAGCCACTATGGAAAACAGTATGGAAGTTCCTCAAAAAAATTAAAAATAGAACTACCTTATGACCCAGCAATTCCATTACTGGGTATTTATCCAAAGAAATCCAAAACACAAATCTGAAACAATATATGAACCCCTATGTTTACCACAGTGCTATTCACAATAGCCAACATATGGAAACAACCAAAATGCCGATCAATAGATGATTGGATAAAGAAATTGTGGTACATTTATACACTGGAGTATTACTCTGCCATAAAAAAGAATGAAATCTTACCATTTGCAACAACATGGATGGACCTAGAAGATATTTTGCTAAGTGAAATAAGTCAGACTGAGAAAGGCAAATACCATATGATCTCACTTACATGTGGAATCTAAAGAACAGAATAAACAAACAAAACAAATAGATTCATAGATACAGAGAACAAACTGATGGTTGCTAGATGGGAAGGGGTCGGGGGATGAGTGATAAAGGTGAAGGGATTAGGAAGTACAAATTTGTAGTCACAAAATAGTCACAGGGATGTGTAATACAGTATGGGGAATATAATCAATAATGTTGTAAAGACTATGTAGGGTGTCAGATGGGTACTAGACTTATTGGGGGAATCACTTCATAAATGATATAAATGCCTAACCACTGAAACTAATATAAAATAATATTGAATGTCAACTATAGTTCATATATATATACACACACACACACATATATATGGTCACAGGATGTAAAGTCCAGCATAAGGAGTATAGTCAAGGATACTGTAGTAGCTACATGCAGTGTCTGATGGGTAGTAGACTTGTTGGGGTTATTGCTTTGTGAGGGGTGTAAATGTCTAATCATTATGTTGCTTTGTACACCTGAAACTAACAAAATTAAATTTTTTTTAAAAAACTTACTACCAGTCAAAAAAACAACAACAAGTAACCAACTATGGTGGAAACCACCCAAATGTCCATCAGCGGATAAATGGATAAACAAAACGTGATATTATATCCATACAATGAAATATTACTTCACCATAAAAAGGAAAGAAGTACTGATACATGCTACAATATAAACATTGAAAACATGATAAATGGGGCAGTCAGTTACAAAATATCACAGTATATGATTCCTCTCATATGAAAGTCCAGAACAGGGAAATCTAGAGAGACAGAAAGTAGATTAGTGGTTGCTTAGCATTGGAGGACTGGGGGACTGAAGGAACAGCTATATAGGGGTAGCTATTTAGCTAAAGGATACAGTGTTTCTTCTTAAGGTGATAAAATGTTCTAAAATTGACTGTGGTGACGGTTGCACATATCCATGAATACACTAATACCACTGAACTATACACTTTAAATTCACATGGTATGTGAATTATATCTCAATGAAGTTTTTTTTTTTTAAATCCAATGAAATAAAATTGCTAGAAATCCTCACATCCCCCTTAAGCTTTTGCTCTGCTTTTTAGCCAGAAGAATCAGTCTTACAGAAGAATAGTCTATACTTTGTTTCTGTCTTAATTACTATTTCACTCTTTAAAGCTCCTTCTGTCAGAGTTCATTTTCCTTTTTTTTCCTTAGTCTATCCCTTAGTAGTTTTCTCAACCAAGGTCTAACCATGGTAAACTCTCAGTCTTTTTCTGAAAATGTCTCATTTGCCTTCTCTCTTCAGTAGGTACATAATTCTACATTGACAATTACATTCCCTTAGTGCTTTCAAGGTACTATTGTACTATCTGCTCTCCTCTAATAGTTTCTCTTTATTCTAATCAATATTATTTTTCCTCTGAGAATTTTCTTCCTTCCTTCCTGGCTTCTTTCTTTCCTTCCTTCCCTCCTCTTTTAAGCAGGGTGCAGCTCACAGTGGCCCAAGAGGGGATCAAACCAGCAACTTCGGTGCCATCAGCACCACGCTCTAACCAACTGAGCCAAACAGCCACCCTCCTCTGAGAATCTCTTACTGACTGGGTTGAGAGTGGATGGTCGTTTCACAGTTGCTTCTGGAAGGTATTCCAATGATATTGCTACCCAAGATCAAAAATTTTTTTTTAAACTTTGAGATACAATTTTCATATCAAATTCACTCCTTTTAAGTGTACAAGTCAACAACTTTTAGTAAATTTATAGAGTTGTGCAAACATCACCAGAATCTAACTTTAGAATAATTTCATCCCTCAAAAAAGGTCCCTCACATTCATTTGCAGTCCCAAGACCTTTTTTTTCCTTATTTATCCACAGCCAGCCTGAGAGAAACAGGATTTCTTTTTTTTTTTTTTTTTTTTTTCCAGGACTTTATTGGGGAACAGTGTGTACTTCCAGGCCTTTTTTCCAAGTCAAGTTGTTGTCCTTTCAATCTTAGTTGTGGAGGGTGCTGTTCAGCTTCAAGTTGTTGTTCTTTCAGTCTTAGTTGTGGAGGGCACAGCTCAATTCCAGGTCCAGTTGCCGTTGCTAGTTGCAGTGGGCACAGCCCACCATCCCTTGCGGGAGTCGAGGAATTGAACTGGCAAACTTGTGGATGAGAGGACATGCTCCAAACAACTGAGCTCAGCGGCAGCTCAGCTCAAGGTGCCATGTTCAATTTTAGTTGCAGGGGGCGCTGCCCACCATCCCTTGTGGGAGTCGAGGCGTTGAACCGGCAACCTTGTGGTTGAGAGCCCACTGGCCCATGTGGGAATCGAACCGGCAGCCTTTGGAGTTAGGAGCATGGAGCTCTAACCGCCTGAGCCACAGGGCCGGCCCAGAAACAGGATTTCTTAATATCTCCCTCTGCCAGTGTAGATTTTTTTTTCTAGTTGATCCGTTCACTGAAGGTGCAGCCCAAACCCAAACTTTATAAACAAGGCCTCTATTCCAAACCTCAGCTCAGAAAAGCCCAAAGGGTCATCCCCCACCCCCAGTACCTGCTTAAATTTAAGTCCCCAGATTCTCAAGATGATACTCCCCACCCTCTCCACAGGCAGCCGCAGTGTCAGCTTACCACTCTCAGTTTCAGTTCCCACTTGGGCTCTAGCACTTGAGGATTTCACTTTCTTTCTTTTAAGCTTGATTATGCACTTGACAAAAATTGTTTTATTTCTATTTCCTCTCTCCTTTTTAGATGCTTGTAGCAAAAGGGTTTTCAGGTTGTATTACTCTACTACTCCACTACCCAGCTAAAACTCTTTGACCCACTCCAACTAAACAGCTGTCTTCATTTCTCCACTTAAACTACATTTGTCAATGATGCCAAACCTTGCCAAACCCAATGGTCAATTCTCAGTCTGCATCTTACCTTTCAGCAGCAAATGACAGCTGATGACTCCTGCCTTCCTGAAATTCTTTCTTCATCTGGTTTCAGGATGCCACACTCTCCTGGCTAATCTCCAACCTCACTACTGCTCTTTCTCATTGTGTTTTGGTGGCTCCTACTCTGACTTCCTTTTAAATATTGGTAAGCTGCAAGGTGCAGTCTTCAAGTCTATTCTTTATTCTCAACACTCACTTTCTAAGTGATTTCATCTAATCCCATGGCTTTAAATAATATCTCTATACTGAACACCCTCAAATTTGTATTTCCAGTCCTGACATCATTCCACAGCTACAGATTTGTATATACATCTGCCCACTCAACATCTCTACTTGGTAGCTAGTAGTTTTTTATTTTTTTATTTCTATATATTTCAAAACCTACTCTGCCATCTTCACTGTTAAGTCTCCCCACTAGCAGTTTTCTTAAACCTGTAACATACAAAATAAAGCCCTCCGTTTCACCCCCAAAATCTGCTCTTTCTCAAGTATTTCTCACCTTAGTAAATTGCACCCAGTTTCTTAAGCCAACAAGTTAAGAGGTATCCAGAATTACTCTTTCTGTCAACTCACATCCAATCCTATTGACTCTACTTCAAAATGTACCCCAAACCTGACTATTTATCACACCTCTATCACTACTATCCTAAACCAAACCAAGATCATTTCCTACCTGAACTACTGCAATAATCTAACAGGACTTCCTACTTTTACTCTTGAATCCAGCAAAGTGACCTCTTTTTTAAAATATTAAAAAAAAAATTATTAGAGAATGGGGAGAGCATATGCAAAAATTTTTTTCAAGTAGTATTTTTAGTAATCACATTTGTAACAAGTGTTAGTGTTGTTGTACTAACAACACTATTGTGTATAATAAGGAATAAAATAAATGACAAATTGTGGCTTATTCCAATATTCTAATTCTATCATCCCCATAGCCTTAAGAATCAAGATTCTTGGCGTGGAAAAAAAGAGATACAGATATAATATAGAGGCTCTGCAGCCTTGAATTTGAAGTACAAATTTAAATGAATGAGGTATTTTATTTTTAATATATGTAGCTATGTATTTCTTAGCTATGTGCACAGAAAAGGCCTAGAAAGTGTCCAATTAGGTAGCAGTGAACATCCCTAGTCCTCAGATTACAGTAAAAAAATATCATTTCTCACCAACAAAATAAAGGTTTTCTTGGGAAAAAATGGCCAATTCCTGGTCGGGGGTATAAAATGGATAAGCCAAGCCTGGTACATCTTATCATACCTAAAGAATACTAGGCCATGTCAGAAGGACTCAGGAGTCAATGGTGAGGCTCCCACTGGGCAAAGATGGACATTCTCAATTTCAATAATGATGAAAATTATGGTGGATTGAAACCCATCAAATATGTTTAAAACTATGACTCATACTGATACTAAAAAGAATTGGTCACCTTCAGAAGGTAACAGAGGACCAATTCATTCCCTTGTGAACTAGTAAATAAAAGTAAAGAATCAAACATTTTTTCTACATGAATTGCACAATTGGTAACCAAATAACAGGTGAATGAATGAAAAAGGAAAAAATTAATTAGAGTATCACCATTTTATAAACCCAACAAATTAATATACATATATATTAAGCATCAACAACTGCTAACATCACAAAAACAGAAAAAATAAGACAATATGTGCCTCTTATAGTCTTGCCGCACACTACCCAAAGGGATTAGGCATGAATCTGGCTGCCAATTTGAAGGAAATACAGAGGAAAGAGAAACATATTGAACTGTAACATGAATATGCAACCAGGAGAATTGAGATTGTGGGAAACTATTCAGGTCAATTAGCTTGGGTTCTTCAATGATAAATAGTAAGAAAAAGAAAGATAGAGAGGGAATCTGTAGACTTAAAAGGCACATCAAGTTGGTTTTTTAATAGGCAAAACTAAACTGCGGTGTCTAGGGATGTATCTTTAAGTGTAAACTATTTTTAAAAACACAAGAAAATGGTTACTATAATAGTTAGGATAATGGTTATTATGGGGGGAGGGAGAGAGTTATCACTAAATTGGAGCACATGGAAGGGGCTCTTGGGGTGCGTGGCAGAGTTCTATTTCTTGATATGGGTTGTAGTTATAAGGGGGTTAACTTATAATAATTTACTAAGCCATACATTTGTATGATTTTTGTATGTGTTTTATATTACATTGAAAATATCCATCGCATAAACAAACAAATAAGTGGGAACATTACTCCCCAACTTAAAACTCCCCCCAATGGATTCTCACTGCAACTAAAATCAAATTTATACTTCTTACTATGGCTTACAAAGCACTGCATGGTGGCACCTGCCTATGTTTCTACCTTATCGTCTCCACTCCTCACTCTGCTAGCCCCTCTGGTCTTGCTCTTCCTCACATCCACCAAATTAATTTCTCCATCAGGAACCTTTGCACTTGTGTGCTCTATCTAAGACACTCTTCTCCCAGACCTCGGAATAGCTCCCTTTATCATTTCACTGTTCAAAATATCACTTCAGAGAGGCTTTTCTTGACCAATGTATTTAAAACAGCTCCCTACCGCCTCACCATTCTCTACATCCTTACTCTGTTTTCTTTTTCTTTTATTAGTTTCAGGTGTACAAAACAATGTAATAGACAATTACACCCCTCACCAAGTGATTACCCCCCGCCCCCAATTTACTACCCCTCTGACATCGTATATAGCTGTTACAATTCCATTGATTCTATTCCCTATGCTGTACTCCACATCCCATGACTACATACATATAATATTATAGTTGACATTCAATATTATTCAGCTTCAGGTGTATAAAGCAGTGGTCAGGCATCTACATCGTCCATGAAGTGGCCTCCCTAATAAGACAAGTGTCCATCTGACACCCTACAAAATCTTTACATTATTGATTATATTCCCCAAACTGTCTTTCATTTCCCGGTGGCAATCTTGTGGTTACTGATTATGCTTTCGAATCCCTTCACCTTCTCCCTCATCCCCAACCCCCTCCTAAATAGCAACCCTCAGTTTTTCCTCTATATCTCTGAGCCTATTTTTGTTTGATTTGCTCATTTATTCTGTTCTTTAGATTCCACATATAAGTGAGATCATATGGTATTTGTCTTTCTCTGACTTATTTTACTTGGCATAATGTTCTCTAGGTCCATCCATGTTCTATTTCTTGTCTATTTGCCTATTTGTTATTTCCTGTGTACTCCACTAGATAGTAAGCACCATGGGGGCAGAGACTTGGTCTGTTTGCTTACTGTTTCATCTACAACTTCTAGAATAGTGTCTGACACATAATAGTACAAAATAAATATTCTTTGAGTGGGTGAATGAATGAATGAATTCACTATACTGCTTCTCAGAGTATTCCAACACAAAGGGTTAAGGAGAGTCTCTTAGACTCTTTCCCCAGGCTTACAGTCAATGCTAAAAATGTACATTCTGGACACCCAATAAAAATGTCAGAAAGCGACTCTTCCATTACCACACACCCTACCCACAGTTATACTTTCTTCTTTGTTTACCAAAAAGACAAACAACATTCTAACACTGCCCTCCTGTAATGGGCTTTCATTCAAAGACAGGAGTTTATTAGATCATGTACCACCAAAGTTTTTATCATTTATGTGGTTTTCCTTTGAATATCATTTCTTTTCATAACCGGTCACACCCACACTTAACCAATAAGTCCTACTAAGTGCCTGACCCAGAGGAAAGAGGGAAGTCAGAGAAGACGAATAATCCTGAAGTCCCTTCTTCCTGTTTCTCCCTTAAGGTAGGCTCAGTAGGATTGAAATAATTATTGAAAATATGTGTCTAGTCAAGAAAACAAACAAACAAAAAGAAAAACCACCTCAAATTCACAGAAAGAGAAAGAACCCAGGTACTAAGATAGGTCAATAAACCACAGAGTGGACATTAGTAGCACCTATATCCTGGAATAATGAAAACAAAGTACAAAAAGGTGGGGGGAAGAGGAAAAGGGATCTAAGAGGAAGGCAGGGGGAAAAAAAAGGAAAGGAAACGGGCCCTTATACATTCCTAATCATTCCAGTTTCATCAGACCAATTTTAGGTTTCCAAATACATACCTCTGCATCTGAACAGTAGAGCTAGGCCCGTTCTGTACATCTCCTTGGCCAAACTGGCCATATGCACCCTGGCCACAAGGGGCCTGTGCTATTGAGGCTGGAGGTGCCCCAGAAGAAGATGGGGCTCTTGACACACCTGAGGGTAAAGGACAGAAACTCAGTGATTGGGAAATGATTTTCTCCTCCATCCTTAGCAAGCAATGCAAAGCAAGGATCAACAGGCTCAGACCTTCACTGGCCCATTACCACAACTTTGTAATGAAAAGGACAGCATCGGCACGCAAGGCTAGCTACACAGATTCTGAACACTGTTGCCCACCAGAGAGCCTCCACTCTCCTAGGGAGGGATATTACAAGTGAAGCTGTAGCCAGAGCCACCATAATGTAGGGGCTTCCTATGATCACCATACACTCTCACTCAGTCCAGGAGAGTCTGACGTTCTTACCCCTAGACAAAAAGTCATTTCTTTTAAGGAAAAGATCCTACTCCAGAAACTAGAAACTTAGAGCATATATGAAAAAGGTGGCACAGAAGATGAAAAAGGTGGGCACCTCTTGGGGAGACTATTCTGCCAACCTCCTCTTCATATATTCTACTTATCCTAAACATTTTCTTTTCATCCACTTCTAAGTTTTAACTCTCCCAATAGCACATGGCCCAGAAAAATGTTTCCACAGGTTGGAGACTTTGTTTTTGTCCAACAGTTCAGTCAGGAGAGTTGGCCTGCCCTTCCATTACTGCTTCCACCTGTCTTCACAAAAGCTGGACGCCATCCTTTCCACTCATCAGCACTGCCATGAAAGCTACTTCTACCACCCCCAATCGTCCTGTCTGAATATTACCCCCAACCATCCTTCCCACATGAAATTCACAAAGAAAGCAATTAGTTACTTGACACATTACTTTGGAAATGTTGCTGACCCCTGTTCAAACATTTGCTTTTCTTTTGTTCTGCCCTTAGTAGAGATTAGATATTACAGAACCTATCCACAGAGACATGATTAATCTGAACCTGCTCACTAGTCATCACAGAACCAGATATGTTTTCCTCTCAATAACAAAGCTTCCTCGAGGCAACCAACGCCAAACTCCACCTTGATAAGCCAGGACTTGACAGATCAGAGGTGGACTCTGTCCAGCCAAAGTCCTAACCCAGAGTAAGCCTCTTCCAGAGACCTGAGACCTAATCTTATCACTTCATTAATTTTTTCCAAGTAATAATTAAAATGGTAATAATGGTAATATTTCATTTCCCATTTCTCAACTATGCCCCCTTGGTGCCTTCTTTTCCCATATCTCTTTATGGAATTTACTCTCCTGAAAAGTATACAGCATTTGGCATATCCCAAGTCCTCAGCTAGCCTAACTAAAGATCTACAGCTAACAATTTTCTAAAAGGTCCTTATGGATAGATAATCTGTAGAATACCAGCTGCTCTTCTTGAAAAAGTAATGTAAAAGCCAAACACTAATTTTAAGGCAGCACCAGATTAATCTTCTCTTATTGCCCTGATATTACAGAGCCTCTAAGAAGAGGAGGAAACTCAAACAAAGTGCTTATATCAACAGAAAGATATGAGAGGCACCAAAAATCAGGCACACAAACACCACCCTTTTCATCCATGAACTAGCTCCCCATGCCCCGAGTCATTTATAGATAGAACTGTTAGTCTAATGAGAGGCACTATCAATATACTTGAGAAACAAGTAATTTCAGGAAGACTTTAGGTCAATAGGAAATATTCAATTCTGGTCACAGGCTCTGGAGGAGCTATGACCACAACCTTTCCATTCATCTGTGAATAATGCAGCAAGGTGAGGCTGCACAGGGTGACACCCACAGGAAATGAAGTGCCATTGAACATGGAAGATGTGCTCCTGCTAGAGGTATTAAGGCGAAAACACAGTCACCTTATATAAAAACAGGGAGGGGCAGGCTGCCCACAGGGCTCTCAGTGACCAAGAGCCAGATTCATGTTCCTCAATCCAGGTCCCCCAGCTCTCTAGGAAACTTAGGTAGGGCAATACAACCCAATCCAAAGACTACTGATTCCCCTCCTTAGCTCCTTAGCAAACTTGGAAACATACCTGAGGGAGGTGGTTGCTGATAGCCTGGCCCATTGTAGGCTCCATAGGGGGTGGCAGGAGCTGTGGACCCTGGTTGCCCACCATAGCTGGATTGATGATACCCTGGGTAGACGGGCTGGGGCTGCCCAAATGGCGGCACAGGTGGAGCTGACTGGTTGACGTTCATTATGACAGCATCCCCAACTTGGTCTCACCTATTAGATGAGAGAGAAGAAAAGAAATTAGTCAAAATCAACTTTCTAAAAAGAGAGCAACTATTCAGGGTAGGAAGAACAGATAAAAAAAAGGATTGACCTTATCAGGTAGTGATCAGCCTAATCATTCCCACACTACCACAGGATCTTTGTAATTTTCTGCCCCAGCCAGTAGCCAGATTACCTCCTCAAAGTAAGGATTTTGTTACAGAACCCCATGCTTTGTTACTGCCAAGAGGGTATAAATTTCAATTTCAGATAGGCCCACTGGAATGGAACAGTAGCCTCCACTCCCCAGTGGTATGATTTCTAGTGTCTAGACACACAAGGAGTCCTGCCACTGATGAACTACTGTGATATTGCAGGTAAATGAAACAATGTTCCCACTTTCCATTCATTCACTCTAGCATCCATTCATTCAACAAACACTGAATACCCTCTAGTGTGCTAGTCATTTTTAATCACACAGGCTACATGTCTAAAACACAGCAGATAAATTCCCTCCCCCTCAAAAGACAAAGTTTAGAATAACTGATTAGAGAAATAACAGTCTTTGACTAAACTGCAATAATCCAAATGCTACTCCATCTCCAGTCTTCCCACCAAAAGAGTGTATGGACCTTAGAACTGAAGCATTAAAATCATTAAATGTACAGGACACCTAAACTCTAGCAAGGTACCAGACTAGAACTGAATGCAAGCCAGGCATAAAAAACTTCTCACAATAACCTTGGGAAACTGTTCAAGGATCAGCAGCAAAGTTAGATTTCATGGAAAACAGATCATTCACCTTATCCATCAAGCAGAGGGACTATGAGGATTCCAAATCCCAATGCATTCTTCCAACTCTCCTGTTTCTGTTCTCCTTATATACTGAATCTAGGCCACCACCAAAATTGTCACAATCTTGCCCAGCAACAGAGGAATTAGAGGGCCTTTCCTGGGTCCTTCCAAGAACAGGATTACATGCTCACGTCTACTGTAAACAGCCTTATCATTCCAACTATCCTATAGACAGAAGAGGCCCAGGAAGCAGGAGATCTCACAGCTGCTGCAGTGGAACAATGGGCCTCTCCTAGCAAAGGAAGGGTCATCTTGACTATATAAAAGCTGAGCTGCTGCTGGACTAGAACTCTTTAGACTCAAAGCCATCTCAGACATTGCTCTTCCAAATCCTAAACCTTACAGAGGTCACAACACTAAGCTTAATAGATGTTCCCCTCCCGTTCATCTTCCTAAAGTCAGTATGGGGGTGGGAGGGAGAGGAAAAGAGCTTCTTCTCCAGGAAATAATTCCCTCAAACACACACAAGAGTTTGGTGTAGGCTCAAGTTTCCATTCCATTCTGTGTGGACAGTCGAGGGTGACAACCCAGTGGGCGGGGCATGCTTCCTAGAACTCTGGAAGTAGTCGAGCTGTGGAAGCTGGGAGCGCTGGGGATCGAGACTGAGAAGGCAAGCCAGCTTCTTGGGCCACGATGAGACAGAGGGCTGATCCATTAAGCACAGAGATCGAGCGTCTTGCGCCCTACAGCAGGCTCGGGGCAGGAAGCGGGAGCCGGAATTTGGGCCGGGAGCAGAAGGGAGGGTAGGGTCTAAGACTGATCTTGGATTGTGGATGCTTGAGGTGAGGGTCTCTCACCGGGTCCCGCCCCCGGGCCCCTCCCTTCCTTCACAGATTGAACCCCGATCTGGCTAGTGATACCCCTATCTCGCCTCGTCTTTCCTACCCACCAACCTCCCGATGCCACTCCTCACCCGGCTCCAGATCCAGGTTCGACTTCGTTCCTAACGTCAAGGCTCCCAGGCTCAACTTCCGGTTCCGAGGGGGCTGGCGCGTCGCCCCCGGAAGTTCCACCCCCACGCTCCAGGGCTGGGCCACTCCTTCTGCCACGTCTACAGTAGGCACGCGCTCAGGAACCCGGATGCTGCGCATGCGCCATTTTCTGCTCCCATCGTGGTCGTACCCTGGGAGGCTCCACGGATTCTTATACATTTCCGCTTCCCCCCCTCACCCCCGCCAGGTGTCCTGGTCACTTTATCATCCAACCAGCTAAGATGCGATTGTGAAAGCTAGGTCAAACTATCTTTAGTAACGACCCCTCAATCCGCCTATGACAGGTTAGTGACCTCTGACCTAGAGTCCCGTAGCCACTTCCTGCTGACCCCTGACCCCATTGATTTCCGTCTTCGAGGTTGTTCTCCACACGACCTTTGCGTGTTATGAGATTTGTGGAACGCATGATGGTAAAGGTCACTAACTGTGCTTTCGGGCTTCACATGTTCCAGTTCTGGCCCTGTAGTTCGCTAGCTTGGGCAACTTAATCTCTGCCTCAGTTTCTTTCATCTGTAAAATGGAGTGAATACTAAATTCCCTTCTAATAGCTGTTGAAAGGATGCATGTAGACAAGTCACATAGATTGCCTGGCACCAGAGCAAGCGCTTAGTGATGGTCAGCTGTTACCAGTTAACCACTTTTATACAGCGCCTTGATTTAGATGCAGACCTATGTCAGAGCCTGACTATCTCTGCTGTCAGGATGCCCCCAGCATATGAAAGAGCTCCAGTTTCTGGAGTAATTATTATTACCCCTAGTGAATAACAATAATTGTAGCTAATCTTTGTAGGATTTTAAAAAGCATACATGACTTCATTTAATCCCTTTTTACATTGATTCATTTAGTAATCATCTTTGTGCACTGCTGTGTGCCAAGCCATGTCCTTGGTTATGGGAATACAATAATGAAAAAAAGTACTTGCTCTCTTATTGTTGACAGTAAGTATTAGTTATTCTGAGGCACACAGTGGTTCATTCATTAAAAAAATTACACCTGTATTCTGTGCTGGAAGCTGTATTAGGCATTTAAGTATGCTTTAGTAAATTGGCAAGCAGTTCCTGTCCTCAAGAGTCGAGGTTAGTGATTCTCAAAGTGTGATCCTGGGGTCAGCGGTATCAGTACCACCTGAGAACCTGTTAGAAATAGACATTTCTAAGACGTACTGAATCACTCTAGATGGACTGAATCAGAAACTCTGGAGGTGAGGGCCAGCAAGTTTTGATTTAATAGGCCATCCAGATGATTCCTTTTGCACACTGAAGACTGAGACCCACTAGTCCAGGTTAGTAATTTGCCAAATTCAGTTAACATTGGTGAGCGCCTATGTTATAGGCTGGGTCCTTTGCTAAACATTTTCACATAATTTATTGCATTTTACTCTCAGATCAGCATAGGAAAGTTGGTATCCTCTGTCTTGCTTAAGGTTGCACTCCTAGTAAGTGGTAGAGCCTAAATTCATAGTTTCTTGAGGATAGAGGCCGATGTGTTGCATTTTATTGCTTTCTGTATCCCCACTCTGGTTCTGTCTTGGCTGCACATTAGAGTCATCTGTGGTGCTTTTTAAAATGGCAATACCAGGTACCAGACCAATAAAATCAGAATCCCTAAGGCTGAAGCGTGAGAATCATCATATATACATATATATATATATAATATATATATATATAATATACACAATATATATTGTATATATATAATATACTATATGTTATGTATTATATAGAGAGGTATATAGATATGCATTATATAACATAGATTATTTCATTACACAATCATCTAAGCTATATGCTGTCTTATTTTAGGAAACCAGTAGCTTTAAAAGTTTCCTAGGGTGTCCAGATGGCTCAGTTGGTTAGAGAGCGAGCTCTGAACAACAGGGTTGTCGATTCTATTCCCACATGGACCAGTGAGCTGCGCCCTCCACAACTAGACTGAAGATAACAAGCTGCCGCTGAGCTTCCAGAGGGGCGGCCGGATGGCTCAGTTGGTTAGAACACGAGCTCTTAACAACAAGGTTGCTCATTCAATTCCCACATGGGATGGTGGGCTGAGCCCCCTGCAAATAAAGATTGAAAACGGCGACTGCACTTAGAGCTGAGCTTCATCCGCCACAACTAGATTGAAGGACAACTTGACTTAGAGCTGATGGGCCCTGGAAAAAACACACTGTTGCCCAACATTCCCCAATTAAAAAAAATTTTTCCCCCAGGTGATTCTGAGGGTTAATTGAAAGCCACTGGTATAGCACAATGGCTCACATGTAGCCAGCAGTCAATAAATGTTTGAATAGTGAATGAATGGATATTTAGATGCTCTTTACTAGTGAGGTCAAGTAACTGCTCAAGGACATACAGCTAATAAATGATGGAATGAGGATCCAAGTTCAGTTCTGACTCTATATCCCAAGTGCTTTCTGTGACTACATCATACACCAAGGCAAACAGCATTTGGCACACTAGCAGAACAGCTATTCCAGGAAACTAGCCTTTGATAATTACAATTACAGCACCACAATGTTATGTTTTATAACAGAAAGAGATCTCTTAACATAGGGCACATTCATGTAATGGAAACCTAAAAATAATTAGGAATTTTATTTTTAACATGGGTTGGCATGTTTATACACACCTATCTATTTCACCTTTCCATGACCACCTATGTATAGTAAGAGGTAATTCAGCAAACATTTATTGAGTACTGTTTAGTCATATAAACAGACTATAATGCCTGAGAAGTACCACATAGAAATATGTTGATACATCTGTTACCCAGAGGAAGGAAGCCCTATTGAATAGGGAGGGAGTCTTGGGAAATGGGCAGGAAAGGCTTTATGGAAGAGGGAACAGTTCAGTTGGGGCAGGGCTAATCAGAATTCCTCTACACTGCACCCAGCGCTGCAATGGGATATAGATCTTCATTTTGATTAATAGGTAAATTCATGCAGAAAGGGGGCACTCTTTTCTAGGGAGCTTGCACTTGTGGATTGTTCCCAGCCATTCTTCCCTCTGGAATCAAAGCCCTTGATGATGTCACTTTGAAATGAGCTTTGGAGGAAAGCAGTTGGAATTAGTCCATGATCCTATCAGGGGGCACAGTCCCTGAAAAGGTCTACATGAGTTATAGAGCCAGAAAGTTAGTACTCTGAGTCCTGAGTCAAAGGCCCATGCAGGAGAATGGGGGACAGGAGAGGACAGAGTTTTTACTATAATTAACTCTGGGAGTAATACAGCTGGGGGGGAGGGAGAGGAGTACAGCCGGCAACTATTTTGAGCACAACTCCGATTGACAGGACACGTGTGCTGGACTGTACTGATCCCAGGGCCAAGTTGCCTGCCCGTGGTGTGTGGTGTGGGGGGGAAGGCCTGGGGCAGCAGGAGCAGGACAGCCAGACAGGCCGGACGGGGTACCAGCACCTCGACTTCTCTCCCTGGGACACTGTCCAAACTCCGAGGGCCATAGGCCAAGCTGAGCGATGGGTGCTGAGGAGGAGGTGCTGGTCACACTGTCAGGGGGAGCCCCCTGGGGCTTCCGACTTCAGGGGGGGGCCGAGCAGAGGAAACCCTTACAGGTGTCCAAGGTAAGGGAGAGCCCCTATGTTGAGGTTTCAGGGAAAGGGGGAACCTAAGGGTACCTGGGAAGAGCCATGTGGTGGCTTATGGGGGAGAGAAGTGGGAGTCTGTGAAGAGGAGTGGGGGTGGATAGGTGGGCAGGGAAGCGTGTTTATGTTTGTTGGGGAGTGGTGTCACCACAGGCTTCTTGTGGGGGGCTATTAGAAAAGGGATTCCCGGTTTCTGATAGCAGAGAAAAAGTGTCTCAGTTCCCTGTGGCGCCATAGTAGCAGAGGCCCAGGTCTGGCCAGCCAGTCTTTGCTCCCCTGGGTTTGTGCCTCCTCTACTCCAAACTCCAGGAATGTAGGGAAGGTTCTAATTTCTAACTAAGCTGATATGTAATGAGCTGAGTTTGTCTCGCCCAGCCCAGCCCAGCCCTGCCCTGCCCTGCCCATGCCTTCAGTGCTCTTCTTTCCCTATGCCAGATCCTTTCTCACTAGGCAAGACTCTTTTTTTGGTGCTAGGAGGGTTATGGCAAGATCTGGCCTGTCAGAGGAAGTTGTTACCCTTTTCGTTTCACCATACAGGCTTAATTTTCTCAGTTATAAAATGTGGGTGATAATAGTACTTACCTCATAGAACCATTCTAACGATTAAATGCAATACTACATGTAGAATGCTTAGCACCATGCCTAACATTTAGTAAGCACTCAATAAGTGATAGCCACCATGGCACACATACATACACATAATCATAGCCTCCCAGAATCTGCTGGATTCCCTCCAATCTGGAATACTGTTCTAAAATCTCGACTACATAGATAACAGTGCCTGGAATTCCAAGGCCTAGGAGAGAACTATTGGCTCATATAGATATTGCTGTTGGAGGACAATCTTGGAAAACCACCATTCTAGTACCGCCCTGCTGCCGTTTTCCCCAAGGTGCTCATTCAATGATTACCCTACTTCCTCTTACATAATGCACCCTGTATCTTCTTCCTTCTAGATCGGCCCCCGTAACTGCAGCCCCATGCTCCTCTCCACCCTTCTTACCCTGCAAAGTAAAATCCCTCCCACACACGGGTCCTTCCTCTCCTAACTCCTTTCATTCTATTCCCCCTCGGAGGCCCTCTCTCACCTACAGTCTCTCCTCCAACACCTTCTCAGATCCGAAGACGGAGCCAAGCTGGCAGAGCAGGACTCCGAGAGAGGGACCAGCTTTTAGCCATTAATGGAGTCTCCTGCACCAGCCTCTCTCATGCCAGTGCCATGAGCCTCATTGATGCCTCAGGGAATCAACTGGTCCTCACTGTGCGGAGGTATGGATTCCTCCTACCCCACCCACCCACGTCCCCCTAGTCCATTTGTTCCCCTTGCCTGGCAGCTCTGTGCCTTACGGGCCTGGCTTCAGCAACTAACAAGGACCCATCTCTGCTTGTGCATTAGTGCCGGAGTATAGATGTTAGTGTAGGCCTCCCAAAGGGCTTGAACATATCTGAGTAAGGGATGGAGGTATCAGGTGGGTATCTGAGTGTGTGGGCCTCCTTCAATCCCTTGCCTGTCTCATCATCACATCTTCCGGGAAGCTCATTTCCACTCAGAGCCCTCTAAGCACATTTGCCTTCCAGTTTGTCTTCAGATCTTCACTCTTCTCAGTCCATACATTCCTCCTATATGCCAGTCCCTTCTCTCCCCTTACCTCCTTCTCCCTCTCCCATTCCCTTCAGATCTCTCTAGCTGTCAGTCATCCAGCCCATTTTTCAAGCTCTGTCATCTTTCCCACCCAGGGTAGAGGATGAAGGGCCTTTGCGATCTCCATCCCCTGGTGAGTGTCACGTGCTGTCACCCTTATCTCCACTGAGTCCTGAGCCCCCTGGTGCTCCAGTTCCCCAGCCTCTTCAGCCTGGGAGCCTCCTTTCACCCCCGGACAGTGAGGCTTACTACGGAGAGACAGACAGTGACGTTGATGGCCCTGCCACTCAGGAGAAGCCCCGCCGACCCCGCCGCCGAGGCTCAACAAGGCCCAGCCCTCCAGGAGCCCCACCCGATGAGGTCTACCTGTCTGACAGCCCTGCAGAGCCGGCACCTGCTGTCCAGGGCCCTTCCAGCCAGGGTGACAGCCGTGTGAGCTCCCCATCTTGGGAGGATGGGGCAACCCTTCAGCCACCGCCAGCCGAGGCCCTGCTGTTGCCCCATGGCCCCCTCCGGCCTGGCCCTCATCTCATCCCGATGGTGGGGCCTGTACCCCACCCAGTGGCAGAAGATCTTACTACCACCTACACCCAGAAGGCCAAGCAAGCCAGTGAGTGCCTGAACCCTTTCCCCCTAGTCAGGATCTTTCAATCTGAACCCTAAGTCTACCCTTCATAACCATACCTTATATTTATTTCCCTTGGCTATAGTCTTGGGGACAAGTGGAGAAGAGTAGGAGGGGAAAATAATTAATCTCATGGTCCCCATTATTACTGTTGTTTGAACTAGTATGGCAAAAGGGTACAGGTGGTTCAACCCAACCCAGGAACAGGGTAAGTAGGGAAGTTGGAAAGAGACCTGAATCAAAGCAGGGTTTGCTTGTTGTTGTTGCTATAATTTTGATAGGTGTCAGGCATAGGGCAGGGGACTATTTGGAAGTAGGGCAGGGCTATTAATTGCAGGCATAGAATCAGAGGCACCTTTGACATTTGTAAATTCAGTAAGGATTCTGGGGCCTGGGAGGCCATGGGATACTCATGAATCCCTAGGAAATGGTAGGGGAGGGATCTTCAGCTCCTTATCTCAGGCAAGAATGTGGGCCTGGACAGAAAAAGCCAGTTCCACTTATCTCAAGCTCTCTGCTATTTTTGATGTGGGCTATAGAACAAGGTCTAAGAGTGAACTTTCTCCCTATGCCTCCCATGCCTCTCCCCCAGAAACCTTTCTTGTCACCTTGGAAATCTCTGGGTTCCCCCTCTAGTTCTCATCTCTTGTTCCTCCCCTCCACCATTCTGATTCCCGATCCATAGCATTGTGTGTCTTTAAGTCTGGATTAGAGGCTAAGGACATGACAGTTTAGAGGCTGACATCCCCGAGAGTGTCCAGTATACCACAAAGAAATTCCAGATGCATAACCAGGAGTCACGGCTTATCCCCAATTCTGTTTAGTACCCTCTCCCTTCCCATCATGTTGGAGGAGACTGTAGTTAGCGGCTTGGGGATATTTTTAGCCAAGCAGACCTCATTGTCCAGTGGGGTAGGGTGGGGGAGAGGGCAGGCAGGTGCCTGTGTCCGTCACACTAGGGCTGGTGGAGCAGGCAGTCAGGAGAAGGGAGGGGGCCAGGCTCCAAAAATAGCATAGTGAGCTCATTCAGCTGCCAGCTCTGGGGAGAAGACAAAGGGGCTTTAAAAGGCATGGGGGGTGGCTCAAGCTGGTCCTGCTCCAGCCAACACTGCCTTTCCCGGCATGGAGACGTTTGAGCCCATCAGCCAAGAGCCCTTCAGCCAAGCCAGTTTTGACAAAGCCTCAGGCCAAGTTCCTGCAGTCCAGGACCCATTCTATGCAGGTACTACCCTCCCATAGCCAAGAGGGTTCTGGGCTCTAGAATGGAGGGGAATATATCAACAGTTTAGGAAGGGAGGTCTTTGGGAAAGGTCTTACTCCCTTATCTCTTTCTTCTTTTTGCCTTCCTCTTCCTTCTTTTCTAAGGCAAGTTTCATGACCCCTTTCTCAGAATGGGCTGATGCTATGGTCACTTGTCAAAGGGGTTTCTGACCATATGAGTTATAGAAAACTCATGGAGAGAGTGTATGAGAGAGAGAGAGGTGTGAATAATCTATGGATACATTAAGGCTTGTATGTGGGAGTCTGTGGGAGAAAATATGTGTGTGTGAACAAGAAAGTGTCTGTATACATGTGTAGTTAGTGTCAAGAAAGCTTTGATAGTAATGATTACTCACAGTCGGACTTAGGGCTGTCGTTAAATGCTAAATTTACCAACATTATCTCACTTAATTCTCATAGCAACCCTATGAGGTAGCTATTATCATTCTCATTTACAGATGAGGAAACGGAACTTCAGTGAAGTAACTCTCTCTCATGAACCAAAAACCTAAACTGAACTCTGACTCCAGAGCCTGTCTCTCGTTCAGTTCTATTCTGTGGTACAAACGTTGGGATGGGTGGAATGAGAGCCCTAATTAGAAAAGAGCTTGGTATCTTGAGTGGAAAGTAGATGGAATTTCAAGAATTTTTCGGGAGGAACTGGGGATCATGGATCAGAGTATCCATGTCCAAAGCAGGGTCCCAGCAGCAGGGCAGCCACTCCCACTTTGTGGCCCCACCTCCCAGGCCCCACATGGCAGGAAAAGCCCTGCCCTGCTTCCCTTTAATACATAGACCTCTCGTGCCTGCCTGGTAGTGGTTGCCAGAGCTTTCCACCTCCTAGAAGGCTGACCCCTAAAGAAGACCACCCCACTCCTACTGCCAGCTGGGGGAAAAGGTGACCTTGAGTTATCCTAAAGATTTGGAGGGTTGCCTTGGAGAGCAGCGCTCTGGCTTTTCCTGCATCTTGGATCTGAAGTTTTATCCCTGGCTGTGAGTAGCAGGGGTGTGAGGCACAGAGGAGTGCCCTGGCAGTTGGAAGGCCTATATCAGCTCTAAAGTTTTGACCAAACTGTTAGCAAAAGGGTCTCTGCAGGGGGTACTTGGGAAGGGCCACCTGGAGTATGCATGTGTGTGAATATATTCAAATGACTCTATGCAGTTTTTGTGCAGGGATATATGTATTTATATACATGTGTGAACTGGAGTGTTCATAAGCTGGGGTCTCTGAAAATGAGAGTGAAAAGTACATGAGAAAATATACCCACAACTGGCTTTTACTAGACCCATATTCTTGTTGAAATGATGTGTTGTGGGAGTTATTTCTATGAATGTATATGGTTTGGAATGCATGGTAGGGGTGGAATTATGAATGAAGATTCTTGTTGCTAAGGGGTCCTTTGTGTCCTTATCATAGGGGTAAGGGGATTAGTCCCAAACTTTCTGAGAAGCACCCTACTGTGGTCTCTATGGTGGGAGAAAAATATCCCTTCTCATCTTTTCTCTCCCTGGGACCTGTCTCATCTTTCTGTCTGGGAAGTGACCCCGGTTCAACCCCACCCTTGCATTGCCAGCTGGGAATGGAGGGAAGCAGGGAAGGAATGTATGTGAAGTGGGTAAGAACACATCTCCGGGAAGACAGGAGCAGAGTAGAGGGAAAAGAGGGTAGGAGAGCTGTGGTCAGAGTGGTGTCAGGGCAGCCAGCTCGACTCAGCCTTCCCTTCAACTGTCCTTGGTTTCACCTTTCATCCTCCACTCTGCCCTCAAGTCAGAGGACTTTGCCACAGGCAGGAGACATTGTGGGTCTGGCCAGTGAAAAGATAGGAGGTGGGAGGGCTGAGGGACCTGGCTGGAGTAGAGATGAAAGACTTGGGGAGTAGGAGTAGAAGAGGTTCACTGATGGTTCTCCCTCCTGGCCTCCTCAGAACTGCAACGGGCAGAGAGCCTCCAAGAGAAGAGTGTGAAGGAGGCCAAGACCAAATGCCGGACGATTGCATCCCTGCTAACTGCAGCCCCCAACCCCCATTCCAAGGGGGTGCTTATGTTTAAGAAAAGACGGCAGAGAGCCAAGAAATACACCTTAGTGAGCTTTGGGGCTGTGGCTGGGACAGGCCCTGTGGAGGAAGAAGACGGGGTCCCTCCTACCAGTGAGTCCGAGCTGGACGAGGAGGCCTTTTCCGACGCCCGCAGCCTCACCAACCAGTCCGACTGGGACAGCCCCTATCTGGACATGGAGCTGGCCAGGCCAGGCTCAGGTGCTGCAGAGGGTCCGGGCTCAGGGATAGGAGGGCAGCTGAGTGAGGCCTCTGGGCGAGGGGTCCAGCTCTTTGAACAGCAGCGCCAGCGCACAGCCTCCAGCACCCAGGAGCTGGCCCAGGATGGTCCAGCAGCCATGCTCAACGGGAAGGGCCTGCAGTCACCACCTCGGGCCCAGAGTGCTCCTCCAGAGGCGGTTGTGCTCCCATCCAGCCCTTCACCGGTCCCTCTCTCCAGCTCCAGACCCTTACTCCTAGGTGGTGGAGCCCCTACCCCAGCTCCAAGCATCTTTAACCGTTCAGCCAGGCCTTTTACCCCGGGCTTACAAGGTCAGCGGCCAGGTACCACCTCGGTTATTTTTCGGCCCCCGGCCCCCAAGAGAGCGAATGAAAGCCTGGGAGGCCTCAGTCCTGTCCCACCGCCTTTCTTGTCCTCTCCTCAGGGGCCCACGCCTCAGCCCAGCTTCACCTCAGGGGTTCCCAGCCACATGCCAGCCTCCAGTTCCCCCAGCACCCCACGCTCTTCGGGCCCCATGACGGCCACCAGTTCCCTGTATATCCCGGCCCCTAATCGTCCAGTTACGCCAGGCGGAGCCCCTGAGCCCCCCGCTCTCCCTAGCGCAGCTGCCATGACCTCCACCGCTTCTATCTTCCTGTCGGCGCCCCTGCGACCCGCTGCGCGCCCAGAGGCGCCCTCCTCAGGCCCCGCGGCCCCTGAGCTCCCCAGCGCTCGGGAGCAGCGCATCTCTGTGCCAGCTGCTCGCACAGGCATCCTACAGGAGGCCCGGCGTCGGGGGACCCGGAAGCAGATGTTCCGGCCGGGAAACGAGGAGACGAAGAACTCGCCCAACCCGGAGCTGTTATCGCTGGTGCAGAATCTGGATGAAAAACCCCGGGCAGGGGGTGCTGAATCTGGTCCAGAGGAGGATGCTCTGAGCCTCGGGGCTGAAGCCTGCAACTTCATGCAGCCACCAGGGGGCAGGAGTTACAAGACCCCGCCTCACGTGACACCTAAAACCCCGCCTCCAATGGCTCCCAAAACCCCGCCCCCTATGACTCCTAAGACTCCACCCCCGGTGGCTCCTAAACCCCCATCTCGAGGGTTCACTGATGGGCTAGTGAATGGGGCTACCCCTTCTGCTGGAATCCCGGAGCCACCAAGGCTTCAGGGCAGGGGTGGGGAGCTGTTTGCCAAGCGGCAGAGCCGAGCAGACAGGTATGTGGTGGAAGCTACACCTAGTCCTGGCCTCGGCCCTCGACCCCGAAGCCCTTCTCCTACTCCCTCACTGCCCCCTTCCTGGAAATACTCACCCAACATACGTGCCCCACCTCCTATAGCTTACAACCCTCTGCTCTCACCGTTTTTTCCCCAAGCTGCCCGAACTCTCCCTAGTAAGGCCCAATCGCAGGGGCCTCGGGCAACTCCCAAGCAGGGCATCAAGGCTCTGGATTTCATGCGGCACCAGCCCTACCAACTTAAAACTGCCATGTTCTGTTTTGATGAGGTTCCCCAGACTCCTGGTCCCACCTCCTCAGGGCCCCCCAAAACTGCCCGAGTCCAGGAGATCCGGCGATTTTCCACTCCAGCACCTCAGCCAACTGCAGAGCCCCTGGCCCCCACTGTGCTTGCCCCCCGAGCAGCCACTACATTAGATGAGCCCATCTGGAGGGCAGAGCTGGCCTCAGCCCCTGTCCTTAGCCCAGCCCCTCCTCCAGAGTCTCCCAGGGGTCTTGGGGCCTCCCCTAGCTCCTGTGGCTTCCAGGTAGCCAGGCCTCGGTTTTCAGCCACCAGAACAGGATTGCAGGCTCATGTGTGGAGGCCTGGGGCAGGCCACCACTGAGCTCCCAGGACCAAGGAGAGGTGGCACATCCAGTTCCTAAAGTTGCTTCTCCTACCCAATCCACCCCCTCTCTCAAGCATCTGGAGGCTAAATCCCCTCCTGCCAGAGATAGTTTTGGAGTTGGTATCCCATCCCCTGGCTTCCTCCTGGCTCCCAACCTTCCTGCTTCTTTCTAACCTAATATCTGTGCTTTGGTATCTGCACTCCTCTTTGTCTCTGCAGTTCCTTGCCAGGATCTCTGTCTTTAGGTCTCTCCACCTATATTCCCCCACTGGTCTCTATTTCTCTACATTTGTGCTTTGCTCTGTGGGCCTCATTTTAACGTTCAATGAGAAGCACACAGAGAAGTTACCATTGAGACCTCAGGCAAGAAGCTCACCACCAGGCAGGCAGCAAAGGAACTGAATTGACCCCTGTTTGTACTAAGTCGCTGGCTACTTCTCACTCTTCTTTCCCAAGCTTGGCTGGCATATACCTAGATGTGTATGTGTGCATATGTATGTGCAAGTGTGTGTGCATATATGTGCTCTTCTGTCTGAGGCAAGAGTAAGAGGAGAGATCTGAAGGCCCATTGTGGGTCTTACCTTTGTGCTATTAAAGTGTAGGGGGGAAAGAGATTCACAAGAGTTTAAGACCAGTGTCTGTAGCTGGTACACAGCATCTTGTGAAACTCATGGAGTATGAGAAGACTTGGAGGGCCAGGGCAGTTTTATGGACTGAGTTATACCAGCTAGACCAGGAATAGAACTAAGAATTCCTCAGGATTTCAGAAAGTTAGCAACTTGAGAGGCCCATGCTGAGCAACAGGCACCCAGGAAGTGAACAAAAAGAAAGAAAATATCCTCTGAGAGTGACCAAATCATTGGCTTCATTGCCTCATGAACACAAGACAGAAAGGAGAAAGAAAAGAGCCATGGTGTGGAAAGTGAGGCAGAGCCAGGAGCAAAGCAGAAATGAATGTAACTGATTGAGCCACAAAGAGGAGCCGGTGAGGGAGAAGGAGAATGCAGTGTCGGCAGAGAGTAAAGTTAGGTAACGAGAAAACAACCATGTACAGGAGGGAGGTTGGGGGGAAATGAGGGAGAAGAGTATATTTGTTAGAGTGAAGGGGGTGATTGTGGGAAGATGTGAGAATGTGTGGTGCGTGTTGAAAGAACAGTTGGTATCTGTGCTACCTCCTCTGAATCTGTCCCTCTGTCTTCTGCAGCTTGTCCTGACCACCTGGGAAAGGGCAAGGAAACACCCAGAGCCAAACCTCTTTTCAGTCCTACCCTATCCCTCAAACCGTAGCTCTTGTCCCTTTCCAGCTTCAGGTCCTCATCTCTAATCCCAGAGTGTTATGGACTCCCCTCTCACCAAGACCATGGGGCACGCTTGCGGCTTTATCTGGAAATTGATTGTTCATTTGCGTATTAGGTGTGAGTCACAGTACTTTTGTTTATTTATGCACAAGAATAAACTTATACCCCGTACCTTCTGTTGCTGTCATCTCTTCTAGGTTTATACCCAGATCTTGATCTCCCTTTGATCTTCTCTAACTCGTTCCCCTGATCTCCTGATTCCTGATCTCTTTCTCCTATTTCTCACCCTTTTGCCCTTTACCCCTTGGTCTCTTGCTCTTCTCTAGCAATTCTGTCCCATTCCTGTTTAGCCACTTAACACCACTCCCTTGGTTCCCTCTCTCTACATTCCCCATCCAGATTTTCCCTCTTTCAATCAACCCTGCTCCAAACTTCCCGAACTAGGTCTCAGTTTACAGAACTAAGAGAAGTTGAAAAGGCCTTCTGAGCCTTTTGCCATCATCATTTCCTAGCTCCCTGGAGGAAGCAACTATGTTTCCGTGGGAAAACAATGGCTGGAGGTGAAGGTGGGATGGGAGACAGAAGAACTGGGTGGATAGTGTGGATTGAGACTAATGAAAAAAGAGAAGGCACTGGAGAAGACGAGCATTGGACTGGCGAGAAGGAAAGTGCCATTGCCCCAGTTTTACCAGCAGGGGGCATATGTGTGCCAATAACCAGGCTCAGGACCCAGATGCTCCCAAGTAGTCTCAGAATTCCAAAGGGAGGACCCAGAGAGCATAGGTTAAATATGTCTTCACCCACTTGATAGTTTTAGGTATTCAATAACAGGAGACCAAAATTTTGGTTTGTTTTTGTTTTCGAGGGGGGGATGGTAGGGATGATAAAATCACCATTGGCTACTTATGTTTTTTCCTCTAATTGCTTCTTTGGGTTGGGAGGAAATGGAGGACAAAAGATGAGGGATCTGGATGCTAAACTGGTCTGGAAAGAGGCCAACTGTAGGGGGCAGGGAGCCCTTTCAGCCCCTAGCGTGAACCTGAAAAGTTCAGGATGGGGAAAGGGCAGGGGCAGGAAGAGTAGAGAGCTCACAGAGGGACCGAGGGGTATTCTGGGAGCTACAAACGCTGCTTCCTAAAGCAGCCACAACAGGGTGGTGGTGGCTGCAGCACATGTGCAGCAGCAGCTGGTTCCAGAACCTGAACAGAAGGTAGAGGGGGATCCAGGGTGCTCCTGGGGCTACTGAAGAAGGGGCTAGGCAAATGACACGCTTCTCATAAGGGGGCTCTCAAGCCAGTGGCCCTGCCCAGAGGCTCCTCAGGAACAATGCGAATGGGACAGTCCACATCCTCTGGGGTGTGTGTTCCCTTTGAAGAAAACCCCAAGTAGTAATCTCAGAGAGTGAGGCCTTAGTAAGGCAGAAGTCTTCATGCGCTGCTCAGGGAGACGCCAACATCTATCTGGCAGAGTAGGCTGAACTGAGCACCCCAACAGCAAAACGGGGTGAAATGGCAGAAACCGGTCAAGTTCGCCAACATCTTCCCTTCCAGCTTAAAAAGCACTGGGTTTGGTTAATTTGGTCCCTTAAGCTGCCGAGATCTGGCCCTGCCAGAAGAAAGAACAAACCATCCAGGAACTTTCAAAGAGTAGTTCCATTGGGAACAGACTTCCCTTCTCCATACATAGCACCTTAAGCCTTCCCACCCAAAATGCCACCACATGTCTCTCCAGCTGTGGCCTGGATTGGCTCTGAGTGGTT
Organism: Rhinolophus sinicus; assembly: GCF_036562045.2. Lineage (NCBI taxonomy): Eukaryota > Metazoa > Chordata > Mammalia > Chiroptera > Rhinolophidae > Rhinolophus > Rhinolophus sinicus. The sequence continues at coordinate 50,622,034 of NC_133757.1, read as the reverse complement.
CTCGGGACAGGTTCTCCAGGTTCTTGCTCTCCCACTCTGCGTTTCTGTCTCCTACTTGCTGCCTGCCTCCTCTTTCCCTTTCAGTTTTCAATTTCTCCCTGAATGCTTCTTTGGATTTCAGACTCTAGGTGCCAAGGGAGAGTAAGTCCCTGGGCACACTGACCCCTGATTCAGACAGCTTAGTGAGAGAATCCCAAAGCCCTTTCCTCTGTTCCTGAGCCTCTGGGCAAGGAGGGCGGGGTCTTGGTTCCAGGGTCTCAGTACCCCCTGTGCCATTTGAGCTGTGCTCATCATCTCTATTAATAACCACCCTCCCTCCCCCGCTGCCAATGCTGCCCCCGCCTGCCCAGCTTGGGTTCTTCGGTCACAGTAGCTCAGTCCTCCAAAGCTGCTGGACCCCAGGGAGAGCTGACCACCGCCTGAGCAGCCGGTAAGTCTCCAACTCTGTGAGCAGAGGCGCTGGAGCCCATTCTGTTGACTGCTGTGTCTGTGTCTGCAGCAGTGACCTTTGATCCTGGGATAGTCGCCCCCTCCCCCATCTGTGTTCAACTCCCAGCTGTTCAGTTCAGGGGAGCCGCAGAGAGTTGGAAGGAGAGGGGCCCAGGAGGGTGGGGGAGTAGAGATATTGGGGGAGGCTCTGGAGAAGTGAGAAAGAGGTCTAAGAGGCGGGATGGAAAAAAAAGAACCTGGTTGAGGCTGAAAGGTACAGGGAGAGTCCATTTAGCAGTTCCTGGACTCTGGCCTCAGCAGACCCCACTGAGTTAGTAGAATTGCAGATGTGTTGTGAGACAAGATTCAGCAGAAGACAGCATTTTTGCTGCGTGCCAGCCTCTGTGAAAGAGGAGCTGGAGTCTGTCTTTTCCCAGCTTGTCCCCCCTCCACTGCCAGATATTATTGTGATGTTCCTGTCCTCCCTCAATGCCCCGCTGCTATGATATTGCTGAGTTGACATGCATCAAAGTTCAAATGTCCCCTGACACCCCCCCGCACCCCCCTGCACTCCAGTTCTGGGGTCTGGGGCAGGAGTGACTGAAAGGGAGCAAGGAGCACGGCTGTGACCTCCAGGCCACATTCCAGCTGGCCCAGTGGAGGAGCAACAACTTCTCCTTCCTATGGAGACTGTGTTTGGCTGCATCTCCTCGACCCTGGCAGAACATTTTTCTGCCCCCTGGGGGTTGGGGAAGACTGAGGAGAGACGAGAGCTTGGAATGACAGCCCCAAGCTGAGATCCCCATGCAAATAAAAACGTCAAATCATGCCAATGAAACCTGGGTGCATTGCCCTGCCTGCGTGTTATTTGTTTGTTTCGCCCCCTGCCCACCAACACTCTGTGTTCCTAATCCACATACAGCTCTTTGTAAAACAGCTGCAAAGAGGTTGATAGAAGGTAGGGACAGGGGGTACATCTATAGTTTCTGCCCTGTCTCCAAAGAAAAGAGAAGCCCTAAAGCAGTGGGTTTTCACTGTTTGAGAGGATATATACTTCTTTGAAAATCTGATGAAATTTTGTTCCCTGAAGGCCTTAACCCCAGGTTAAGCAGTGCTGCCTTCCTGTAGACACTCACCTTTCCCAATGCCTGTTCATCTTCCAACTGCCCCTTCCAACTGCACCCTATCCAGGCTGAACCACCTCCACAATGCCGCTCTCAGGAACCCCAGCCCCCAACAAAAAGAGGAAATCCAGCAAGCTGATCATGGAACTCACTGGAGGTATGGCCTGTTTGCACCTACTTAGTGTGGCACTTCTTATTAAGAGCATCTCTGGCACGAGTCCCAGCAATATCGTAAGGTTACGTATGTCTTATGGTGAAGAGACATGCATGAGACAAGAGGAATTCAGGGGTGGGGTAGGGTGAGGGATGGTGGTGGTGGTACAAGGAGAAAGGAGTCAACACTGACTACTCACCCTTCCACACTTCTCACCTTGCAATCTGAGACAATACCCAGGCCATCCTACCCAGCGCAGGTCCACGACAACAGGACCCGCAGGCCAGTGAGGTATGTTTAAGGAAGAAAATATATATGATGGAGATTGGCATAGAGTAAGGTCTCAAGAAATGGTTCATTTCCTTACTTCTTTCCCCAAAGCTAGGGAGCCTATGTAAGTATTTAAAATGGGAAACTGCTCAGGCATTTTTCCTGGGGGTCGTAGGAGTATGTGCATGTGACCAGCTCTCCCAATACCAAGAGGCTATTTGCAGCGAGGGTTCACTGAGGGAAAGAGTAGGGAAAGGAAATCCAAAACACTAATTCACAAAGATATATGCACCCCGATGCTCACTGCAGCATTATTTACGATAGCCAGGATATGGAGGCAACTGAAATTCCCATCAATAGACCACTGGATAAAGAAGATGTGGTACATACTACTATGTATAATGGAATATTACTCAGCCATAAAAAAGAATGAAATCTTACCATTTGTGACAACATAGATGGACCTAAAGAGTATTATGCTGAGTGAAATAAGTCAGACAGAGAAAGACAAATACCATACGATTTCACTTATATGTGGAATCTAAAAAAGAAAATAAACAAACTAAACAGAAATAGACTCATTGATACAGAGAACAAAATGATGGTTGCTAGATGCGAGGGGATTGGGGGGGGATGGGTGATAAAGGTGAAGGGATTAAGAAATACAAATTGGTCGTCACAAAATAGTCACAGGGATGTAAAGTACAGTAAAGAGAATATAGTCAATAATATGGTAGTAACTATGCATAGTACCAGGTGGGTACTACATTTGTATTGGGAGGATCACTTCGTAAATTATATAAATGTCTAACCACTATGCTGTACACCTGAAACTAATATAATATTGAATGTCAACTAACTAAAAATAAAAAAAAAAACGAAAGTCAGGAGTCTGTACAGAGGGTGCCTTTTAAGAAAGGGAAACTGTATTAAAATTGTAATACTCAACATACACCGATAACAAAAGATGAATACAAGTCACGTTTGACGTCTGCAATTACAAGAGGTGCTCAAAGTGGTTCCCATCAGCGTCCAGACACTTCTGATGACAGTGAACTACTGCTTGAGCAACATTGACCAAAACGTCCACTTGTACACATTGTTTTGGCTCTTGTCCCCGTCCCCAGTATTTAGAGGTGGCTGACTCCATACAGAGGGGCTCCCCACAGCTTTCGGGCTTTCTCCCAGGCTGTAGCTTCCTCAGTGGCTTCCGCCTATGACGTTGTTTACTCCTTTTGCCCGATAGCCCCATGCCCATGCCCCACTGACCCCATTCACTCTTTTCTATCCCAGTCTGTCTCCACTCTGCAGCCCAGTTCCCATGCTTTCATTCTCTCCAACTCCAAATCCAAGAAATCAAAATCCCTCACAAACTAGACAGAATTAGATCAGACATCACAGGCAGCATCTGCTTCCCTCAGGGGTCTCTGCTGGGACACACACAGCTGTGGGTGGCATCTGCATACTTAGCCCAGAAAACCCCACTTTCCTCTTCCCCTTGCCTCTTCCTCCCCACCTCCCTGAAAGGTGGACAGGAGAGCTCAGGCCTGAACCTGGGCAAGAAGATCAGTGTCCCCAGGGATGTGATGTTGGAGGAGCTGTCGCTGCTCACAAACCGGGGCTCCAAGATGTTCAAACTGCGCCAGATGCGGGTGGAGAAATTTATCTATGAAAATCATCCTGATGTCTTTTCTGACAGCTCAATGGTGAGTTCAGGACTTTACCACCCTCAAAGCCTCGTGCTCCTGAGGACAACTTCTTGATAGGCTATGAATCTCCAAATTATCACCAACCTCCCCTCTGCAAATTTATAGCCTGTTCAATTCCCAGATATATCAAGCCCTCAACAGCTCCAGGGTGAGTTACAGCCCACCTATGAAACTCAGCCTCTATCTTAGAGCTAGTGAAGTGGGAGGGAGGGAACCACACCCTCAGGCAGAAAATTCCTTCTCAGTATGGGTAAGTGTTAAAGATAGGATTTCCAGATAAAACACAGGAAGTCCAGCCCTGTATTTAAAAGTTGAGATACACACAAATAATTTTTTTAGTAAAGTATGTCCAATGCGATATTTTGGACATAAAAAAACAAAACACCAAGCGCAGCCGGATGGCTCAGTTGGTTAGAGCGTGAACTCTCAACAACAAGGTTGCCGGTTCAATTCCCACATGGAATGGTAGGCTGCTCCCCCTGCAACTAAAGATTGAAAACGGAGACTGGACTTGGAGCTGAGCTGCGCTCTCCACAATTAGATTGAAGGACAACTGATGGGTCCTGGAAAACCTGTTCCCCAATAAAAATTTAAAACAACAAAAACAGTCCAGTGGGGGGATAAAAACAAACAAACAAGGCACTTAAATTTCAGACACACAATGAATAATTTTTTAGTATAAGTATGTCCCACAAAATGTTTGGGGCATAAAAATTAAATTTAAAAATATAGGACATTCAGTAAAATTTGAATTTCAGATATATAACGGATACTCTCATATATAAAAATGTCCCATGCAATATTTGTAGCATATTTATACTAAAAAAGTGTTTGTTGTGTATCTGCGATTCAGATTTAACTGGTATCCTGTAATTTTATTTGCTCAATCTGGCAACCCTAGAAAGAATTAAGTGAATTTTTACGGTCATCTCCTTCTTCCGCCATTCTTTCATCTAAGGACCCCAGATGTGGGGACTGAAACCATCCTTGAAGATCCTACATTCCCTCGTCAGGATCCTTCAAAGAAAGAGAAGTGAAGATTGGAAAGAGGCCAGGCACAAGATGTTATAGCTGACACGGAGAGGCTCTTCTCCATTTCCTTTATTTCCCCTCCACCTTCCCTGGGCAGCCGGCCAGGGGAGAGTGGAAATAGATGCCTATATGGGGCCAGGGGCAGAAGTGTCTGTCGTTGGCCCTTATGTAGAAGCAGAGTGAAGATGCTGAGCTGGTTATATCTAACTTTAGGAGACCAAAAGCCCTCCTTCCTGCCTGGGTCTGGTTACACTGGGTGGAGCATTGGGTTGTGTGTGGTGGGTGGCCAGGAGAGCCTCCTGAAGGAGTTGGCAGGGTTATTTTTAGGCCTTGGGGCTGAATCTAGTGTTGCCCTTTTGGCCACCCTTCCCCCTCCCACTACAATTTCACTGTCAAGAAGTCCTGGTCCAACAAGCACCAAGAAAAGAGAGGGAGAAAAAGAGGGAGAGAGAGAAGAGTCCTGTCTGACTAGATGAGGAGGGGGAGGGGGCAGAGAGCTCTCTAGTTCTTCAAATTAAGGCTGAGTTCTCCAGGCCAAACCTATCCTCTCAAAGTTTAGTTGAGCAGAAGTCTTGGTCCACTTTGCCTTGGTAAGGATGGGAAAGGAGAATGAGTTGCTCTCATCCTGAGGTACAATTGGAGGTACTGAGCCATTGGGGGTCTAACCCCTTAAGGAGAGTTTAATTTCTCTCAGTCAGGCTATCCATTATCCATCTATTGGAGGGGAGAATCATAGAGGATTCAGTGTCTTTTGGTTGCCATTATCTGATCACATCCTCCTTGCTATGCATACCTGTATCTTTGTGTGTTCCCCATACCCATCACTAACCTTCCCCGAACTCTGTCCTTTTCAGGATCACTTCCAGAAGTTCCTTCCCACAGTGGGGGGACAGCTGGGCACAGCGGGTCAGGGATTCTCCTACAGCAAGGGCAGCGGTGGAGACCAGGCAAGGGGAAGTGGCTCTGCTGGACAGTACGGCTCTGATCATCAGCAGCATCAGGGCCCTGGGTCTGGATCTGAAGGTACAGGTGGTCCGGGAGGCCAGCCCGGCAGAGGAGGCACTGCTGGCACAGCAGGGGCTGGCGATACAGGAACAGGCAAGTATCTTCACCCAAGAGTAATGTCTGGTCCCTAGAGCAGCGATATCCACAGGAAGGAGGCCTAAATTGGGTGTAGGGAGCAGGAGAGGCCTGAGATTTCTTGGTGGACTCTATGGGTCCAGGAGAATACAAACATGTATCTATTTCACCCAGAAGCCTTGTCTCTCAGTCACCTTTCTGGCTTTTCAGTTTCAGCCCTAGATCCGACCCCAGGCTGTCATTATTCTGCAAACATTATACAATTACCAGGCTGCTATACCTTTGGTACTTGGCTCCAGCAACTTCCCTAGTGCAAGGGTACGAGACTAACTTCCACTGGCTACTACCTGCTATTATTTGACTTACTTTTCTCTCCCATGGCTGCCAGGAGACCAGGCAGGTGGAGGAGGAAAACATATCACTGTGTTCAAGACCTATATTTCCCCATGGGAGAAAGCCATGGGGGTTGACCCCCAGCAAAAAGTGGAACTTGGCATTGACCTGCTGGCCTATGGGGCCAAAGCTGAACTCCCCGAATACAAGTCCTTCAACAGGTAGCGGTGATGGGGGAAGGAAACAGATGCATGCGAGTGTGTGGTAACACGTCCCTCATTGGGATGGAAACTTTGGTTCAAATGTTTCAGGAGGCTGAGGAGGCATGGGAGGAATATGGGGACCCTAATTGAGGGCCTTTGCTCTTTTCACTCTAGCTCAGAGAAACAGCATAGTATGATGACAGAAAATTTATTGGGAGGCAGGATTTAAATTTTTATTTTTATTTATTTATTTTTTTTAAGGGGAACAGGACTTTATTGGGGAACAGTGTGCACTTTCAGGACTTTTTCTCCAAGTCAAGTTGTTGTCCTTTCAATCTTAGTTGTGGAGGGTGCTGTTCAGCTTCAAGTTGTTGTTCTTTCAGTCTTAGTTGTGGAGGGCGCAGCTCAGCTCCAGGTCCAGTTGCCGTTGCTAGTTGCAGGGGGCACAGCCCACCATCCCTTGCGGGAGTCGAACCGGCAACCTTGTGGTTGAGAGGACATACTCCAACCAACTGAGCCATCCGGGAGCTCAGCGGCAGCTCAGCTCAAGGTGCCATGTTCAATTTTAGTTGCAGGGGGCGCTGCCCACCATCCCTTGCGGGAGTCGAGGAATTGAACTGGCAACCTTGTGGTTGAGAGCACGCGCTCCAACCAACAACTGAGCCATCCGGGAGGCAGCTCAGCTCAAGGTGCCGTGTTCAATCCTAGTTGCAGGGGGCAGAGCCCACCATCCCTTGTGGGACTCGAGGGATCGAACTGGCAACCTTGTGGCTGGGAGCCCACTGGCCCATGTGGGAATCGAACCGGCAGCCTTCGGAGTTAGGAGCACGGAGCTCCAACCGCCTGAGCCACTGGGCCAGCCCAGGATTTAAATTTTAGTTCATAGGCCACTTATTAGCTGTGTGGGCATGGGAAGGTCACCCTATTTCTGAGCCTTGGTTGCCTTGACTGTAAAATGGGAGTAATATATTACACATTTAAAGGCCTCTTTTTTTAAAATTTATTGGGGTGACAATTGTTAGTAAAATTACATAGATTTCAGATGTACAATTCTGTATTACATCATCTATAAATCCCATTGTGTATTCACCACCCAGAGTCAGTTCTCCTTCCATCACCATATATTTGATCCCCCTTACCCTCATCTCCCACCGCCCACCCCCCTAAAGGCCTCTAGAAGGCTCCCTTCTTTCAAGGTTAGGGTTCCATTACTGTTCCTGCAGTATGAGTCTAGTCCTTTATAACCTCCCTTAGGGAGGTTTGAATATCTGTTCTTTTGGGCTTCTCCAGTCTGTGGATAGTAGATCTGTGTGAAAGTAGGATAGGAAAGTGCTAGAGAAGGGCTCTTGCATCTGGTCCTAAGGAGCCTGGATTTTCCAGGAAATGTTATTCCTCTCAGTTAGGCCAGGTACTATCCACTGGAGGTGGGGTAGGGGTTCTACATTGTACTTTAAGGTAGCCTCAGACCCTTGGGTCTACAGTGTTTGGGGTCACTTTTTCTAAAATGCTGGTCTGCGCCACAGCTGCTCATGAGGCTATCTAGTACCAATTAGACTCCTTTTTTCATTATTAGCTTTGAGGAAACCAGGAAACCAGGAAGGGGGAATGGAGTGCTAAGGGAGAAAAAGAATAAGGAGTGCAGAAGCAATCTCACACTAGAATTCAGAGACTCCCCAGCTTCAAAACAGAGTAACATCTTACTGATAAAGCTCTGCTCCTTTTGGTCTGGTTTTTAATGAAATAATGTGTCACCTTTTCAGGACAGCAATGCCTTATGGTGGATATGAGAAGGCATCCAAACGAATGACCTTCCAGATGCCCAAGTTTGACCTGGGACCCCTGCTGAGTGAACCCCTGGTCCTCTACAACCAGAACCTCTCCAATAGGCCTTCTTTCAATCGAACCCCGATTCCCTGGCTGAGCTCCGGGGAGCATGCAGACTACAACGTGCGTATTAGCATCCCCTTGGATGGAGAAACAGAGGAGTTGTGAGGTGTTTCCTCCTCTACTTTGCATCAAGTTTCCCCTCTCTGGTTCCAATTTGGAGAGGGAAGCTGAGCAAGAGGCTCCCATTGTAAATCTAGTATCCTTTTGGGAATGGAGGGAAAAAGAAGGGAGAAATCTGCCTTTCCATCCCTCAGTCTAAGTTCCCACTCCAGCATCCTTCCTTACCACCTCAGAGCTCCCCTTCCACTTTCTCTGTATGGAAACTGTTCTTTTATGGAATTTGCTCCGCCACCAGTAACAGTCAATAAACTTCAAGGAAATGAACTCATTCTTCCTCTGTTATTTGAGGGCAGACGAAAACTGAGGCGAACAATGCACAGAGACTAATTAAAGTCAAATACTAAACATTCATGATTCAAACTTCAAGACCAGACCTGAGCTCTGGTTACTTACACACCCACACCCACATCCACACCCATGAAACCACATTCATAGGTGTATACAAAGGCATTCTTATTCAACAGTAACATAAGACCAATAATCACGCACAGACACACGTACTGGTCCATATGTGGGCACAGCTAAGAAGCTATTGTGTGCTGTGGTTAGGAAGTAGGTGGTGGTGACCCTGCTGTTAGTTCTCTTTTTGTAGCTGATTAGAAATTGGGATAATCAGGATTACCCAATTATTACAGAACTAGAAATGCCATGAAGTTTCCAGATGACATCAGAGTGGGCTTAGAAATATATGTCAAAGGTTACGGATTCCCAAAAGGATGAGATAGAATAGGGAGCCATGTTGGAATCCAGAAGGAAGTGGGAGAAACCAGCTGTAGTAGTTATAGTAGGCCTTGCTCTGTACTAACACAGCAAGAAAAGAACTAAGAGTCATGGGGGCACTGCAGTGGTGTCCAGAAAGCAATGCAATTGGGAAGAAAGCACGAGAGCCCAATAAGAATGAGTAACATTACTCTTTTTATTGATTTCAAGCATGAGGTTTCTTTAGAATCCCAGACTTACTCCTATGTTCTACAAAGTAAAAAGTGATGCAGACCAGGAAGAATAAAGAGATGACTCAATAGGTTCTGGGAAAATAAATTCTGAGAGCTGGCCAAAGTCAGCCAACTTCTTGAGCCATTAAAGATTATACTAATTTGCTAGACTCTGCATAGACTGATTCAATTTTCATGGACCTTGGGTCATATGATATTTATCCTGGTCACGTTCCTTTACAAACCAAATAAATTTCAGGGGGTTCATACGTTCTGTGAACTTGTACACAAAACTCTACTTCTACATGCATTTTTCTAAGTAGAGTGTTGTCATAGTTTGGATTTTCCCCCAAACAGATCCTGGAACAAAGGTTTGGATACAAGTAGTTAACATGGGAGGTGATCCCAGAATCCAAGCAATGTTAGGGAGAAGAAAGCCAATAAAGGTGCTTTGAGCAATTGGGGCTGAATCCCACTGGGGACTCTGGGAAAAACACTATTCAAACTGTGGTCCACGGACTGGCAGCAGCATTATCTTCTGGGAGTTTGGTTAAAAGTACAAACTCAAGAATCTGTGGCTTATTAAGCTCTCCAGGTGATTCTTATGCATTGGTAAAATTTGAGAAACACTACATCAGAATTGCCCCACTGAGAGGGGAGGGAACCGGAATATTTAGCCACCAAATCCATCTCTCATTGGTTGTGTATTGTTACCAGGAATGTTAACTCTGTTGGCAATTCTAGACAAAGGTGTTTGAGGTAGGAAGCTATGGGCTTGTGCAGGATCTGTCTACCAAAGTTGTAGTGAACTCTGAGGTAGGCTGAGGGAATATGGTTAGGGCACAGATAGGATCTGGATAAGGCTTCATAGCGTTCATCTGATTCTCATGTTTAAAAGTCTATGAGCCCTCCCAAAAAGTTATGGACTATATTTCTTTAACAAATGTTTATTGAGTGCCTACTGTATACCAGGTACTTACGAGGTCAGGCATCAGAGGTACAAAGGCTAGTAACAACCCGTGACAAAGAGATTTCACAGTCAATCATAAAATACTTATTAAATGCATACTCTTAAAGTTGGGATTAAAAACAAGAAGTCCAGGGCCGGCCCGGTGGCTCAGGCGGTTAGAGCTCCGTGCTCCTAACTCCGAAGGCTGCCGGTACGATTCCCACATGGGCCAGTGGGCTCTCAACCACAAGGCTGCCAGTTCAATTCCTCGAGTCCCGCAAGGGATGGTGGGCTGTGCCCCCTGCAACTAGCAACGGCAACTGGACCTGGAGCTGAGCTGCGCCCTCCCACAACTAAGGCTGAAAGGACAACGACTTGAAGCTGAACAGCACCCTCCACAACTAAGATTGAAAGGACAACTTGACTTAGGAAAAAGAAAGAAAGAAAAAAAAAAAAAAGTCCTGGAAGTACACACTGTTCCCTAATAAAGTCCTGTTCCCCTTCCCCAATAAAACCTTTAAAAAAAAACACCAAAAAAACCCCCAAAACAAAACAAGAAGTCCAGCATCTGCTAGTCAACAGCTCTGAAAACCTACAAACTTAAGTTTTTCCAAACTCATAATGTCTGAAATCTTAAATGTAACGAAAAATCATGATGCAAGCTCATTAATTTACAGGAAGCCCAGGTTGGTTGTGAAATTATTTTCTTAGTATAAAAGTCTACTTGAGAGTCAAATTATTATCAGAAGATGCAATGGTGGTTTAATGCATTAAAGTGCGTACTTGCACAGGATCTAACCAGAAATCCAGTCAAATCCTCAAGCTTTGCTCTCTCTTTGCCTGGACATTATTCTTGAGTTAAAACATCCTTTCTTCAGGCCATCTTTTATTGTTACTTGCCTAGCCTCTGTAGCCATCTGAGTTAGGAACTTTAAGGGTTTCTTTTACATAAACCACATGCCTATTATACTGTGCCCCTAACCTCACCCAGATAGCTCATTCCCTCTTCTAGGGTTCAGAGCTTTGCGGGCCAATACTGTAGTCACTAGACACACGTGGCTTTTAGGCTTTTAAAATGAGCCTAGTCAGAATTGAGATGCTCTGTGTATAGAAACACTGGATTTTGAAGACTTAGTATGAAAAAATATCTCATCAATAACTTAAAGATATTGATTACATATTGAAATGATATTTTAGGTTAAAAATTAACTAAAATTTCCTATTTCTTTTAAGAAATGTGGATACTCGAAATTTTAAATTGCTTAATGCGGTTTGCAGTATATTTCTACTGGACAGCAGTGGTCTAGACTATGAGAGCTATTCAGGGGCTGTGAGAGAATGAAATAAATTCTCCATTTATTATTTCTGTTCCTTTATTTGTTCCCCTCTGTTTTATTGTTCCTTGATGACCGGCCGTTAAGTCTACCTTCTGTTCTAGATGTTACTCAGTCTGCATTTATAGTTGTCTGAGGGCAGAGACAGCAAGCCCTCCAACTTAAATGTTGACAGAGTCACTAAGTCACAAGGATGTGTCCACAGGGCAGCAAGCGCCAAGTTCAAACCACACACCAATGCGATCCCCTTCCGCATCCCAACACCTGTGCCTGATTTAAAAGACAAACTTGTGTTGCCTATTTGAGTCGGGCTAACTGACGGGGGGGGGGGTGGCACCAGCGGAGAAACAAACATTTCTGTGAAGTCCAATACCATTTGCAAACCACGGTAGGGGAAAAATGTATGAAAACTTCCTGAAGGAAGGTAATGAGGACACGGGAAGGTCAATTTCTGTCTTGCTTCATCCCTACTCCGCATGCAGAAGGAAAATGCCGGGAAAACGGGAACTTCAGCTAAAGGCGACATTGCTCTAAGTTGGAGGCACTTGGGCAAAGAGCAGGCCACATCCCTAGTTATTCCAGCGTGGGGTCCACTACCCTAACATCCCCAGCTCAGACTGTCCCGGCTGCACTAGTTCCCGACTCTCCGGCCGGCTCCACATTCTCCCTCGCTCTCGCCCACCTCTAGACCTTCCCAGGCCACCCCTGAAACGCCCTGCAGCCGCCATTTTATCTAATGCTATCGCGAGACACTCAGCCGTCGGGAGCCTGACTCATGTTTGTACTTTCTTGCGAGACGTTCTCCTGGGTTGTTCTCGCGGAGGAAAGTGTCGCGAGAGCTGGTTGCCTTGGCTCCCTGTAGCTATAGCAGCCGCGGCGGCAAGGATGCGGCGGCAAGAGCGGTGAGTGCGACACACTCAGGGGGGCGGGGCTGGAGGGAACGGGGTGCAGGGGGAGCGCCCAGGGAGGGGGAGGGGAGGGTCGGGTCACGGGGGGAATGGGCGCGAGTGTGACGTGTAGGGAAGGACCCAGGTCTAGTGGGTATAGGGACTGGGCGCCGGTCTGCACTGGGGCACGCGGGGAGGGGTGCAGCTGCTGGGAGGTCTAGGGGGAGGGACGGGGTGGAGCAGGGTTCAAGGGGCAGGGGCCAGAGCGTGGAAGCCTCTGTGTGTGTGTGTGTGTGTGTGTGTGTGTGTGTGTGTGTTGGGAGGGAGAGGGTTACCGGGACTCAGAAACGGTTAAAGAGACCGGACTACATCGAGGAATAAGTGGTAAGAAATGGGGTACAGCTAGGAGAAGGCTATGTTGAATGGGAGCACAGAGGTTGGGCCCGGTTTGCTTTGCACTGGTGGGGATGCGTGTGCGTGTGTGTGCGTGTGTCAGACCTTCGCAGCTCCCGGGGGCCCCGCCTGAGGCTAGTCCGGGACTTGAGGCGCGCCAGGACCTGCGTCCTAAAGGGCTTGGCGGGAACGGTGGCGTCCCGGACCTTCGCCTCCCGTCCCTCCCAAAGAAATCCCCCACGGACTTTGAGATATGAAAGGAGGTTCCTGGTGAGCTAGTATTAGTTGGGAAGGTTCTTTCGGTGGAGAGACTGAGTGGGATCATGAATGATTGCTGTTCTAAGATAAAGTGGGGGTGGGCGCGGGAGAGAACTGTTTGAGAGGAAAAAAAACCCTCAGATGTGCTTCCTCTGGAGCGTATTGAGTTGGAGATCACGTTTCTTGCCAGATTCATTCAATTGTAGAATTCCTTTACAGTATATTTCGGAAATTATATATGCAGTGTAAAATCAGCTTAGATGATACAGTGAAAGAACGTGCAGTACGACACTTAAACCTTCCACGAATGTAACTTACAAACTAAGAAAAGTGTTTTTATTGCAGCAGCAGCAGCCGCAGATTGAACACTAGGGATAGTTTTAGTTACTTGAATGTAAAACCTAGTGTTCCCAAAGTGTGCCTGTTTAGATTATTTGCCTTTTAAGAAATGGATTAGGTTTTATTTTAGGAGACCAAGCAAGTTTTGAATATCTGTCAACCTGGAAATAAAAGGAGTCTCCCAGGAGTTAAAATCACCAGAGGGCAAAGCGTTTAGTCTGAGACTCAAGGACTGTTCTGGAGACAGGTTTGGACTACTTTGCTTGTTAAAATCTTATTTCTAGGGAAAACAGTGGTTTCAATTCAGGCATAAAAATAATTTATCCATTTCGATCTACAGATAACAGCTTTCTGATAATTTTTCTCACTACCTTTTATAAGTATAAATGTGCAAGGGATAACCTCTCTTTGATTATGTAACTGGATTTTTCCGTGTTGAGGTTCACAAATTCATTAATTCGAATAATGGCTTTTAAATTTTTCTAGAGCTAGCCTTGATGTGGTTAGTCTTTGAACCTATTTATCTGATATGTTTTAGACTAAAACTTTTCATTTGTAATGTTAATAGCTAAACTTTAAAGTGCTTTTTTTGAGGCAAGATTTATGTGGTAGAGTCCAAAAGATTTCTGCATGAATCCATTAACGAGCTTTACTGAGTTCCTGTTATGTGTAGAGTACTGTGTGTAAGGCATTGCAGGGGGAAAAGATTAATTAATTCATTTATCCATTCATCAAACATTTATTGAGACCTATTTTGTGTCTGATTACTAAGCTTTCAGGATACAAATACAAGTAAGCCTTGCTCTCTGCCTTGAAATTGCTCAGACCCTAGGAAAGGAGAGTAATAGAGAAACAAATGAGCACACAATATATGAACACACGTTTATGAAACAAGGTTCTGTCCCTGAGCAGCTTACTATGTTTATAGTATAGTAGTTGACTATGCTGTATCAGTAAAACACATACTACATTTCTCAGAAGAGATGAAAGTTAGAATAGAAACTTGGGGCTCAAATTCTCGGGTAAGTTCATAATTTAATATTTATTTTTTTTTTAGTATTCAAAATAAATATCACTAAGCATCTTAAATCAATAATAATAATAATAATAATAATGATTATAAGCACAATAGCTAACATTTGTTGGGTGATTATTAATGTTCCAGGCACATTATCTCATTTTATTTTCACAGCACCCTGCTCTTCAGCTGCTACTAATACTTCAATGTTAAAAATAAGAAAACTGAAGATTAAAAAATTAAAAAGTTGCCAAAGATTACAGAGCTGGTAAATGTCAGATTAGGGAGTTAGAAATATACGTGATTGGAAAAACCTAAGCAAGATTCCTTTCTTTTGCAGAAAGGGAGCCTTGGGATGTGGGGAGGAGGGCAGAGATTGGAGGTGGAATTGGACAGAAGACCAGAATTCAATCTCTGTCTTTATTCATAGATTTTCCTCTATCAAACATTTACACGCATATGGGGAATTAATTTCAATATTATCATGATGCTAAATATGAAATTTATATTGTACAGAGAATTGAGTAAATTGCCATATTCATGTTGGATATAATTGTACAGGGAGCTATGTTTGGGAAAATAGTTGTAATAAGCAGTTGTTAACATTTATAAGCTTCCAGAAAATGATCATTTTAACCGTGGAAATGGTTATCTATATTCATACCGTGTTTCCCTAAAAGTAAGACCTAGCCAGACCATCAGCTCTAACGCGTCTTTTGGAGCAAAAATTAATATAAGACCCGGTCTTATGTTAGATAAGACCCGGTATAAGACTGGGTCTTATATTAATTTTTGCTCCAAAAGACGCGTTAGAGTTGATGGTCCGGCTAGGTCTTATTTTTGGGGAAACACAGTATATATGGCAAATGTTAATTACAGTGGACTTTAAAGGATTAAGTCAAATATTTTTTATCCTGCAATTTTTTTGTATTGAGAAAAATATATACATATTACATGTATTTATATATTTACTTTCAGATTTTTTAAAGCTCTATATTTCAGACTCCAAAATCTGATTATCTGGTTGAAATTCAAATTTTATATCTTAGTACATGGTTTCTTTAAAAATCTGAGAAGGAAAAATATCATCAGTGTAGTGTTGATACTTAGTTCTAGACTTACTTAGTTGAATGCTTAAAAGTCAACCAGTCTAGTCCATCCTTTTATACTGAGGAAACTAAAGCCTAGAGAACTTTTAAATGACTTGCCCAAAGTCATACAGCTACAATGTCCCAGGTATTCTGATTTCCAATTCAGTGTTCCTTCTACCGTACCACATTGCCAAATTATACTTAATAATTGCTATACATTAAAGATAATTGAGAGTTTTAGATGCTCTCAGCTAATTTTAGGAAACCAGTTATATCAGGAGGCTATAGATGACAGAACAAACTAATTACTTGTTTCCCTTATACTGTACTTACACTTCTTATACTTAGGATAAATGCATTCAGATAACTTATTCAAATGCTTCCAACATTTGGTTTGTTATATCACTGTTTTCATTTTTTTCTGTGCCCAGCTGTGGTGCTGGCCCATTTTAATAAATGATTAGTGTCTTTAAAAAATGGAGGTGTACAACTATGTTGTAATACACGGTATTCTTAAGAAATACATGTAAATTTGATGGTGAGTCCGTGATGCAGTTTTTTTTTTTCATTGAGTTGAGTTTCTGCAGCAGCCCCTCATCTGTATAGATTTTAGATGGAATAGCATGTGGGTGTGAATGAGATTCTTGTGTTTTCTAACACCTTTTAACTAAGTGAGCCGGGTGCTTACTTTTTTTATGTGAGTTATTTATTTATTTATTTATTTTTATTTTATTGGGGAAAGGGAACAGGACTTCATTGGGGAACAGTGTGTACTTCCAAGACTTTTTTCTTTTTTTCCAAGTCAAGTTGTTGTCCTTTCAATCCTAGTTGTGGAGGGTGCTGTTCAGCTTCAAGTTGTTGTCCTTTCAGTCTTAGCTGTGGAGGGTGCAGCTCAGCTCCACATCCAGTTGCTTTTGCTAGTTGCAGGGGGCGCAGCCCACCATCTCTTGCAGGAGTCGAACCGGCAACCTTGTGGTTGAGAGCCCGTGCTCCAACCAACTGAGCCATACGGGAGGCAGCTCAGCTCAAGGTGCTGTGCTCAATCCTAGTTGCAGGGGGCGGGGCCCACCATCCCTTGCGGGACTCGAGGAATTGAACTGGCAACCTTGTGGTTGAGAGCCTACTGGCCCATGTGGGAATCGAACTGGCAGCCTTCGGAGTTAGGAGCATGGAGCTCCAACCGCCTGAACCACCGGGCCGGCCCTATGTGAGTTATTTTTGAGGCATTGAGACATTTTTCCAAAAAAGGTTTAGAGCAAGAGAATGAGATGAGAGGAAGAGCCCTGAGGACTAAGAATGGAACTTCTACTCCAG